>NC_062569.1:32969166-33569166 GCF_022837055.1 Prionailurus viverrinus
GTCAAGTTAAGAGATATTGAGGTAAATAGAATGAAGATGGAAAAAGCCTATCTGAATCATCAGGAGTTTTAAAGTAGAATATAATTCCATCTCTGCAAAATGTATTAGGTTTCTGGTAAATTTAAAATCGTTATTTCCATAGACGAGCCCTATTCATACAATTAAAGGAGGTATCACACCATTAGATAAGCTCAATGTCAGCGATAGCTTCCCAATAATAGCATTTTAGAGTCATGGCACCCTAGAGTTATTCAGTGTGCCCACTGTGTACCAAAGAATGTTCTACTAGGATTGCTAAAAATAACTAGAAGAAAAAAGAGAAGAAGTGAAAATTAACATGTCTCTAACTTTCAGCTATCTGGAATTCTAAGCCATTTTCTAATGGAGTTAGTGAGAGGTTGCCAGGTGATGAGCTGCCTGCTGAAAGAGAACAGGAGACCATTGATTTCGTGATCATTATATACTCACACAATGCTTTATCCTTGTTACAATGCAAAGGACTTTGCAAATTTAGTTGTCTCATCACTTTTCCCAACATTCCCTTGAATGAGAAAATTTAAAAATTAAAAAAATATATATGGCATGACTCCTCCCTGACCTTTCCAAAATAACTCTGTATCTTAAGATGCTTCGAACATTATATTTTTACATCTAGTAATTTTTTTATTGTTAAAATATGTAGTAAATTTGCCATATAGCTTACTTATAGATGTACTTGCACTGGACTGTATCTATATTTTCTTGCTAGTTATTCACTATTTGAGAGTGCATTACCCAGGCTGCTGGTTCTCCAGGGTTGGCACCTCCTCTTTTTTCTCTGGCTGAAGGTTTTGGCCTCTCACCTGTCCAGCACTAGTGAGTGTGAGCAGGCAGGCTGAGATGATGAAAAATGCAAATTAGGGAACTCTGTTGTCTGTTAGGTAGCCATGCTGGCTAGAAAAATTTGGCTTATTTATGAATTTCCATCTTCTAAGCTGGCTTGTTCAACTCCTCATGAGGACTATTTACTGGCGCTCTCTCTTTCTCTCTCTTTTTTTTGGTAGGCCTAAAATGTCTAATCTTGACCCTAATTTTGGAGGTGCTATAGCTGCATGAACCACTGGGATCCTGTTGCCAGCTCTCATGTCTCTGGCTGGCCTGGTCTGTTGTGAGCCAAACTGGAGCAAGGCCTAGGGCAGGAGGAAATCCTTTCCTTGTTTACCTGATCAGGACCTGGTAGCACCAGGGCTGGCCGGTTCTTACTGGGAAAGTGAACAACTAAGGAGGAGGAGAAATAGGGGAGTGACATGTCAGAAAGTTCTGTTTTTCTTTCTACTGCAGTTTGTGGTTTGAAAACCAGTCTTGAGAGGCATCCAAACCCTCTGAGATGAAAACTCACATCATTTTGCATGTCCTGGTGATGGGGGAAGGGGTGGAGGGAGGCAGGGAATTAATATTTTGGATCAGTCAACTCCTTGCTTGTCCAGGTGTCTTTGGAAACCACCTCTTGTCAAAGGAAAGGAACAAATACAAAGAGAGAAAGTAGGGGGTGGGGGAGGGAGAAACAGAAACAGAGAAAGGCCTTTGCTGAGCCCATGCCTTTGTGCACCGCATTCAAACTGATTTGTACCCTTTGTAGTCTTAATTATTTGTGAGAGCGGGATAACAGGAGTACCCAGCTCACCCATTATTTCCTGCATAAAAAAAGGCACACAGAAGCCGCTGATCATTTTTGAATTAGCAAACATGATACTAAAAAAAAAAAAAGCATAAAAAAATTCATTAATACCATCAGGGATTAGGAGGCTGATTAAAGTGTAGCTGTTAGCGTATGCAAATGAGCGATAGGCATTTATCGGGGCCTGTGCAAGCTGTCTTGGAGCTGTAAAGCCCATGTATGTTTTTCAGCTGATTAAAATAGTTTTAAGTTCTGGAGAATTTTTTTTTTTTTTCTTGTAGGGAATTTTAAAAAGGGACCATCATCTCTGCTTTCCCTTTTGGCGAAATTTCTCTAAAGTATACTCCAACCATTCCACTTGACTGCACTCTCTCCTGCAGCCTCTTCTCTTTTGAGTGATGAGGATGCTGCATCCCAGTTACAGCAAAGCTGAGCTCTTTTCCATGCTTTCTTTTTAGGGGTTTTCCAGAACTCCTGTGACAGCCAGATGAGTCCCTTAGCAATGGCCCCAAGGGCTTACCAGGACTCTAGGTTCTTCCCCAAGATGACATCCCTCCTTCCCAGGTGAAAAGGTATTTGTTACCCGAGTGCTCCCATATAGGAGAGGAGTCTGTACTTGCTCACTCCAGAGTCTTGGTTATGTGAAGCCAGGAAGGTTGGAGTGAGTGAGAAGGTAAGGGCTGGGAGATTAGGACGGAGCTAAACTGACACAGACACTGAGAGTTGGGTGGTCCTGGCTGCCCTTGGCCTTGAGGCAAAAGCCTGTGACAAAAGGAAGCAGAGAGGGACTTCCCCACTTTGGGTCCAAATCCAAATCCCATTTGCAAGACTTTCTATTAGCATTGAAGAGAATTATTTTCACTTCCAGGACTACAGAGGACCACCCACTGACCAATGGCCTATGGATAATAGTCATAATTACTGTTGTTGTTTATTAAGCAGTGCTAGGCACTGTTTTAAACTCTTTTCTTTTTTTTTTTTTCAATATATGAAATTTATTGTCAAATTGGTTTCCATACAACACCCAGTGCTCATCCCAAAAGGTGCAGCCACTCTGGAAAGCAGTGTGGAGTTTCCTCAGAAAATTAAAAATAGACCTACCCTATGACCCAGCAATAGCACTGCTAGGAATTTACCCAAGAGACACAGGAGTACTGATGCATAGGGGCACTTGTACCCCAATGTTTATAGCAGCACTCTCAACAATAGCCAAATTATGGAAAGAGCCTAAATGTCCATCAACTGATGAATGGATAAAGAAATTGTGGTTTATATACACAATGGAGTGTTTTAAACTCTTTTCATGTTTGATCTCATTTGATCTCCATTATGAATATAGGAGGTAATAAGACAGCTCCCATCCTCAATAAAGAACAATATAAATCCAGAATTTTACGCCTTTTCATTGTCTATACTGCCAGCCTATTGGTTTAAGCCACTACCTTTCCTAATTTTGGTCATGCTGTATTTTTCCTAACTGGTTCCTTGCTTGTAATCTTGCTTCTCTCACCTGTCCAGTCTATTCCAAAGATAGCAGGCAGAGAGATGCTTTTATTACAGTCACATCATGTCATCTCCCACTCAAAATCTTCAGCAGTACTTTTATCCTATGGAGTAAAGGCCAAAGCCCTTTCTGTGGCCCACATGGCCACACAATGTACCCTCCTCTTGCCCTCACCTGTTTTCACTCCATCTCCCTTACTACACTCCAGCCATACTCGTTGCCTTGGGTTCCTCAAATGCTCCATTCCTATCTTGCTTGATGTTTTATTTCTCCCATAGCTCTTATTCTTCTAATATAGTTTACACTTATTATGTTTATTGTCTATTGAACCCAGCTAGACTATAAACTTCCTGAGGGAAGGGAGTTTGTCTATTTTCCTCATGAATGTATCCCCACATATCTAGACTAGGCATTTATTTTGAGCTTAATAGTTACTTGTTTATTAAAGGAATTCCAAAGTAATTTGTAACAGGTCTCATAAAAATAAAATATATGGTGAAAGCCTCAAGAGGCCAGGGACCATGTCTGTCTTGATTATCACACTATCGCTAGCACTTAGCCCATGATAGACAATAAATAAATATTCACTTAGTAAATAAATAATTGTGATGAAAGTTGGCAAACAATATTTCTCTGCAAAAATATCCATCTATTTTTCAGTTCTGGTAGCACTTTTAAAAATAAATAAGCTCAGGGGCACCCGGGTAGCTCAGTACTTTGAGTGTCTGACTTTGGCTCAGGTCATGATATCACTGTTTGTGAGTTCGAGCCTTGCTTTGGGCTCTGTGCTGACAGCTCAGAGCCTGGAGCCTACTTCAGATTCTGTCTCTCTGCCCTTCCCCTGCTTGTGCTCTCCTTCTCTCTCAAATAGAAAATAAAACATAAGAAAATAAATAAGCTCAGGCAGTTATATGTAAATAATGATTCTTTTTAGATCCAAATATTTATTTATTAAAAATATTTTATTTTGTTTATTTTTAGTTTGGCAAAGCCATGTTTTCCCTGGGAAAGTGTTTTCATTCTCTAGTTTGAGCTGAACCAGAACCACCTGAGTCCCTTTGGGATGGGTAGTCTCCAAGATTCAAAGTTTTATGAGAAACAAAAATCAGAATAAATGCCAGTCCCATACTCTGTGTAGGGCCCTGACCCCAAGCCTGAGGTTCTGAGAGGGGTAGCTTCTTGGTTTTGCCACCTCCCAAACCCATCTTCCTGTCTTCTCAGGAGCTTCTGAAGTCCAGGAAAAGGACTTCCCTGGCTCAGTGGGCCATGGCCCAGGAATAAGCTGGCTAGCAGATGGCAACAAACTAGAGCTTGTGGAAACATCAAATGAAGGAGCTGATTTATTGAGCATTAACTTGTTGCCTAATAGTAGCTGTGGGGGTGAGGAATGGCAGAGCAGATGGAAGAAACAGAATGATTTTAAGAGTCTTTGGCCTTAAGGGTTTAAAATGCTAAAATGTTAGTGAATTCAGGCAAACTCATGGGACACCTGAGCCAATGTGGGACCTAGTCCAAGGAGAGGGAGGGGAGTCAGTAAAGGTCTAGGAAGTGCCCTTTAAGGAAAGGATAGATTAAAGCCTGTGTTGGGGAACCATTGCACAGAGCAGGAAAGGGGAGAGAAGAATGATAGTAAGATGATTAGTGTGTTGGAGTGGAGACTAAAGATCAAGTTAGAAAGGTAAATGAAAATCCTTTTGTGGAGTACTTGAACATCATGCTAAGTGTTGCAGGGTTTGCTCTATGGGTAATAGGAAGCTCCTGGAGTAGGGTCAGGACAAAAGTGAGGAGAGGAGGCATCTGCCTCAGGTGCAAAATTTAAGAGGGTAGAAAAAAGTCCATAATCAGGATAAATAATACCTTACTAAAATATGTTAAAAACTCAATTTGACAAACTAGAGCCATGCTTTTTGTAAATAAAGTTTTACCCAAAAGAGTTGGAGTTGAGGAATAACATGTTGAAAGGTTTCTATTTTGGAAGGTTGATCTGGTGGTGGAGAGCTCATCTGGCAAGCCTGGTTTGAGACCAGATCCTGCCTCTGCCTCAGTGGCAGGAGAAGTAGCAGATACTAGGGCTGGGACAGCAAGTGGTCCAGGAAATGCCCCTCATCCTGCTCTCAGCCTATCTTGCTGTTTTTTCCCCTTATCTTTCTGGCTTCTGTTTTCTGCTATTAACTATTCCCCGGGGATGCTGAGACTATCAGAATCTAGTGGGAGATAAGGGTATGTAAACTGTTATCCAAGTCAGAACAAAATAAGGGCTGTAAGAGACATATAAAATAATGTAGAAGGGTTGGTTGATTCCAACTGTAATGGTTCTGGAAGGTGGTGGCACCTAAACTAGGCTTTGAATCATGATCTGATTATGGTTTAAATTCTAGCTCTGTCATTTGCTGGCTGTGTTACCTTAGGTAGGTCCTTTGACTTTTTTGGGCCTCATTTTTCATATCTGTAAAATAGGGATAATAATAATAATATTTTTCTCACAGGGTTGTCATGAGGTTTACTTGAAATATTTTAGTATGGTGCTATTGCATATTGTTATTATTAATATTTCACAGTTCAGTCACAACATAGTCCATTTCTAAAATAAAAGGTGGTTCTGTGAGTGAAGATAGCACTTTAAACTTTATTTTTCTTGAATGAAGTGTAGCCATTTTCAGGTAGCAGAAAGGTCTGGGTAAAAGCCAGAGTGATTCCTAATGTCAGATTTTCCAATTTGACTAAATTAATAAATAAATCAACTATTACATGCTTATTGAATATCAGTTATTTGTAAACTAGGTATTGTGGCTGGCCCTGAGAAATACAAGATATAGTCTCTGACCCCAGTGAACCTAAAATCTGGTAGGTAAGACTTGATATAATGGATATCCATTGTTTTTCAGCTTGATATCCATTTTTTTTTTCATAGTAACAGTATCTGGATTTTTTGGTGGGAAGCCACCATATCCTCCTCCTCTCTGTCCAAGACATTGTGTATTGTATTAAAACCAATCTCAGGGGTTGCCTGGCTGGCTCAGTTAGTAGAGCGTGCAACTCTTGATCTCTTGGTTGTGAGTTCTAGCCCCACTTTGGGTGTAGAGATATCTTAAAAAATATAAAATTTTGAAAAAAAAAAAAAAGAACCAATCTCAGTCCAAGTCCTGGATAGACCTTTGGCCCAGCCTCAGCTAATCAGTGCATTGCCTTTGCTTGGCCACCATGATTGGTTCACGGATGGGCACATGACCCAATCGGAGCCAAGGAGACTCAATTAGACTTTTGCTGCCCTGCTGTTTTTCCCACTTGATTTAAACCCAACAGGAAGTAAGGTTGAAACTGAACTAAGCATCTTGCCACTATAGAGAAAAGCCATTCTAAAAATGGGACCCAATTGCAGAGCCATGAGAAAGTAAGAGAGAAAATATCCTACTGGTTATTTGAGCCACAGAACCAAACCATATTTGAACTCAGATATTTTTCAGTTATTGGGCCAACAAATTCCCTTCTTACTTAAGCCAATTTGGGTTCAGTGTTCTGTTCCTTGTGACACCAAAAGCATAGTGCAGGTAACTGATGCAGGTAATGTTATATTATGAAAAGACTTATTAGCAAAAAATAAACAACTCCCCTTTTCCTCCCCAAACAAAACACTGATAAATAACAAACAGAAATCTATCATTGTTGGCACATGGGAGCCAAGTAAGTGGTTGGTCATATAAGGCTTATACAAGCTCTCAAGGGCCATTTCTTACCAATGGGAGGGGCACTCATCCAGACAGTCTAGAGTAATGCACAATACAACATAATATAACATTGGCTTAAAACAGAGATGGCAAAACTTTGCAATAAGTTTTGCCCACCCACCACCACTCCCTGACTTCTCTTTTCTATATGTGTCCTATTCCCAATTCTTTCAGCATATGTTGTTTGACACAAGCCTCATTTATAACTCTCTAGTGTTCTTCAGCACACTACACAGGAAAAGCAAAAGGCCTTGTAAAATATATACTCCACCTCTTTGACTTGCTCCCAATAAGGAGACTTCTGATTCTATTCAGTAAAAATCCTGAATTTTTAATTCTTACTAGAGGCAAAATATAGCCATTTGCCTATGACTAACTTACATTTACAAGATATCAATATATCACATTGAGAAGCCTTATGAAGTACTTCCTATACCTCATCTTCATTTTCAGATTGTCCACACAGGTTTGTGTTAATTTTATCCTCTTTTCAAATCAAAGATAATGGTGGTACTGTGTTTAATTAGTGGATCTCTATTTCCTGCTTATATGCCTGGATGTTATCTATTGGTCACAATTTAGGGAACTAAATACCAGAAAAACACATTTCTCTATCACTATTCTTATGGACCATACCTTGTTATTACCACTGATTAGCTGTGTTGAGTCTGAATGGTCAAATCTCTTGTTTGCATTCTTATTTATCTCCTTTTAGAGATTGTCTGCATTATACAAATTGCATTTTTGAGCAAGAGTATAGTAGGTGCAGGCTGAAATTACTGGATCTGGGAAAATAACTGATGGCAAATACCTTTTCTGATAATAGTGCTCAGTCAACACATTGGTACAACTGAACCTAGCATCATGCCAGAGCATCCTCTTTGAAAATTGAATGAATTTTTGTTTATGGTAAACTTATTGTCTTTTTGTCAATACTCACCTACAGCAGGTGAATTTGAACCTGGTTTTGGTCTTAAAATTTCAAGAGAAACTATAATGAATGTTTTGTCAAGATATTTGACATCAGTTCCCTTCCTTGTGCCAATAATTCCATCCCTATAGCTACAAAACACTTGCTAAAAAGATGTGTTATTTGTATCATGCATACAGTGCCTAACAGGAGACACACAAGGATGTGAACAAGAGATTTGGTTGTTCTGACCCAGCACAACTAGTGAAGCCTGCTTTGCCTGAGGTGAAGACTGAGGCTCCCACATTTGCTGGTCATGACAAATTGAAATGAGAGAACCTGTCCTTTGTGTCCAATTCAGTGGCATAGATTAAGACCTAGCCATAAACCAGCACTGGTTTCTGCTCCTGATGACACCATTATAATTTTTAAACTTATCATTTATTCATTAATGCAGCCCCAGAGCTTATGGGTTTGTTGACAGAACATAAATACAAACATAAAAATAAATCGCAATCAAAGTCCTTTAGAGCTGCCTGGGACTTCAAGGTCAACTGGTCCAATCCCCTGTTGCAGTGATGTAGTCATCAGATTCTTTACCTCTATCCTCTAGTCTTCATTTCTAAAGTCTCCTCTAAGATGAAACGCCTCCATGAGAGGCTCACTAGATTTTGTTCTTTTATCTGGCCCAAGAGATATTGGTTCTTAAGTTTGCCTTAGGTTTAAGTTAAGTAATTTTACTTAATTAAAGTTAAGTTGCCTTAAGTTTTTCACACCTCAGCTGAGACCTCTCTGTTGCAGGCTGTGGGGCATGTCTCCCTATGGACTTCACACCCTCTAGTATTCTCAGGCCCAGGTTGAATATGAGGACTTTTCTTCAGCTCTCTTCCAAAGTTGAATTTGCTAGTTCTCTGGTCATTGATGTCACCTAGTTGGGCACCTTTTCCAAAACATCCATGCTTACCTTTAATTGATATGTGGTGAGGGACAAAATAATAGCATATTGTTGTATCAAATAGCAAGATAAAAATCCTTTCATACATACATACCCTAACACACATACACATGTACACACTCCTTCAAGTTACATGACCTCACACAAGTAACAACTTCTCTGGGATCCAGTTATTTTCTGCAAAGTGATGGTCAGACTAGATGATATCTATGAACTTTTCATGGATCTGTTCTGATAGATGAAGACTAAACACTTATATTCTCAAAGTGAATATAGAAAGTAATTGTACTCAGATATTCCCTCACAAATCAAACCATTTGAATAGAATGGAAGAAAAAAGGTTTGTTATAAATCTCTTTCCTAGAAGCAATTTGCCTGTGTGGAGTATGCACCTGATTTCCACTCTTTTAGGAAGCCTTACTTGTAGGCCTTGGATGTACTTAATTGATAGAATAAAAGCTCTTGATGAGCTGGATAGCATGTTAATGAATGGTCTACTTTAAGTACTTTAGAACTGAAGCTTGCTTTTAGTTCCTGCTCCAATGTTATTTTTGATGCAATTTATTTACCTTTGCCTATTTTTCTACCTGTAAATAGGGATCACGTGCTACTTTACAGGAAGTTTGTAAACCAAATGAAGTCTCGGATTTGAATTCCACCACATGTATAGTTCAGAAAGTTTTGTAGGTCACAGCTTTTTATGTGCATGTAGATACTCTGAACTAGATTGCATTCTCTTGAGAATAGTAGTTGAGGCCAGCATTCCCCTCTGACCTTTACCTTAGCATACAGTAGGATTCAGTAAGGCTTGGTGAGTGGTTAACAGTATGCCAGAAACTCATGGGCTAGATCAAGGCATTCACCCTTTTCCAGTATCAACCAAGAAAGAAGGAAGGAAGGAAGGAAGGAAGGAAAGAAAGAAAGAAGAAAGAGGGAGGCAGGAAGGAAAGGAAAGGAAGATTTCTGATAAGGAATTTTAGTTTTATCTCATTTTTAAAAATTTTTTTTTAACGTTTATTCATTTTTGAGACAGAGACAGAGCATGAATGGGGGAAGGTCGGAGAGAGAGAGGGAGACACAGAATCTGAAACAGGCTCCAGGCTCTGAGCTGTCAGCACAGAGCCCGATGCGGGGCTGGAACTCATGGGCCACGAGAACATGACCTGAGCCGAAGTCAGACGCCCAACCGACTGAGCCACCCAGGCGTCCCAGTTTTATCTCATTTTTAACTCTGCCCCCCCTTTTGCTATCAACAATCCTGGTGAACAAACTTAACACTCTAAAGGGAGAGAAAAAGGGGAAACAAGATGGACAACCTCCAGAGTACCATGTATGAAGTATAAATGTAGCATTTGTTCTTCCAGCAAATTCGAAGATATGGTTTTCTAGCTAGTTAAATTTTATGACTATAAAACACGAATAAAGTTTTAGGTGAAAAGTGAGCAATAAGATTATGGAAGATGCTTACAACATTATTTTCATTGTTCAAAAACACCAAAATCAACCTAAGCTAACATGTCTTGCTGATGTCCCTAAAATATTCCATCTTTGGACAGAACCATTAACTATTTTTAAAAAGCCAATAATCAATAAGTCTTAATTTGTTGAACTGACATTTGTGCAGGTTTCATCTAGATGAAATTAATTAGAAAGAAAATGGTTTCTCAGCGTTTGGCGAGAGGAAACGAGTCCGTGGCAAGATAAGTTTGACCCTGTGTCGTGGAAACATTTTAATGAGGTTAAGCCTCAGCGTATTTGGATCTGGCTGCTTGTTGAGTGTGCACTGACATTTCTAATGGGCTACTAGAGGCTTCTGAAATGGGCCAATGACTTTGAAGGCATTTTGTGGGTCACTGAAGTTCTAGGTAGATAGATTGTAATGAGACTGAATAAAATGTATATAGTTTGTGAAATGAACATCTGGGAGAAAGAACTGTGAAGAACAATCTCACCAAGAACACAGCACCCCTCCCTCCACATTTCTCAGCTGATATACTTTATATCTGAGAACACCCTTAATTGAAGTGAAGTCAGATCCTAATTTGCTGGCACCAAAGGACACCATTCCTGTTTAAGGGTCCTCTGCCCAGCCCTGCCTATGCCATTCACCAGGGAAAACCGGGTTCTGAGAAGAGTAGGGAAGAGATATTCATCCCACAGCTCTCAGGGGATAGCACTTGCTTTAATTGCTTTAGGAACCCTTTGCATCAATGAGACTAATGGAATTAGACAAGGAAAATACTAGCAAGACTTGATCAAATACATTGGATTTCCCCCTTGGCATATAATTAGGTTAAGAGGAGTGATTTAGAGTAAACCCAAGGTGCTGGCTCATCATTAACCTAAGTCTCCAGGGTAGACCATAAGGGCCTGGATGCTGAGGTTTTTAGCTTTGTGGTTACACGTCACTTGGAAGAAATGCTATGCAACCTGGTAGGTCAGTTTGCTCAGGCCTACTGCCTTCAGAGGGGTGGTAGAGAATGAACTTGGAGGATCCCTGATCTCAACATGAGATCATCCTTTCTAATGTGGGGCTCTTTTCTCCTCCTCATGTGTCTTTGCTTTCCCTTTTGGGCAGATTTAGAAGGACACTTTCTGTTGGGCAAGGGCTCTCCCAGCAGTTAGAACATGACAGCAGTCAAGTGAACAAGGAGGAGACAAGAAGACTAAAAAAAAAAAAAAAGAGTCATGGCCAAAAATATGTTTGTTTATGAGAGAATATGAGGTTTATGTGAAGCTTTAGAACATGAGCACAACCTAAAAGAGGTTGTGGGCATCAGTAGGGTGTGTACTGCCTTTGCGTTCCTAATTTAGAATGATAACAGTAATGAGAGCAGACATCTATTTTGCAATTACTGTATGCCCTGTACTGTGCTAAGCGTTTTATAGGCACTATTTTCTTTAATGCTCACAGCAACCCCACAAGATACTTTACAGAAAAGGAACTAAGGCACAGAGAGTTTAAGGAATTTACAGAAGGTCACAGCGTTGGCAAGTGGATGAAGCCAGTCTGACTACTATTTTGCTCACCAATTACATCTGCTGTGAGTCATCCAAGTTGGCCTCACTGCTAGAGAACATCTTTCTGGGGGTAGAGTATTAAAGGAATAAATAATGGGTTCCTAGAGGGAATGGTAGGTAAGATTGAGTCAGAAAGTTAGAAAAAGTCCTTAAACATGAAGGGAAATCAACATTAATAGTGGTGACACATGACACCATGGAGAAAGGAGAATTTCTGCATCATTAGAGCTACACAAGTGTGAGATTGTCTTCACACAGAGGGTAAATCTGGCCCCTCCAACTAGACCCCTCCAGAGGCACATGGGGTGAGGTGACAGGAATCCAGATAATCTCCCAGGAAAGAGGAGTATCTTGTAGGTTGGGAGAAGAAGGAAGACAGTGACATGTGTAACCAAATATGGTTCAATCAGAGGTGGGCTGCCTTCTGGGACCATAAACCTAAAACACAGCAAAATAGACTATAAGACTGAAAACACACATTCACTACCAGCTCTGCTGATTTGCATACCTTCATTTGAAAATATTAATTTAGCCTCCACTGTGTGTCAGGAACTAGGGAGACAAAAGTAATTGAGGTAGCAACTTTGCCTTCAAGAAGCTCAAGTTTGAAAAGATATAAAAGCAAAAATCTCAGCAGGAGGAAACTTATGATTGATGCTATTATGATTTGACAAAAATGTCAAAGTTCAGACCTAGAAGAGGCAGAGGTCAGCCCTATGTGGGGTAGTGTTTGAAGTCCCTCAGAACATGTAATATTTATAAATAAAGACAAGCACTAGGTAGAAGTAGAGAAGAGGAGAAGTAGAGAAGAGTTGGGAAGAGAAAAGGAGAAATCGAGTCCTCTAAACGAATTTCAGTTTTGGGTAGGAAGTTGAAAATGTTGGGAGTAAAGGGAGAATTTTCTTCTTCCCTGTTAGTCTGTTAAAAGAGGCCATGGTCAGTGAAAAATAGATTATGGATGGTATTGAAGAAAAGGATTTGTCTTCCCAACCTACTTAAGAACTGAAGGATAATGACCACATACACATTCCCAGACTGTTTGATTAAAGACTCATACACTTGCTATAGAGCCTTTCAGCCAGAGTAGGAGAGAGAAACATCTAGATAAGCTTGAGAAGCTGGACACATGGGACAATGACGTGTATGATTTGTGAAGAAAAAGCATCATGGCTCACCTGAAAAAGTATATGATGGGGAATCAGATGTGGGTTTTAACTAAGGTTTTGCAATGAATTAGTTATGTGACCTTGGATAATTGACTTCCCCACTCTTGATCTCAGTTTCATTTCATTCTCTGTAAAATGAAGGGGTTGGGCTGGATGGCCATTAAGAGTCTTTGCTGTGACATATTCTAATTTTCTTTTATTCTAATTCTCTGTGAAGTGGGCCATGGATAACATAGCTTCCCAGGGTGTGGGCAAGAAGTTACACACAATAAACAATAGAATAGCATGCAGTGCCTGCACTATGTTGAATACATTGTTAATGAATTTATAAATGAATTCATGAACTGCTTAAATTGGAAATGAGCCCCTTGTTCTTGGAAGTATTTGAACAGAGGCTGGATTATCCCTGAAGAAAAGAGTTGAAGAGAAGTCTTCTCCTTTGGTTCTGGTGGCTTTTCTGGAGAGTTTTTCTCTTACATGTCAAGATAGAACTTAATATATACATTAATTGTGGAATTTTTCAAAGGTTCTTTCATGTCTCCCTCTTTTACTCTCTTCCTCTCATTGAGTTCTTCATCTCTTTCAGCAGTTTCTTAGTTGCAAACTTAAGACACAAGTCTTAAGTCTTTCACAAGTCTTTAACCCTGTGATACCCCCTCATGCTTTCTTGAAACCAGTGGGATGTTGAGCTGTTCCACGGAAACCAGACAACAGACCCAGCTTAGGAAAGAGCTGTTTGTTCCAGAAAACTACTTTAGGACACTCAAGTGTGCTTCTCTCAGCCAGGAGACATGAAGAGTCCCCAAAGTGGTGAGGTGGTGTGTGGAAGCCACGTGTATCTGCTTTTTTAAGAGGTTGCTTTTACCACATTTCCTAGTTTTATCAACAAAATCTGTACTCTGGGTTGCCTTTAGTTTCAAAGGGTCGTTTGGAGTTTGTGCCTCTACATAGTGTATGGAAAGAATAGCTTCCATCCGCCCGTGTGGGGCTGTTGCATTATTCTGCTGACTTTTTTTTTTTTCCCCTGGGCTTGCCTGGGTAATGTTCTTCCCTTACAAATTTCATCTCACTGCACTGTGCATCGAAACGACGCAGTTATGGAGCGCACAGGGAAAAAAATTATAATGCCATTAAAAGTTATCATAAATTTCAGATCAGCATCACTTCTAATCCGATACACAATTTTACTGCCTCTATAAAGTAGGTGATTTGCAGTGGTCTGAGGCGTCTCCTGGAGCGTTTTACTTCTTTTTAAATTAAACACACCAACTTTGTGCTGAATTCAGAGTGTGGACATAAAAAAGGGGGTAAAAAGGAGAGGGAAGGGACATCAGATGGGAATTGCAATTGAATCTTTATATATGCCATCTTGGCACTGTGGTACTAAATATAGTGCCAGGTAAATAGATGTGCTGAAATATTCAGAATAAAAAACAAATGTTCCAATAGCAGAAGCAGTGAGCCCCGAGAATGTTTCCACAGTGGGTGTGCTTAAAATAATAAAATACTGTTGTTTAAAACTACTCAATCCTAGAAAACCCTATGTTGTAAAAAAATATATAGTGCTGGTATATGTGTGAGGGGCTATGTATGCTGAACATATATATGTATATAAAAACTCCTAGGAAATTAAATAGAATATAAGGGGCTTGATTTTACTGGTTGGAAAGTTACACTGATTACTTCTTTGAGGTACATTAACTCTTTCTGAAAGCTTAGGCCATCAGAAGTTGTCATTTACTGAAAGGCTACTGAGTATTTTAAAACGTAATGTTCTCAGTAAGGGCTGTCCATTAGCCTACCTATGTACAGATGTGTATACTTGTGCACATAGAGAGAGGTAGTGCACACCCAATGCTGGTACAAAAAAAAAAAAAAAAAAGAACTGCATTCATAAGGTTTCTGGTTGAAAGGATTTGATTGAATTGTGACATTATTTTTCCCCGACACTTAAAGGCAGTTGGTCATATTTAGGTACTGAAAAATATATGTTTTCTAAGTGTCTACTTTATTCAGTATTCTGAGATAAATACCAAAGATACAAAGAAGAAAAACTGCATAGGTATACCCTCAAGAAGCTCACAGTCTAGAAAGGGGAATTTATGGGAATTAAACTTGGTTATAGTCGAGCGTTTCGATGTTATTATAGATGTAAATGCTCACTGGGAGTGCACCAAGAGAGGAAGACACATGTCTGCTATGATAAAATGCAATATGGCATCTTGTGTCTCTTTCAAATTGGGTATAAGCTCTCCAGTCCAAATGTTTTTTAACAATGTTAATTGACCAATTAACAAATAATATACCAAACAAATATATATTCAACTCTGGCTACTGTATGTTATTTATTTCCATGCCCCTAGAACTTAACACAGTGTCTGGAACAGCCAGAAATGAACTAAGCATATTTTGAATTAATGAAGCTGTGATACAAAGATGAGTAATAATACCCAGCATACAATACACTTTACATTTGAAAGGTATTCTTACTTACGTTATGATGTTTAATCCTCTACAATGAGGTACGTAGAGGATTAAAGTAAGTAAAGTTTATTTTTTAAAAGTAAGTAAAAATCGTTTTTACTTTATAAATGAAGAAACAGGTTCTTTGAGGAGTAATGATGTCCCTTAAATACATACCAGGCTGAACTGGATCCAGATCATGTTGCAAGTTCTGTCCTGGTTCTACACCAGCTGGGTTGTGATGCATACTCATAGATCTTGGCATGGATGAGTCATGTGTTAGGCTTCTGGGAGGGCTGTGATAAGATGTTGTGTTATAATGGCTGACTCCCAGTAGAACCAGAGGACCTGTACACAGTTGCCTATAAACTGTGGTGACTAATAATTGCTGTTGTAATGTCCTTTGGATTCACTGTGACAGATCGTATGGAAAGTAAGTTTTGAAAATGATGCAATGACTAGAATCAGTTAACAGTTTATGGGACATGTAATACCTATCAGCACATTATAGTCTCCTTCAATCCTCACTATAATCCTATAAGGTAGGTACTATGATTGTCATCCCTATTTTACAGATGAAGAAACCAAGGAAGAGAGGGATTAAGAAATTTGTCTAAGGTTACATAGGTGAACATTCTGGAGTCAGGATTCTAATTCAGACAGTCTAACTACAGAGTTTGTTGCCTGGAGGTAACAGGACATAATTTATTTATCTAGCTTGTGTTGATTGGGCTGGGTGTTCTCACTATTACTGGAGATAGTGTGCTAAGAGATAGTTGATGGAGGTGAAATGTAACTAACATAAGGAGCAGTCACCCTGTTGTGTGGAAATGAATGAATGAATGAAGTTGTTTCTAGATATATCACCAGAGAAGGATGTATTCCTGATCTCATGAAGGATAATCATATACACATTTCATAATATTTTGTATTTTGAAAACAGGTTATATTTGTACAACAGTGTTGGCAAAGTTGGGGCTCCTGATGTGAAATATAATCTATTGTGAACTCTAAATATCTATTAACTACCTAATTAATGCATTTAGTGAATTATCAAACATTTGTTAAGGGCCTACTAGTGTACTAGATACTCTGATAGGTGTTTATCATAGAACCATTGTCTTTAATTAAGTCAGACTATCTTACCTGAAACATACAGATGTTTAGCCTTTAAATGAAAATAAGTACCAAGAGTGCTCACTTCGGCAGCACATATACTAAAATTGGAACGATACAGAGAAGATTAGCATGGCCCCTGTGCAAGGATGACATGCAAATTCGTGAAGCTTCCATGTTTTAAAAAAGAAAAAGAAAGTAAGTACCAAGAAATTGGCGATTGCTCTTCATTCCCATGAATAATTGGGTGATACTTAGTTTTGACCTGTAGTTATGATTCTGTTTAAACACAAACTGGAACTGGTTGAATTTGGGACAGATGGTGAAGTCTTACATCTTGCCTAATTTGGGGGGTAGCTCTTAAAGGGGGTGAAGGCTTGACCATAGCATTTAGCTGGCTTCAGGGGAAGAAGAGCAGTCTCAGCTGTGGGACTATGTCCTGTGCCTGGCATCCTGGCATCTCCTTAGAGCCCTTGACACATACACATTTATCATTCATCTGAGGAAGGGTGGGACTTGTGACACCCTGAAGTCAAGAGCTTAAATAAAAGTACAATTGACAGTGATGAAATTAGGGCCAGGGAAATGACTTATCATTAACTAGTCATTAATTAATGAACTTATTAATTAATAATTCATTTCACTTTGTAATAGTTACTTTAAAATAGTTTTAAACAGCTTTCAGATACTTGGTGAGATGACCCAACTAAGCTTAGGGAATATGAGTAGAATTTTTAAAGTGGCATTTTAGTATCCAATTCAAATTAATGAAAACTTCAGTTACTAAAGGATATTACCGTCACTTCATAGTGGAGACCAGAAATTTTGTTGTATAAGAAAATCTCTATAACAGATTGAGTCAGTTAGAAAGGTATTTAGTTGCAAGTGAAAGAAAGTCAGACTTACAGTGATTTTAATAAATGGGATTTAAAAAATATATTTACATTTAACATAAATAGATGTCTCAGATGCCCAGAGATGGGTAGCTGATGGTTTTACTTCAATGTTTCAGTGAAAAAAAGACCTGGTGCTTGTATTTCAATTTAGTTTTCCCCTGGTTGCAATATGGCTTCACTAAGCCAGAACCTAGATTCCATTCAAAGATGGGAAAAGAGAGGTGGAAGCCAGCCACACTGTCTACTTTTATATAAAAGAGCAAAACTTTTCTGAAAAATCCCAGAAAACTGCAGTTTCATACCATTGTCCAAAGTTGTGTCATGTGGCTACAGCTAGCTGCAAAGCATGCTAGGAAAGTGAGCATTCATATGTCCCAGCCTTTGTGTAGAGTCAAGGGGAAAGGGGTTTGGGAATAGATATTGAGTCACTTAGCCTCCAGTGAGGCCTCCTAGATGCACTCATAAATCTTATTCCAAAAGCAGTTAATCTATATAATTAACATATTATCTCTAAAATATATTATGCAGAGTTTCAAACAAATCCAAAAGTAGAGACAATGATATAGTAAATCCTCATGAACCCATCACCCATCTTCAATAAATATTAACTCATGGCCAGTATTGTTTCATATATATCCTTACCATAAACATATCTCTGGATATTTTAAAGCAAATCCTAGACTTTTATCATTTTATCCGTAAGTATTTCAGTATATGTCTCCAATAGTTAAGGACTATTTTAAAAGAAAACAGCCATATTACCACTATCACTCTAAAATTAAATTAACAAAAATTCTTTAATATTGTCAAATATATAGTTAGTATTCACATTTTCCCAACTATCTTAGTTTTTGCAGCTTGTTTGAATCAATATATAATGTTTCATTTTCTCTATTATTTTCATGATTTTAGAAAAATTTTAAATTTATGTACTTAATAGTAGTGATTGTTTCTGATTGTAGACAAATGTTTATGCACTCAAGTATTTTGAAGTACTTATAAAAGTCAAAATCTATTATGGCAGCCTAAGGTTTGAATAACTGTACAAAAACAATCATATTCTAAAGAGTCTACTAGATTTTGAGTATTGCTTCCTAAAGTCTAGCTTGAGGGTTAAGAGATTGGAAAGTGGGTATATTTCTTTGGAGCAGCTTTGTGCATTGAGGTACCTTAGTCTATAAGCTGTAAGTAAACTTCCAAGTTTGGGAAAAACTTGAAGTATGTGTTCAGGTAGTATCACAGATCTAAATCCTGCTCAGTCTTGTAAGTTTGTTTATTGAAAATGAAGAGATAGGAGGGTGCTTGACTGGCTTAGTTGGTGAAGCATGAGACTCTTGATCTCAGGGTTGTGAGTTTGAGCCCCACATTGGGTGTAGAGATTACTTAAAAAATAAAATCATTAAAAAAATCAAGAGTTAGGAATGGCCTTTCTAAATATGAAGTCTTGAAGTCATAAATGAAGAGACTGATAAATTTGAGTACATAATAATAAAATACATGTATATGAATAGAAAGAAAGAAAACCTCAAAACATAAATAAGTTTAAAAGCAAATGAACAAATTAAGGGAAAATGTGCTACTCATATTATGAACAAAGGACAGTCATCAGGCAAGAGATGCTGCTGCTTGAACTGGGACTGTGTGGTAGGGGCAGAGAGAAGTGACTTGGCTTGGAGTATATTGCAGAAGTGGCTCCCACAGGACTTGCTGATGGGTTAGAGTTAAGACAGGAGGGGGAGAACAAATAAGGGATGAATTCTAGGAAAATTGTTGGAAAAAAGGCAATTCTCCAAATAAGAGAAAAGAAAATGTGAGAAGTAGTATGTTAACTGTTCCCCTATGAATGCCAGGAATATAAAACTTCAGTGAGTATACTGAAATAGCCATAGGTGATGGCCTTGCCATTCCAGATCATGGATGAATGGCTTTAGCCAAGAGGCAAAATCAGGTATGTGTTGTATAGGAAACAGTAGTTCTGGAGTTGGGAGGACCTATACAATGGTTCCAACTCTGCCCTTTACTTCCTATATGATCCTGAGCTAACTTGCCAACTCAAGGCCTCTGAGCCTCTATTTCCTCAGAGGTAGAATCAGTCTAATACCCTAATAATGAGTTTGTTTCACAGGGTAGGTATAGACTTTTGTTATGCTTCCTAATTATGTGACATTTATCTAGTGATTTATTTCAACTAACAATTTGGTTTTTAAAAGTTCTATATTTATAGAATTAGGATTACATGCCTAAAAATTATTGAATAAAAAGTTTTTTCTCTACCTTTCAAGAAAGCAGGACTCCTTAGAGGAACCATTTGTCAGGGATCTTGCATGATGATATGCTTCCATCTTTAATGTCAATTTTGATTATCTCAATGTCAGTGTTTTGTTAACTGGGAAAGACTAGGCACCATCGCTCAGTGGGAAATATCAGACCTCTCCCTATTAAAAATATATTTATTCAGGTTTAACTTAGATACAATATTTAAAGTTTACTGCACATATTTAAAAGTTTATAATTTGATAAGTTAGATATATGCATACACCTATGAAACCATCACAACAAGGAAAATAATGAATATATTCATTGCCCCCATAAGTTTCTTTCTGCCTCCTTGTAATTCCTACATTTCACTTCTTTCCATATCCCCCGCCCCCATCTCTAGTAAAGCATTGATCTTCTGTCCCTATAGTTTAGTTATATTATCTAGAATTTAATGTAAATGTAATCATATAGTATTTACTCCTTTATTATCTTGCTTCTTACACTTAGTATGATTATTTTGAGATCCATCGATGTTGTTAAATGTATTACTAGTTCATTTCATTGCTGAGTAATATTTCGTTGTGTGGATATATCAGAATGTATTTATCTCTTCATGTGCTAGTGGACATTTGGGTTGTTTCTAGTTTTTAGATATTAGGAATAAAGCTACTATGAACATTTAAATACAAGTGTTTGAATGGAAGTATGTTTATTTCTTTGTCTAGATCCATATTTCCATCTGGTGTTATTTTCCTTCAGTGTAAAGGATCTCTTTTAACTTTTTTTTTCTGCAATGCAGGTCTATTGGTGATCAGTTCTTTCAGCTTTTTCTCAAAACATCAATTTCTCCCCCACTTTTTCCTTTCATATCAACTATTTTTTTGTAAGATATTTTTGTTAGGTATAGAATTCTAGATTAATTTTTTCTCTAGTACTTTACAGATTGATTTGTCTTCTTGTATTATTTCTGATAAGAAACCTTCTGTCATCCTTATCTTAATCCTCTGTACAAGTCCTTTTTTCCTCTGGGTGTTTAAAAAAAGTTTTTTTAATGTTTACTTTTGAGAGAGAGAGAGAGAGAGACAGAGAGAGAGAGAGCACGCAAACAGGGGAGGGCCAGAGAGAGAGGGAGACGCAGAATCTGAAGCAGGCTCCAGGTTCCATGTGGTCAGCATAGAGCCCAATGCAGAGATCAAATTCACAAAGTGGGGCTTAAACTCATGAACTGTGAGATCATGACCTGAGCCAAAGTCAGACACTCAACTGATGGAGCCACCCAGGTGCTCCTTTCCTCTGGGTGTTTTGATGGCTTCTATTTATCACTGATTATCAGCAATTTTATTATGTATGCCTTGGTGTAGTTACCTTCATGGTTTTTTTTGTCCTTGGAGTCCTTAAGCTTTTGAGTCTGTGAATTTCCAGTTTTAATTAAATGTAGAAAATTTCAATCATTATTTATTTAAACATTTTTTTTCCTCACCTCCACCTTAGGGACTCCAATGACATGTATAAATAGGCTCTTGAATTTATTGTTCACTGCACTGATGCTGTTCTTTTATCATTATTATTATTGTTTTCTTTTTGTATTTAATTTGGGATAGTTTGTATTATGTCTAAGTCTACTATTTTTTTTCTTCTGCAATGTCTAATCTGCTGTTAATCCCTTCTTCTGTGTGTGTGTGTGTGTGTGTGTGTGTGTATGTGTGTGTGATTTTTATATTGAGGAATCTGATTTGGGACTTTAAAAAAATTCATCCATCTCTCTAGTTAAGTTTTTAAACATAGAAAATTGTTATAGTAATTGTTTTAATATACTAGATTGCTATCTGTAATATCTGTAACCAGTCTGAGTTAATATAGATGGACATTTCTCCTCATTGCAGTTGCATTTTCCTGCTTCTTTACATGCATGGTAATTTTTAAAGCTTATTTATTTACTTAGAGAGAGAGAGTGAGAAAGAGAGAGAGAGAGAGTAGGGGAGGGGTAGAGAGAGAGGGATATAGAGAATTCCAAGCAGTCAGTGCAGAGCCCAAAGTGGGGCTCAATTTCAAAAACCTTGAGATCATGATCTGAGCTGATATTAAGAGTCAGACACTTAACCAACTGAGCCACCCAGGTGCTCCGTGCGTGATAATTTTTGATCTGATTATAGACATCATGCATTTTTCTTTGCTGGATACTGGATATACTCTTAAATTTTTTTCTGGAATTCAGTTAAGTTACATGAAAACAGTTTGATGCTTTTGGGTCTTGTTTTAAAAATTTGTTGAGTGGAACCATATTTATGGGTGTTTTTCTGGACTCTATTCTGTTACATTGAACCATATTTATAGGTGTTTTTCTGGACTCTTTATTCTGTTACATTGATCCATATGTCTATCTTTTTGCCAATCTATGTTGTCTTGACTTCTATAGTTTTTAGCAAATCTTAAAATTGGCTAGTATGAGTCCTCCAAATGTATTATTCTTTTAAAAATTGTTTTAATTCTGCTGACTCCTTTGACTTTCTACATTTTAGAATCAGCTTGTCTATATCTACAAAGACTACTACTGGGATTTTGATTGGAATTATGTTAAATCTATAGATCAATTTGGGTAAGGATTGAAATCTTTACTATTTGAATCTTCCAATCCATGAACATGGTATGTCTCTCTATTTATTTTGGTCGTCTTTGATTACTTCCTTAGCACTGTACTCTTTTTCCTCTCCTTCTAGGACTTGGATGACATTTGTTATTATCTGTCAGGTCCTGAAGTTCTTTTAATTTTTTTAAATCTATTTTTTTCTTTATTTTCTGATTGGATTATTTCTATGGAACTGCCTCGATGTTTAGTGATCATTTTCTCTGTCATCTCCATTCTGCTCTTGAGTCTATACACTGAGTTTTAAATTTCACTTACATTATTTTTATATTCTAAAATTTCCATTTGTTTCTTTCTAATGTCTAATGTTTCTTTGCTGATACTTTTTATTTTCCCATTTGTTTTAAGATATTATTTTTTGAGCATTTAAAAAATTAGCTAACTTAAAGGTTTTGTCAGATAATTGTAACATCTGTGTCATTTTGGGGTTGGTATCTTTGATTGTCTTTTCCTGTGTGAGCTGATACTTTCCTTGTTTATCACATGCTGAGTAATTTTGCATTGTGTCCTGGGTGTTTTGATTACTATGAGACACAGTCTTTAAAGACTGTGAAGAATGTTGATATTTTTGTTTAGCAGGAAGTTCACTTGGTTGGGTTTAGGCTGCGAGTTTCAATCTGTCTTCTGTGAGCAGTGATTCCAATATCTGTTAAATTTTCAGAGCCTTGCCAGTAGTCTTTGGATTTGGCCAATGTGTGTGCCACCTAATGGTCAATCTGGAAGCTGAGTGATGATTTTTTGGTTAGTTTTCAAATTATTGGTAGCTATTTAGGATAAGACCCAAGCATAATCAAAGCTGAGCTCAAGAGTTTGTAAATAACTTTATGGGTTTGTGTCCCCAAGCTCCCCCTTCTTTGCCATCTTCTTTGTATTTTTGTTTTGTTTTGTTTTGTTTTCTGAGCCCCCCCTTTTCAGTATTCTATCCAGAAATCTAAAGGCATTAGCTACTCTACTTGCTGCCTCTGCTACTCCTCCTATGTCCAAAATAAAGTGACAAGGACAGGAGAGAAAGAGAGAGGTGTGTGTGAGAGAGAGAATGTGCAGTGACATTGGTGGAAAAAACTTAACCTCCCCTCAGGGTTTTGGCTCCTGAGGACTTCTGTTGCTGCTACTACTGTGGGTTTGTTTGGAGGCTGGGGGTGCTCAAGAATGGAGCAAAGGAAACTAATTGGTGTTTCTATACTGTATCTGAGCATTGGGAGTTCCATTTACCATTCTTGGAGCCAGAACTACTAAAGCCACTCCTGTGCATTCTCTGTATCTAGGTGTAAACTCATGGGTTTTGGGTTGTATTGAGATAAGGTTGGGAAATATTGGTGGGAAAAAAGGGTAACCTTACCATTGCTTCAGTGATACTTTGAAGTCTCTTCTTACTACTATTTAATTTTCAGTTTCCCGACAGTTTTATCATTTATTCTGTCCAGGTTTTAAAGCTGCATTCATTGGGACAGCAAGACAGTGTGTACCTACTTAATCTGACCCCAAACCAGAACTTCAGCCCTATTTTTATATGACCAGTTCCTATAATTTCTAAAGCACTTATAATTCTAATATTGTTTATCCCACCTCTGGCTTCAAAGTAGCACTTATTTTCTCCCTTTTTGTTGTTGTCTGTTTCCTCTACATTCTAAGAAAGCTTCCTGTTTTTCTCCTACATGAAAGATTTCATATTTTAAAACTAGTTCTACTTTTTTATTGTGTCAAAGGACGTTTTAGTGCTGTTAATTAATTTTTGGTCTCTTTTCAATAATTCCTCACCCCACCTATCTCCCTTTTGATCTCTTCCTGATTCACTTGTACCTCATGGGTTTCTGTTCCTGTTCTGTAGAGGGCGAATCTTCTTGTATCCAATTAAGAATGCAGAACAATTTTCTAGGAATGTATTCTAGGTCCTACAGGAAATCATTTTTATAGTCTCCTCTTACTTTGGATCTTCAGGATGCTTTTTTTTTTTTTTTTAAGCTTCCTCCTTTAACAAGGGAAGAATGTTTCAAATCTAGTGTTGTGGATAGATACAATACATAAATTCCAAGTGGCTTTTGTACTCCTCAAATTCTCTTCTTAAATCTGCACCAGAGGCAAGTTGATGTAGGTGTCTTCTGTTCAAGTTGCTAGTGCCCAGTGGGCTTTTATCCAGGGGTTGCCAGATATAGCAAATAAAAATACAGTATACCCAGTTAAATTTGAACTTCAAAAGTATAGGACATACTTTGATTAAAAATGATCTGAAATTCATTTTTTTATCCGAAATTCAAATTCAGCTGAATGACCTGTATATTTTTTGGCAACCACAATCCAGAGTGATTGGGCCAGAATGAAATAGCATCATTTCCCATTCCTTCTATTTATCTCCATAACAAGATGATCAGAGAGAATTCATGAAAAGCCACAATCTTCAGGTTGTTCCTGTCTCCTTCTTTTTAAGAGAGTAAAATCTCTATCGTATAACTTCAGAGCAGTTACAGGTGGTCCAATTTATGCTAACAAAAAAATAAGTATTAAACTTCATTCAATTGATCATGCTTACATTTTGTGGCCTTGATATCATTCTTAAAAGATCCTACTTTAAAATTGTATATTAGGCACAAATAAGAGCCATGTTTTTGGAAGAGTGTTTAGAAATCATGGTCTCTCTTATCTAGGCTAGAGAGGGAATAGTGTGAAGACAGAGAAATAAGTGGTTGTTTGGTAAATACAGGTATGCCCTGCTTTTTGAAAGTTCCTATTGTGCCAATTTGCTTTTATGAAAGACCTACATTAGTACCTGTTTTCACTAACCTGAAAGAAATCCAAAGATTTTTGTGTTTACCGAAAAAAGGCAAAAACCAAAAATAGTATCCAGTATTTCTTTTGCAGTGAGCCATTACATAGGCAGCACATACCTGAGTAGCAAGAGTGATACCACTAAGCTCTTTCCCCAGGAACTACCCTCAGCATCTCAGCACCAAGCTACCGTAGCTCTGAATTGTGTCTGTTAGCTTGCGTACTTTATTTCCATTTATTTTGTGCATCTGTTAGCAAGATGTGTCCTAAGGTATCAGAAAGGCGTAAGAGAGGTTATTTTTTGGATCTGGGGATGCCCCCCAAATTTTCCATATAAATTAATGGTAATTGATTCTTCAGTTTATACAATTTCAGCTTACAAAAGATTTCATAGAAACACTCTACTTTTGGATAGTGGGGTAAATCTGTAATAGAGATAGCAAGGAGATAGCTAGAAGCTTTAGATAGTTTATTATCTTCAATAAACTTTTCAAGGAGCTTGGGAGGGATAGGGCGGGACAAGCTTAGCACAAATGAAACAATTAGCAAACTAAGATGCAAATCTTTAACATGCTTCTGAGCTATATGTATAGGCTGGGAAGGCTACAGAAAGAATAGGCTTTGTGTGCTTGGAAGTCAGGACACAGGGTGTAGCTGGCTTATTTAGCTTTGGGGAAGTCTGAGTTGAACTTTAAGGAATGGAAAATATGATGTGCTCAAGCTAGTATTTAAGGCTGTGTCAGCACTTCTGACAAACAAAGGGTTAATATTCTTAATCTATAAGGAACGCCTACTAATCAATAAGAAAGAGATAAGCCTAGCAATTGAAAAATGGGCAAAGGACATGAATAAATGACAAAAGAAGAAATACAAGAGGATAATAAATGTATGAAAAATGTCTAACCTCATCAGTATTCAGTGATAAGCAAATAAAAACAAGATACAATTTTCTGCCTACTCAATTGGGAAATACTTTTAAAGTGGTTTAAATGGAAATACTCAGTATTGGTGAGAATGCAGAAATGGGTATTCTTACACACTGCTTTTGGGAGGGGAAATTGATTCTGTATTTCTGAATATATATTTAGAAATATATATCAAAAACTTTAAAATGGTTTCAAACTTTTGATGAGATAATAACACACCTGGGGATTTATCATTAGGAAATAATTATAGATTCACACAAGGATCCATATACAAGGGCATCCACTGCAGTATAATTTACAATACAACAACAGAAAGGGAAATATCTACATGCTCTACAGAGCAGAGATGGAATGGGGCATGCAATAGATGAATGCTGGAGAACCATTAGAAGTTATAATGTCAGAGAATGTTTAATCACCTAGGAAAATGCTAAAGGTTCATTGTAAAGACAGAATTGTGAGTAAAAACATTTAAATGCAGTATACATATTATAAATCTAGTTGTGTGAACAAAATAGATAACTGTATAGAAATATACTCGAACAAAATGTACTTGAAGGAAATATATAAGATGTTAACCCTGGGTAAATCTGAGTAATATATTAATTTTTCCTTCTTATTTTCAAAGAAAAGTATTAGAAGTCAGAAATAAAGGCATACATGCTATTTAAAAAGTGTATGTATACTGTTAAACATTATTTCAGTGAGAAAAAGCAACAAGTAAAATAATTACTTGGGTTGATAACTCTTTAAGTTAGTATTCAACTTTTCAACTGGTTGCTATAAGGTGTTTTATATACATGGTTCAATAGGATTTCTTTTCTTTGAGCATTTTGAGGCTGCTGACTAGAGTCAGCCAAAAAATTGCTTACTATGATGTACATAGTACTATGCATTTGTACTAAATGCCCAAGTTCAGGTAGACCCGCATCTTTGTGAAGATACCATTCAAGTTATTTTCTCCTCTGTGCTATCCTTGGCTAAGTCTGTTCCACGTGGCCCTGAACACTTTGTGTCAGGGACCTTGACTGACTCATCCTTGAATTCAGTGGCCTGAATCTGTTGACATATAGCAGGTGCCCAAACAATGCTGATTGGATGGTTAGTGAAGGAATAAATGAATATGGCGAAGTGACTCTCATTAGATGGTGTCTCAGCAAGTAGAAATACAATATCCTTGAAGGAAAGGTAGTGACTAAATTATGCTGAGTTAATAGTGTAATTAAAGAAATACTGGACATTGGAATCGTTCAGATTTGGAGTTAAATATAGGCTTTATTACTTCGATGCTGTGTACTGTTCAGCAAGTCACTTAACTCATCTGAGCTTTAGTTTCCTGATCTGTAAGATGTAAATAGACATTGTCTTCTTTCATGAAGATTAAAAGATCTAATGAGTACATACAGAGGACTTCATACAGTTCCTGGTACATAATTTCTATTCACTTAATAGTAGCTGATAATGATAATCATCATAAATGATATCATAATTGATAAGATAATTTGCTAAGTAAAATCCTCAATCAACTGATTTAATGGGTTTCCTCCTTAAAGTGATTTCCTTTTTTCCTCCCTACTTGTATTGAGTCAGATATGTATCCAAACCAAAGAGACATCAAAGAGACCCATTTCTCACTACCCCTTCGCCTACTTCTTTCTTCCAGAAAATTCCCTATTTCTAAATTGTTGATCCTCAAGCTCTGATTTATGGGATTGGCCTGATAGGCTGACCTCGCATTGCTTTACACTAGTTTTGCTTTCAAAGTAGCTCAAAGTCTGTGAATGAAGTCCACCCTTTGCCCCCCTCTTCCTTCTCTTTGTTTTTAGCCCCAGAAACTGGTGGGCTGGGTGTCATCCTGTTTGCCTTTGTGTCTGACACATTGGAGAAGCAGCAGACTGTCAACTCCCTCCCTCCCCCCAAGCTGGGAGGTGAAGACTTCCACCAGCTATTTTTAAGGAGATGCTTTGGTTGAGAATTGGAGAAATTGACCCTTATTTTGGTCTCCTGTGGACTCAGAGAAATGGAGTTCTGAGGGTGTGAGTCTGGTGGGGCCTGCTGCACAGTCTTTCTCTGAGACATTTCTTTGTTTGAATTTCAAGGTTACAAAAGTCAGGATTCAAGGATAACTATGAAAGATCAGCTGGTAAATGTGTTCACAAGTGAAAGAAAAAGAAAGCCAAATGAATGTTAAAACCTTTTTTGAAGCAGAACAGAAACAGAGCTTTTGATCCTTTATCATGGAACAACAAAACATTCGCATGATCTCCACGTGTCTGAGTGTTCCTATATCCTTCTATGTGCACATATGTGTCCATATACCCACACACAGACATGCATGGGTGAATTCACACACACTTCCTTTTCTCTAAAAGCTGTATCTGCCCCCCCCCACCCCAGATTTCTTTCTTTTCATTTCTTTCTCTTTTTCTTCTTCTCTCTATTTTTTTGATATTTCAAAGCTGGCAGTTCAGGAAATGGCTGGAACTGCCACATCTCTGTTCTTGCTAAAGAAATCAATGCTAATCCTATTACTGGCAGTTATCACCTATCCCAGAACTCACAGCTAAAAGAAAAAAACACACTGAGATGTCAAAGTAAGAAAAAAGGGGGGGGGGGCTAGGGAGGAGGGGGGGCGCCCTTCATTCACTTTCAAATAGTGATTGTTTTCTCTCTCTCTTCTTTTTGATCATCTTTTTTCCCCTCATGTTAACAGAGAAACCAAACTACAAAACACCTGTGCTCACACAACATTAAGGGTCTGATTTAAAGCCACATGAGTCCGAGTATGGGCTCTAATTTAGATTTATCTTTCTCCAGTGTGCCTTGACAAAGCACTGATAAAGAATATTTATCATGGCTCCCAGTTTTATTAATAACAATAATAATGACACATACCATTTAATGGTCACTGCAGACACTGTGCTAGGTGCTCTGTGCAAATCATGTTATGAAATACAACAAGCCTCTGATGTAGGTGTGATAAGCATTCCCATTTTAGATATTTAGAGATTAAAGCATGAGATTTCCTTATTTGAGCTGAGTGACTAGGTAGAAAGAGGCAGAGCCTAGTTCTGCGTCTAATTGGCTACAGTATGGTACCCACGCTTTTCCCACTGTCTTCCTCCACATCTAGACTTTCTCAGTAAGGCAGCCCATGAAGAGACAGGGAAACATTTAGAATTGGGAATTTGCCATTTCTGAGCTTTTGGGGAGTTTTTCAGAAAGTCAAACAAACCTGATACGGTTGGGTTCCTCCCTCCTTACAATGGTGGCCATTCTCACATATACATCTCTTATTTCTCCCTCTGATTCAGCTCCATATAATCAGATGGACACAGCTATGTGTGCTAGGGAATCTTTACAAAATAACAGAAGGGAGCTAATTCAACTGGATTAATTGGCACCAGCATCCTTAAGTTGACAACCTACACATGCTACTGGTCTGAGGCTTAGACTTGGAGTAGCAAACTTCATGTGCAGTGTGCATTTCATCTGGGAGCTTATTAAAAATGTATAATTCCAGGCCCCCACTCCAGAGCTGCTAAATCAAACCTTGCATTTTAATGAATTCCCAGGTGATTTGGGAGTATATTCACGTTTAAGAAGCACTGGTATATGATACCTCTGTCCTGCTGAAGAAAACCTCCCTAATATTAGGACGCTACCTATTCATCTGTGAGTCCTGCACCTAGCACAATACTTGGCACACAGTGGGAGCTCAAAAGTGTCCCGTGAATCAGTGACCAAATGAATCACGTATTTTGCCAATTGATAGGGAAGGACAACTCATGTGAGCTATTCACATTCAAACAACTGTGACAGAATAGTCTAAGAGTGACTAAGGACATGCACATACTTCATTCCATCACCAGGCGTACTTTTAGGCTCTTTGCTACTGGTTCGCATCTAGTGTCCCCAAGATATCCGTTGCTTCAACATCCATTGATGTGTATTGAGTTGCAAGGAACTGTACTAAGCATGTGACCATAAGAAAAGGCAGGGATACTTTATGACAATGGGGAAAATGTCATTTACTTCTTTAGCATTGAGGATGGAAAATAACTTGTTTTCTGGATTGTTAAATGTCTTATGCCAATAGGAAGGATTGTTCTGGGCTAAATTCCTGTTCCCCATGGACTATTTTCCCCCAAGATATGAATGAATAATTATTCTAAAATATTCATAATTTTTGTATGAATAATTGTAATAAAATGTTCATAATATTTATTAATAATTATAATAGAAGTTTCCAGGAACTTTATTGAATGTTTTACGTGAATTATCCAATTCAATCCTAATGCACCCTCTTGCCATTTTGCACTGTGGATACTGAAGCCTACGGAAGTAGTAAATGGCACAATCAGAATCTGTACACAGCCTTTTCTGATTCTGAAGCTCCTGTTCCTAACCACCTAATTCTGATATAGTCAAAGTCAGTAATGTATTTCATATTATTCTTGGTTTCTCCTATACCAGGAATTAAATATTAATGTATAACAGGGACAAAAATGATCCCAGTTCCAATTCTTGCAATCTGCCCTTCTGCCTTTTTTTCTTCTGGCAAGAATTTTCTTCTTTGTTGTACAGAATCCAGGTAAAAAATAAAGCAGAGAAACCTTCTAAATGAAGGAAATCAGAGAAGCTAGAGGAAATGCATAATAAGCTTAAAGAAATGGTAATTAGAGAGGGAGAGAGAGAGAGAGCATGCGCGCACGCGGAGAGGGAGGGGTGGGGGAGCAGAGAGACTGGGCACCGGATAGCAGTCAGCATGTTTGAGGGTTGGGTGTTGAAAGTGAGAAAGAGAAATATTTGAGGATAGTCTGTGTTCTATGTGGAAGATACTGAAAGAGGCAGTCCTGGAGAGAGAAGTTTCAAAATTTTCTACGTTAAATAAATTGCACATTTTCCTTTGACAACTTAGTTTTTGGAGACACCTAATAAAATTTCAAATAGTTTATATAGTACAAAGAATGAACCACATGGGACTATGGGATTTATTCGTTATATTCCTAATTATTTATTATGAATTTACGAACCCTGATTTAGATTTGTCTAATATTTAATAGGCATGTACTATAGGCGAGGCCTCTGTGGGCTCTGCTGGTTTTTTTCTCTTTTACAATTTGTGCAATTGCTTTAAGGCTAATATTTTAAATCTAATTTAGTTTATATTATAAAATTGTCTTGAGAGTTTAAGTGCTGGAAAACAAAAAATTGCCCTGTGGGACTTTTTCCTCCAGCTTCTTCTGCCCAGCTGCACTGATTTGAGATGCCCAGAACCTCACGGGAAACAGGGTGCAATGGGAGTCAGGGGCGGGAGAAAATGAGCCAGAGCCCACAAGGCCAATCATTATCACATTTCCTCACACAATCTGGAATTGCTGCCTTGCTCAGTTCTTTTAATTTTAAAAACCAAATAAGAAAGAATTTATCATACCAGTGTTAAATGCATATGATTGCCTCCATGGGGAAGATCTAATTCTCAGGACAGAGAGGTAGGAAATGCTGTTAAGTGTGACAAGCCCAAAGGCCATGCTGATCACTGTGATGCATTTGATTTAATCCTGGATGTTGGGGGACTTAGGAAGCTCATCCTCAGCTCATGGCCCAAGTTCTCCCAACAGCTTATGAAATGCTAATACAGTTAGCAACCTTGGATGATCTCATCTCAGTCAAGAGCACAGAGAAGACACAGGCTATTATATCTTCATCATCCTAACAATAGTATTAACTGAGATTTATATAGTTTCAAAATTGCTAACCTGGATCATTCATTCAACCACCACCACCACCACCACCACCACCACCACAAACATTTCTTGAAGAGTAGATACTACTCAGTTCCTCTTTATCATCTCTTACTTACCCTATCAAAACAGCTTCCTAACTAGTTTCTGCATCTCTGGTCTGCTAGTGCTGCATCTTTCCACCCCAGGCATACCTTCTATACTAATATCAAAGTGAAAACAATGACATGAAAACAATAATAACAAATCCTGTGTGTTATTCCTTTGTTAAATCTTCTATGGCTTCCTATTGCCTGTAGGATAAAAGTCAAAAATCTGTGAATGGCATTAATGAACTTTTATACCCTGGCTTCAACTTCTTTTGTACTTAACAACAAACTGTTGGCTGTGCTTTCCTCTAGGCAATCAATGACTAGCTTTATAAATGCTAAAGTAAGGGAGTGACCTTATGTCACCCAGGTTTTAGATGGAACGCTCTGAAGGAGTAGAATATAGGTTGGAGGAGGCAAAGTAGAGACAGGGAGAGTAGCTAAGGCGAAACTAGTAAAATGTGCTAGTTGAGAGGGGCCTAGGACTCCCTTTTCCATAGTTGGAAAACTTATAGAAAAATCCAGCTTCTGAAATCTGGGAGATTTGTACACTTGGTAAGACACCATGGGCACTAAGACATGAATGCCTCCAGACTAGCTTTGCAAAGGTGAGTCTGAAACAGCTTTATACAAGGTTTAGTCCCTTGTCAACACTGTAACAACCCTTACAATATGGTAGAAGGTGGAGTGTAATTACAAGAAATGACAGGAGAAATTGTTTTCCTAGTGTGACCTTTACCTTTCAACTTGGAAGAGTCCCTCCTCTTTTTTCCTTGGCATCTTAGGATACTTTACCCATAGACTTTATTAAACACCTTGATTCCGGGGGCAAAATTTATTTCATTTACCTTATCAATAGGCCAGGTGAATGACAAAATTACGTAATCCTCTGCATCAGTCATGGAAAATGAGGAGACAGTATTTTAAAGCAAAAGATATTTGACTTTATCACCAGGTGGTTCTGTTTAATAGATAATGAAATTGATGAGGACTGAAGCCGTTTAGGAAATCAGGAAGAAAGAAATAGTAACCGAAGCAGCTTGATCTGTACTTTGCTTAGCATCTTTATTCCAATTGGTTTCTAGTTTGGTCAACTGGATTGATGCCATTGCCCATTATATAAATTCAGATGAGGGAGGTTTTAGAAGAGGAGTGGTTGTTTTTTGCACAAGTTGAACTGAAGTGACTCTAGGCCGGTGGTTCCAATGTGTGGTCTACAGACCAGCAGCATCAGCATCACCTGGGAATGTAGTAAAAATTCAGATCTACTTGATTATAACGCTGGGGTGGGGCCTAGCAATCAGGATTTTAACATGCCCTCCAGGTGATTCTGGCAAATGCTAAAAAATTGAGAACCTTTGCTCTAGGACATCCAAGTGGAACTGAACATCGAGCAGGGGGTGAATGAATGGGAGAGGACAGGACTGGATGTGCAGATTTGAGAGTCATCAGTGAGTTGCAGTTAACATAAAGTATGGACCCTCACTGAGGAGGATAGTGCAAAATGAAAAGGGAGGGCCAAACAGTGGACAAGGAGCCACTATTTCCAGTTCTATAGAGTTCTATATTGCTTTTTATTTGTTTTTTAGAGGGCATATATTTTCAAATCAGAATGTCTCTTTAATGAAAATTTTCACGGCAGCAAGGGAAAGAGGATGTAACAAAGTGAAATCTTAAGGCAGAGGCAGGATCAAGACAAAAATAATTTTTTGGATGAGGTCAACTAAAGCATGTTGAAGGCAGAGACCTTATATACATTATTTAAACTTTACAACAATACTGTGAAATAATTATTCTCCATGATGAAACTGAGGCCTTGAGAGGATAGAATTACCCTTTATCTAAGATCACATATGGGTGGAGCCAGAATTTCCCTAAGCCCTTGCTACTTATACAAAGCAAAGCTATGAGGCCTTGCTCAGCTCTTAGGCCTGGAGGTACCTAGATTGGTTCAGTAACACCACAAGGGGCCACACCTGCCTGTAAATGAATTTCTTTGAAGGCCCCTCCCACACTGACGCTGAGTCTGGTCATGTGACTTGCCTTGGCCTATAGGACATTAGCATGTGCAAGGCAAGTAGAAGCTTGAAAACCACTCATGAGTGGCCCTTGTCTCTCTCTTTTGCTGAGTTTGGAGCTTACTCACATGTGAAGAACTAGGTTTAGTAGAATGGAGACACAGGTCTACCATCATCTGCCAGTCTTACAGGTGAGGCTATGTTAGACCACCTAGTCTGAGTCTGTTGCCTGATGATAGCAGCTGCCTGAGTGACTCCAGACAAGACCAGCATAACTGCTCCACTGAGCCAATATTTTGACCCACAGAAATGTGAGTAAATAAATAATTGTTTATAGCCACTAGTTTGGGGGGTGTTTAGTTATACAGACATGGATCTCTGATACGGGCCCATTTCTGTGTGGTGGGTGGAGGGGCAAAGTTGTTTCTTAGATATTCTTCTAGTAGGAGACCATTTTCCCTGAGATCTTTAAAATGGCCAATCCCACATTCACACCATTTCTTCAAAATTCTTCAGGATTCTTACTCAGCCTCCTAAGCATTTCTAAATTCAGGTGAACATGGGGAACTCAGTCATGCCTTGTCTGTGTCCACTTTTCCTCTAAAGGAAAGACTTAGATAATTACACTATATGCCCAGTGTATATTCTGGTTATGATAGCTTTATTAAAATAGGGAGAGTGAAGGGGCACCTGGGTGGCTCAGTTGGTTGAGCGTCCAACTTCGGCTTAGGTCATGATCTCATGGTTTGTGAGTTCAAGTCCCACATCAGGCTCTGTGCTGACAGCTCAGAGCCTGGAGCCTGCTTTGGATTCTGTGTCTCCCTCTTTCTGCTCCTCCTCTGCTCACTCTCTGTCTCTCTCTCCTTCAAAAATAAATAAACATTAAAAAAATAAAAAAAATAGGTAGAGTGAAAATAGATATGGTTTGTGAGCAGACTTGAAACTCTGATAAATTCTTTCAGTACAAAATACCTAAACTTACTGAATTAAATATAGACAGCCTTTCAAATGCACACCTGAAATTAAAGCAAGTAAAAGAAATAAAGTAAAAGAAGGAAAAATAAAGTAACAGAAAATTGCATAGATCAAAAATTAGGAAGAAAATAGAAACCAGAGGAGTAGCTGGGCTCCATGGTAACAAGTCTTTGGTTTTATGTAGGGTGAGGAGTAACAGCTGAGAAACTTGTAAAGAGGTGGGGCCCTGAAAATGCCATCTCTTGGGTCAAAGGGAAGACTAGAAAAAATAAATCTTTTCATATCAGGGCAACCAGAGAACTTGTTAATTTTGATGTAGTCTATAGGTGGAAAAAAGTCTCCCCTAAGCATTCATAACTACCAGCAAAGAAATAACTGTTGTTTTAAGCCACCACATTTTGAGATGTTTGAGGTTCATATTTATACTTCCTACATGGCCCAGGAAGCCCCAAGTTGAGAAATTAGCTTAAAGTGGTCCTGGCTTGGTATATTGTTCTAAAATTACAATGATACATGGAATTATGACTGAAAGCATCATGCAAATATATAAACACAGTTTTGTTTTCCCAAGAGACTGAACTATAGAATTTAAGTTAAAAAAAATTGTTCTTGAATCAGTGATTCAACTTGCTGTGTGATTCTGATCAACGATCTACCCATCTCTGGGCTTTCCTTCTTTTTTAGGTAACAGAGCGGTCATTTTTAGCCCTAGCTTTACATGGCTCTGTAATTCTATGAAGTTATTAGTTCATAAATATATGATACAGTACTGTAAGGTCTAGGGAATAGAAAATTAAGATCTTATCTTGGTCACTGTTTCTGATTAGCAAAACCATTAGTGCTGGCTCATTTTCACTAGCCTGAGGCTCCACCAACCTGAAACAGTTGGTGAGAAAGGGCTCTTTTCTTTCTTCTCTGATGTCTCTCAGTGTCTGGGCTATACAGATTTGCTTGCTACAGTGTCCCTGCTGATGGCCGCGCTGAAGGCCTTCCTAAGCTTTGGGGACCAGGAGCACCTGAGTTGATTTAGGAAAGCACATCCCCTTGGACTTTGCACCAAGTGACCATGTGGACACTAGCTGGACCCGGATTCAGGCAGGCAGGGTGCCTTCTCTGGGTGTGGAAGTTAGAGAACAGGGATAATGTCATAGGAAGGACTTTTGTTTCAGGTTTAATTTGCTTTATTTTAGAATAATTATGTAATATGATGTTTGCAGCACTCAAATATAATTGAAAATAATTCGTGGACATTATATATTGATGTAGTCAGGTATTTCCATGTTTCTTATGATAAGAAATGTGTATTTTAGAAATTAATATGAATAGGACTTTAAGAATTAAGTATTTTCTCTTGCCCTAAGAAAAGTAAGGTGCCTAGAGTCATACATCAGGAAAGCTGCAATTAAATAGTTTAATAGACATAATTTTGAGTAAAATAAATATCTCCTTCCTGCTCTAAATTTATAAAGCTACTAGAGTGATTTTTAAAAAACATACCCCTGGTTTAATGTTTTTACTCTCCAATGACTTTCCATTGTGCTTAAAAGCAAAATTCTTTAATAACCTACAAGGCTTTTCATAATCTTTGCTCCTCTTATCTTCCCAACATTATTTCAAACCATTTCCCAGTCCCTAACCTTGCCCTGGCCCACTGGCCTTCTCTCAGTTCCTTTAATACAGAAGCCCTTCTCTACCTCAGGTCATTTCTGCATGTAAGTGCATGGTCCTCTTATGGAAAGGACTTTTGCTCTTAATGAAGCTGTCAAGGTCCCATGAAGTCCTCTCTAGCCTTTAACTTGTGGATAGCATTGTGAGTAACATCTAGTATTTCTGATTTTTGGTAAAAATCCCTGCCTCTGTCCCAAATGGGGCTCCATCCTAGTCTCTAGAGCAGAAGTGATTCAGGACCAAACTAAATGATACATAATGTTGCTCTGGCCTCAATAATTGGCAGCAGAGTTGGGAATATGATCTGGATCTAAACTAATGAGTGCATCTCATTTCCCTGGCCATAGCAGTTGGTTCAAGAATGGGCATATGGCCCAATCAGACCCTTACTCTCAATATAATATATAATGAAACTTGAGAATTTTAGGGCAGAGACAGGTGTACTCTTTCCACTGAATTGGAAGTGTATAGATAGAACTGCTATGGCTACTTTGAGCCATAGGGAATAACCTGTCTGAGATCAGTGCCAACAGAGAGCTGACCTGCTAGAGAGAAACCAAGTCCTAAAAATATCCTTTGAGCCGCTATTTTATTTAATGAGCCAATTCATTCCTGTTTTGTTAGTGTTTTTTCAGTTGGTTTGGATTTTCTGCCTTTTGCAACCTAGACAGTTGTTAATGGTAGAGGAAGCTACATCTTTCTGCATCATCACTTCCTACTTCCTGCCACTGCCTTCCTGCTTCTTCCCTGGTTCCCTGGGTTTCTTGATTGCTGGAAGTGGCCCAGGGTAGCTTTTTGAATTCATTTGCTGCAAAGCAGTTTCTGCACCTGGTGCATAGAGACGTGAAGTGGCATGTCACAGAACTCTGTAAAGGTATCACTCCAACAACCCCTGGTCAGCGGCTTTTTCCATTCCAGAACCTAATTGCATGATGATGTAAGATGAATGGAGACTAGAGACAGAAGATAAACTAGAGCCCAATAAACCAGTAAACAACTATTGTAGAAATGAGGGAACATTGGAAATCATTATTGAAGACAGACTATGGTCCACAAATATGATTTCATTTAATCTCCCCACTTTGTTTTTATCCACACTTTGCAAATGAGGCTCTGACGGGTAACTACTTTGTCTAAAGATGGAGACTTCATTTAATGCAGATATGCCGGTCTTACATGCCTGGCTTTCTCCCAAGGCCACTATTTATAAGTTAGGTAGAGGGGAAACTAGTCTGCTGGTGGTCCTGTGAGGTGTGATGGTAGGTAAAGAATATCATAGCTGTTTCAAAGAAATAATGTCTCCCCAGATTTTGAACTCAATATAGTTTAGCCTTCCATATTCATACAACATGGTTTGGGTGTAACACCCCAGGCTTTGGAGGAGGAAATGTCTGGATTTCCATCTTTTCCACCCCTTACAGCAGTGACCCTGGGGGAAATTCTCTAGCCCTGAGTCTGTTTCCCCATATGTCAGTTGTCTGTCTCTCAGTATGGCAAGGGTTGGAGATAATACTTATGCAGCTCAAATACCATGGACATCACAAGAAGGTGTTTACTACATGAAACTATCTTAATATTATATAATCCAGAAAATTATTCATGCTTAAATATGATTTCCTTTGAGTATATTTCAAATGTTTCTCTTTATTACTCTGATCTGCCTGAGATCACCAGCCCTGTCTTCATGGAGCTAGTTATCTTTGAGGAATCAGAGAAAGTACCTTCAAAATGTTGACAAAGGAAAGGTCAGAGATAGCATGTGAGGAGTTTCAAAGATAATCCTGTCCTTCCCTTTTCCTCTGCCAGACTCTGTTTTCAGCTGGTTCAGAGTAATTTATATCTCTGGTTCAGTTAAAGTATGTGGCATCATTTAGACACTGCAAATATAATACCAATTTTACTGCAACCTAATTGTAGAGTGACAAGAGATAAATCTAGAAGATATATATAATATGAAATGGCCAAGTGTGCTTCACTTATAAGAACCACACATAGAGGAACATTATGTTGGAAATGAGGAATAGCTGAAGTTGTAATTCATGCAGATGCATATATAAATAATACTGAGTACTCCTAGGACATCTGAAACTTAATCAGTTGCCCATTAACATATTGTAGGATAAATGTAGATCTGTAATTATTGTATACTGCTAAAACCACCTTTATTTTCATTTAAAATCCTGGTTAAATGATCTGTGGTATATCTTTGGAGACTTTGTCAGCCTTCTGAATTGAGGATGTATATAGGAAATACTGATTCAGATAAATAAAAGTGCAATATTCTAAGCTGTTAATGGAGCTTGAAAAAACCTACAAAATAACCCCATCTTAAAATCAAGAGACCATGATTAAATTAAAATTATAGAAGGAAAAGATCACAATGAAACAAAAATCCTATACATTAGAAGGTTTATTTTAAAATAGCTCTAAATCCCAAATCTGAAACACAGAACATGATGATTGTCAACCAACATTTATTGAGTACTATAGTAGATATTTTGAACTTTGAATAATTGAGTTGCACGTTTTAAAAATAATCTGTCTTTTATGACAGAAATCAGGCAGTTCCTGGCATAATTTGACAGGAACGTTCTGCCTTTTCCCTGTCAGCATGGTGTGAGGCAATGCAATTAAAATCTAACTGTGATTTGTTTTGACTGGTGAGATTTTTCTCTTTTCTTTTTAATGTAGAATGCATATTTATTCACATGGCAACTTTTATTAAAGCAATGTAATATGCATTTTAGGTAATTTTATATTGTTATTGTCAATGGAGATACCCTTTGAGGATTTGACCCTGACTTTAGAGGTGCAATGACACCTAATATTCTGCCTGCCAGTCCCTTTTGCTTTCTGAAGCAACTTGAATTTTTCCTGTCCCAAACTGTCCCAGACTACCAATGCCCCTTCTTGGCAGCAGTGTGGCCTTGGACTTCCTACCTCTCCCTGAGGCCAGCTCAGCATCTTTCTTCTGTGGTTCACTGACATTTTAGCTCCAGACAATATCATTCTTTCATACTGATATATTTTCTGCAATCATGAACCATACCGCTGCATCCCAGCTAGGTACATACGTATTTCCTTCTTTTATTTTCCAATTTATTTTCCAATTGTTAGACAGTATATTAAGACTCTCCTCTCTCTTCTTTTATCCTTCTTTCTTTTCATGGTTGGCTCAAAACTGCCCTAAAGGGAAACTTCTATGCAAGAAAAGGAAGAACAATTAGATACAAAAGTAAAAATTTATGGAATAGCAATATTTAAACTTTCAAAAGAACACACATTTACCTTTATAATCTTTCCAAGTCTGTATATCTTTATATCTTCCTCTTCTAAAATTTCTTTTCCTCTAGGTCAGAATTCTCTAGTAGTTTTCATTTGTATATTTCTTAGGAGTAGAATTAAGCTTTCTTTTTTCATATAGTTAAGTCATTTGACTTTCTTTTCTGGGGACTTTCTGTTCTTATCCTTTGCCCATTCTATGTTAATGTTTTTTTTTTTTTTTTTCCCACTGATTCCCAGGAGTACATGTATTAATAGTTTAGCTCTTTATTATAACTATTTTGGTAAGATATCTTTCCCATTTGTCCTTTGTCTTTTGGTTTTATGATTTTTTTTTTCTCTGTAGAAGTTTCTTTTTATTTTGTGGAGTAAATTTTTATCTCTCCCTCTGTTTTTGGCTTCTGGATTTTGAGTCTTTGAAAGTCATCCTTCAAAATAATAAATTCTCCTGTATTTTCTTCTAGTACCTTTATGGTATAATTTTTTTTTACATTTAAATCTTAGATACATTTGGAATTAATCATTATATTCAATGTAGGGTATAGATAAAACTTATTTTTTTTTCCAGATGACTATCCGGTTAGTCAAATACCACTTATTGAATAATTCACCTTTTGCCCCACTGAAATGCCACCTTTATTAATAATAAATTTCTGTGTGTACTTGGGTCTTTTTCTGGAGTCTCTCTTCAGTTCCATTGGTTACTCTGTTTATGCATGCATTATATAGTTTAATTTTCAAGGCTTTATTATATGTTTTGATAAGGTTAGCACACCTTCCACTGCTCTTTTTGTTCATATTTTCCTGGCTAATCTTAATTACTTTTCCATATGAATTTTAGAACCAACTGGCCTATTTAAAAAATAATGTTGTATTTATTGATATGATATTAAGTTTATTAATGAGATTAGAGAGAATGTCTTTACAACGTTGAACATTCCTATCAAAAAATAGGTCTTTCAATTTGTTCAAGTTTTTTTTTTGTATTCTTTATTTTCAAGTTCTCTTCATATGGATCTTGCACTTTTTTGTGTAAGCCTATTGCTAGACATTTACATTTTTGTAGCTATTAGCATTTTCTTTCATTGTAGCTTGTGACTGGCTGCTGTGTTCTGTAAAAGCTATAGATGGCTATTTAATATTTCTGTCTTAAAGAATTTTCTTGTTTGCAGTAATGTTTTAACCTAAACACAATTCTTGGATTTTTTCCCCCCAAATACCATATAATCTAAAAATAATATGTTTAATTTCTTTCCAAATTTTATAATTCTCTCCTATATAACTGCATTGACCTTCAGTACAGTGTATTACACAATTGTACCTCAAGAATAATATTAAATAAAGGTGCTTACAGAGGGCATCTGTGACTTTGTTTCTGAGTGTAAAGAGAATGACTTTAGTGCTGTGGCTTTCAATCTTGACTGCACATTTAATCATGCACGTTAAAATCTCTGGCTGGCAGGACCCAGGTACTTTGTTTTAGGCTGAAATAGATACATTTTACCATGTCATCTACACATTGTAGTTTTGAAATTTTTAAGTAAAGTATTTAAATTTTATTGAATATGTATTTTCTCTATAGAACTATTAGAATGAATTATGAATCCATTATTACTATATTAATATAATCAATTTTATTAGTGGATTTCCTATGCTGAACTATCCTTGCATTTCTTAAATAAAACTGGGCATCCAAGTATTATTCTTTTAATGTCCTATTAAGATTGTACTGAAGATTTCTTGCCATTAATATTCATGAGTGAGATTGATAGATCATTTGTTTTGTGTGTGGGAAATCATTGATAGGTTTGATATTGTCATGCTCACATTATAAAAAAAAATATTTGGAATTGGGGCACCTGGGGGGGCTCAGTTGGTGAAGCATCTGACTTTTGATTTTGGCTCAGGTCATGATCTCACAGTTCATGGAACTGAGCCCTGCGTTGGGCTCTGTGCTGAAATCACGGAGACTGCTTTGGATTCTCTCTCTCTCTCTGCTGCTCCCCTGCTCATGCTATTTCTCTCTCAAAAGAAATAAATAAACATTTAAAAAGATAATTAGAACTTTTCTGTGATTTAAAATAACTTCTCTGGTATTGGAATGGATTTCTTTTTTTAAGTTTGGCTGAGTTTCCCTGGAAGCTTATTGACCTGGTACTTTGCTGTGTGTGTTGGGTGTGTGAGGATTGGGTAGATAGCATTTTGACAGCTTTTACGTTCTCTTCTATAGAGATCAGTTAATTTAGATTTTCTCTTACTGGGTTTATTTTGGTAAATTATATTTTCCTAAAAATTAGTCCTTTAATCCAGCCAGATTTTTAAATTCATTTTCAAAAGGTTGAGTATTCTTGGGGCACCTTAGTGGCTTAGTTGGTTGAGCATCTGACTTCAGCTTAGATCATGATCTTGCAGGTTATGAGTTCAGGACCTGCATCAGGCTCACTGCTGTTGGTGCAGAGCCTGCTTCGGACCCTCTGTTCCTCTGTCTCTCTGTTCCTCCCCAGCTTGTGCTCTTTCAAATAATAAATAAACATTAAAAAAAAAAAGGTTGAGTATTCTCTAAGATTACTGTACTATTTTCCTTTGTTTTGCTATTATTTTCATTTTATGACTTCTTATTTTTACAACTGTAATTTTTATCTTGAATAGGTCAGATAGCAATGTATCTAATTATTTTAAAAAGCATCTTTCTTTCAAAAATCAGCTTTTGTGTTTATTAGTATTTCTTTTTATTATTTCCAGACACATTAATTTTTTTAATCTTAAACTGCTTCTTTTTTCCTTTGCTTTGTTATTCCTTTTTCTCATAATTTGAGTCAGATTCTTAATCTATTGATTTTTCATCCTTTTTATTAAAGTATACAGTGTTGTCAGTTCTCCTTGGAGCCCTGTTTGACCCAATTACTGTAGATTCTGAAAAAAAAAATGTTTTCATTATCATTGTTTTCTAAAAATTCTCCCATTTGGATCTGTTATTTCTTTAAAAAAATTTTTTTTTCAATGTTTATTTACTTTTGAGAGAGAGAGAGAGAGAGAGAGAGAGAGACAGAGCATGAGTGGGGGAGAGGCAGACAGAGAGGGAGATACAGAATCTCCAGGCTCTAAGCTGTCGACACAGAGCCTGATGTAGGGATTAAACTCTCAAACCACGAGATAATGACCTGAGCCAAAGTTGGAGGCTCAACTGACTGAGCCACCCAGGTGTTTCTGTTATGTCTTTTTTGACTTGAGAGTTGACAGAGTTTAAAATTTTTCAGATGGAAATAATTTTTTCTTTTCTGATTTAGAAAACAATTTCTAGTTTATTGCATAGTGGTCAGAGGATATTTTCTGTACATTTTCTACTTTTTAGACATTTTTGGGGTTTTCTTTGTGGCTGAAAATATATTCACATATAAGAGGATATTCCATGAATAGTTGAAAATAAGGTGTATTTGACTTTCAAGGTGCGGAGTTTGATACAGACTGCTTATATCTGCTTTATTAATTATGTTAATAATCTTTGGGTTTTTTTTCTTAATATGTCATAAATTGAGAAACGAATTAAAAATCTCCTATCTTCTAGTATATTTCTGAATATTTATAACTACCTCTATATTAAATACATTTTATCTTCATTGGGAATTGAACCCATTGTGAACATGCCCTTTTACCATGTTTAATGCTTTGCATCCTGACTTCTATCTTGTCTGATAATGAGATCAAGTCTTGTATTCTTTGTTTGCATTTGCCTAGTATACCTTTACCTCTTATTTTGTTTTTAACCTTGAATTGGTGTTTCAAGAGTGCTTCCTGACAGATCCTGGAGTTAGGTTTTGTCTTGTGATCTGATCTGAAGATTTTTAAAAAATAAGTGAGTGAAGTTCATTTACATTAATTAGTATGATAGATGATTTTGGTGTTTTTTTTGTCATATTATTTTGTTATGTTGTTTATATGGATCAAATTTTTGACTAAGTACTCTATTTGCTTTGCTGTGTGTATGTGTGGTTAGTTCTTTTAATATATAGAAAAAATGTGGTTTTATCCTATAAAGTTATCTTTATAACCATATACAATATCTTTATTTCCATAATTCAGTGCTTCTCCACCTAGTTCACATCATGGTATACCTAGAAGATGGTGTTGTGTGACACCTTTGGATTAATGGATGAGACACCTCTAAAGGACGGGGATCTTCCTCTGCCTCCAGCTCTGCCGCTGAGATGGGGGGGGGGGGGGTCACTGTCTCAGCTCACCTGAGCATTTTCAGTGCACCTGTTAATAAGCTGTACTATTTCTTGATATCAGAAGGGTAAAATTAGCCCCTTCCCTCTTCCTTTCCCTCTTTTCCTCCCTGTTTAGTTTTCCTTGTGTTTACCTTTGTACCGCCATATGTGCTTATATTTCTATTGATTTGTCAGCTCTAAATAATATCCTTTGATTCTGTCATTACAGATTCAGAAATCAAGATTTTTACTTCTTACCCTGTGTGTGTGTGTGTGTGTGTGTGTGTGTGTGTGTGTGTGTGTGTGTGTTTTAAGCCAGCTGCAAAGGGAGTTGAAAAAATGGTGTGAAGTTGAGTTGAATTGGTAAATGCCTTACTGGTCAATCAGGGTTTGGCCAGATGGTGGATTTTCAAACTTACCCATGAAGATATGGTAATAATCAATAAATAGAAAATTAAACAATAATAAAAAAGCCCCCAGAGAATCATAAGTAAGTGATCTTCTATTTGGAAGGCTTCCAGCCACAGTGGAAGCATTTCCAGTAATTAAAAAGTGTGGTTTTTCCATTCAGTATAGCATTTATCTTTCTCCTTTCCCTCCTTTATATCTACTGCTTTCCCACTTTTGTCTTCCTTTTACTGTTGTGGTAACTTTCTCCCCCTCTAAATTTTGCATGCTGTATAATATCTGGGCAGGGGAAGGAGTTACTTTTCTCAAAACCATTCTTTGTTCATATTTCGTCACAACATTTTTCTCATCTATTTCTCCCCTTTGAATTTAATATTTTCCCTTCAGTAGTTTTCATCTGTCCTTAATCTCTGCTTAAATGCCCTATCTTGGTTTCTTTCTCTGGTTTCTTTTTCACTCACTCTTCTCTCAAAATCTCACCATGCCCTTTCTAACCGCACCAAATATCATCCAGATTTTCTGTTGAAGTTTCTCTCCCATGGATTACATTTACTAGGAATTGTCTTAGCCTACTTGGGCTGCTTTAATAAAATACCACAGGCTGGTAGCTTAAACAACAGAAATTTATTTTTCATTGTTCTTGAGTCTGGGAAGTCCAAGATCAAGGTGCTGGCCAATTTGGTTCCTAATAAGGGCTTTCTTCCTGGCTTGCAGATGGAGATCTCCTCACTGTGTCCTAACATGACAAAGGGAGAGAGCTCTAGTGTCCCTACCTCTTCTTATAATGGCACTAGCTCTACTGGATTAGGGCCCACCCTTATAACTTCATTTAACCTTTGTCACCTCTGCACAGGCCCTGTCTCCAAGTGAAGTCACATTGAGGGTTAGGGCTTCAACATATGAATGGGGGGTTTCATAATCTGGTCCATAGCAGGACAGTATGTGTTTACTGATATATTATTTGCCAAGGATCTTCTATACCATTATACAGTTTTCCTTATTGTTACACAATAGTATGGGACTTTCTATGGGGCAATACAAATTATTTCTTTTTAAATTGTGTTAGAAAATACATAATATAAAATGCATAATCTTAATCATTTCTAAGTGTATGATTCAGTAGTATTGAGTATATACAATTTTTTTTTTACAAGCCAAGGATCTGTTTTTTCTTAACCAGCATTTAAAGTTCTATGTTGATAATATTTTTTTTTTTGAGCATTTACTTCTTGCTAGACATAGTATTGAGTGGTTTACATGGATTATTTCATTTAATACTCATAATAACTCTACAAGTTAGAAACTATTATTTCATCCTGTTTAACAAGTAGAGACCCAAGTCTCAGCTAAATAACTAGTTTAAGGTTGCATAGCTAGTAAATAGCAGAGCTGAGATTCAGTGTGTTTAAATTGAATCCAAATTGACTGTGGAACTAATCTCCTTAACCACTCTTCTGCACCATATTTTTATTCTGTTTTTAAGAATAAAATATGCTAATATGGATAAGATATTTACTATATGTTCCAGTGTTTATGTAAAATGGATCTGTTACAAATGCCTGATTTATGTTTCCAGTGATAGAGAAATCATCAAAGCAATTAATGTAAAACTGACATGAAAAGACATTTACTTAACTTCTCCAGAATTTGTTTTCCTAAGGTGAATGGGCATAGAATGAGATTTCTCAACTTTGGCACTATTGACATTTTGTTCTGGATAATTGTTTGGGGGAGGGGAGTTGTCCTGTGCATTGTAGGATGTTTACTAGTATCCTTGGGCTCTACTCCCAGGATGACAGCAGCACTGCTCTCCTTAGTCCTAAACAAAACAAAACAAAACAAAACCTTCAGACATGGCCAGATGTCCCCTAGGGGGAAAATCTCCCACAGTCAAGAACCTCTAGGCTAGAATGCAAAATATTCCATTACAGTTGACCCTTGAATAACATGAGGGTTAGGGGCACTGATCTCCCATGTAGTCAAAAATCCACATAAAATTTTGACTCCCTCCAAACTTAATCAGTGACAGCCTACTGTTGACTGGAAGCCTTACCAATAACATGAACAGTTGATTAACACATATTTTGTATACATATTACATACTGTATTCTTAAAATAAGCTAGAGAAAAGAAAATGTTAAGAAAATCATGGGAAAATACATACACAGTACTGTACTGTATTTACTGCAAATAAGCCACATATAAGTGGATCCACAAGTTCAAAACCATGTTGTTTAAGGGTCACCTGTATTTAGACCCTAAACCAAATAGTCATCTGGATGTTTTATGTATTTAAAAAAAATCTATATTGAATACATGCTGTGTTCCAAGTACCATTTTCTTCTTTTTAAAAAAAATTTTTTTTTAAAATAACGTTTATTTATTTTTGAGAGAGAGAGAGACAGAGCATGAACCGGGGAGGGCCAGAGAGAGGGAGACACAGAATCTGAAACAGGCTCCAGGCTCTGAGCTGTCAGCACAGAGCCCGATGCGGGGCTCGAACTCACGGACCGCGAGATCATGACCTGAGCCGAAGTCGGACGCTTAACTGACTGAGCCACCCAGGTGCCCCCCAAGTACCGTTTTCTAAGAGCTTTACAGATATTAACTAATTTAATCCCCGCAAATTATAAGGTATACCTATTAGGTATACAAATTATAATCCCTCAACCCTATAAGGTAGATACCATGTAGTAGATACATTATGTTAGAGGAAATACAAACCCTGCCAGTCTGATGGGAAAGCCCCCATTCCGATCCACAATGCTTAAGTTCTTACTTGGCTGTGCGGTGACTTCCATTTGCCATTCTTTTTTTTTTTTTAATTTTTTTTCAACATTTATTTTTGGGACAGAGAGAGACAGAGCATGAACGGGGGAGGAGCAGAGAGAGAGGGAGACACAGAATCGGAAACAGGCTCCAGGCTCTGAGCAGTCAGCCCAGAGCCCGACGCGGGGCTCTAACTCACGGACCGCAAGATCGTGACCTGGCTGATGTCGGACGCTTAACCGACTGCGCCACCCAGGCGCCCCCCATTTGCCATTCTTGATAAAGTTTTCAATATTATATGACTAATTGAGAAAAGCAATAAAAAATACGAAGTAATTTTTTTTTCCCTCATAGGAAGAGAATGTCTACTAGATTTAATAGAAAAGGATGGGGCGCCTGGGTGGCGCAGTCGGTTAAGCGTCCAACTTCAGCCAGGTCACGATCTCACAGTCTGTGAGTTCAAGCCCCGTGTCAGGCTCTGGGCTGATGGCTCAGAGCCTGGAGCCTGTTTCTGATTCTGTGTCTCCCTCTCTCTCTGCCCCTCGCCCGTTCATGCTCTGTCTCTCTCTGTCCCAAAAATAAATAAACGTTGAAAAAAAAAATTAAAAAAAAAAAAAAAGAAAAGGATATAATGCATTGAGTTATTACTTTGGCTGTCATGGCCTCTGAATGTTCCTTTTTGGCCATTGTTCAAGAACTGCTCATGGTTCTAGGTTGTTCATCCTCCCAGAACAATGAATAGAAGGAAGTAGTGTTCAGGTTTCTGTTGGTAGAGTACTTATATATGTCCATTCCCAGCTGGAGCTTCAAGATAATTTTCCCCCAGATGCAATTTTATAGTTTGTGCAACAGGGGAATTGTCAATAAAATCTTTGCCTCTCATCACCTGTTAGATTATCAAAGCAAGCAATATAGACACTTCTTCATTTGATAGAAAGTGGCAAGGAAGTGAAGCATCTGACGATCTACATTAAACTTAATATTTTTCACAATAAAAGGTTTTTTTTTTTAAGTTTATTTGAGATAGAGAATGTGTGTGTGCACATGCGTGAGTGAGCAGGGGAGGGGCAGAGAGGAAGAGAGAGAATCCAAAGCAGGCTTTGCACTATCGGCACAGAGCCCAACGTGGGGCTCGAACCCATAAACCATGAGATCATGACCTGAGCTGAAATCAAGAGTTGGACACTTAACCAACTGAGCCACCCAGGCGCCCATATGATGAAAATTTTTTTTAAATTACAAATGTAGAGGGAATAGAATAATGAACCTGATGTACTCACCATTCATATTTAATGCATAGTGTCATCTATACTTCTGCTCCCAATCAGATTTTTTTGAAACAAATCCCATATTATTTTACTTGTGCTGTTTCATTATGTCTCTCTAAAAAGATAAAAAGCCATTTTGAATACAGCTATACAAAACCATGATCTCATCTAAACATGTAAAAAGAATTTGATATCAGCTGTGTAGGCAGTGATTATATTTTTTAATTGTCATATAATTCTTTTTATAGTGTTTAACTTGAATCTAAATAAGTTTCATGAATTGCTATTGGTTTATTTGTTTTTAAATTTTCTTTCTCAGGATTTTTATTTAAAAAATTTTTTAATGTTTATATTTGGGGGGGCATGAGTGGGGGAGGGGCAGAGAGAGAGGGATACACAGAATCTGAAGCAGGCTCCAGGCTCTTGAACTGTCAGCACAGAGCCCGATGCGGGGCTTGAACCCATGAACCACGAGATCCTGACCTGAGCCAAAGTCAGGTGCTGAACTAAGCCATGCAGGTGCCCTGATGATTTTATTTTTTTGAGGTAAAATTTACCTTCTAAGTATTTCAATCTATAGATTCCCCATATTCTTGTTTTTTTTCTTTTTAGAAATATGTTATTTATGTTATAATGGATTTATTATTTTAATGCTTTAATAAGTGTTTACAAAATTTCTGAGTTTTTATTTCCAACATGGTAAATACCAATAGATGTAAACCCGCACAAACAAAAGCTCTTTGAGGTCCCCAGCAATCTTTTTTTTTTTTTTTTTTGAAGACCACTTCAGTCATAAACTCACTACCAAGGGTTTAGATTAACTAATGCACTCATGGAATGTCACACTATAAAGAAGTACTATTTTAAAATTAGTTAAAACAATATAACAGATGATTCCTAAGGTTCCACCTAAACCTAAGATTCAACCACTCTACACGAGAGGTCCTAATAAATGTACTATTTTTCAGCACAACTTCTCATCCTTAAGTCTCCTTTTTTCTTGAAACCCTTTGAATCCCCCTGGCCAGTTCCATCCGACCTATGTAAAATGGCATCTGTTTTGATTTACCCACATTGATCTACCTTATTTCCCAAACTTCAGTGATTTGAGTAGTACCATCACAATATTTTTTCCCCAAATGCCTAACACCTCTACTACTATTTTTCTTTGAATTGGCACACTTTTGGGGCACCTGGGTGGCTCAGTCGGTTGAGCTTCTGACTTTGGCTCAGGTCATGATCTCACCCACCGCTCATGAGTTTGAGCCCCACCTTGGACTCTGTGCTGACAGCTCAGCACAAGCCTGGAGCCTGCTTCAGATTCTGTGTCTTCCTGTCTCTCTGCCCCGCCCCTGCTCATGCTCTGTCTTTCTCTCTCTCAAAAAGTAAACATTAAAAAAAAATTTTTTTTAATGGCACACTTTTGTTTTGAATTTAAATACCCTCTTTAGCTTTATCACACAGAGTATTATCCATGAAAGGTGCTAGCTGTGCATTTTTTCACATAGTAAAATAAATGCATAACTAAATATCTTAAGTAAAAAGGGCATTTATGAAAATTTAAAGTACAAAGTAATCATCCTTGTACTGCCAAAAATCTACTCTTTTACCTCCAGTGGTCTGCACAGAGCACTGTGGTAACCTTTCTGTGCTGTACCTGTGTGGTTCCTTGCCCATCGTCCCCACCAGGGAGGACGGGGACTGGTATCACCATGTTAGGAAGCCTGGTGCCAGGTGCATAATATGCTTTCAATAAATGTTTGATGAGGGGCGCCTGGGTGGCTCAGTCGGTTAAGCGTCCGACTTCGGCTTAGGTCATGATCTCGTGGTTTGTGAGTTCAAGCCCCGCGTCGGGCTCTGTGCTGACAGCTCAGAGCCCGGAGCCTGTTTCAGATTCTGTGTCTCCCTCTCTCTCTGACCCTCCCCCATTCATGCTCTGTCTCTCTCTGTCTCAAAAATAAATAAACGTTAAAAAAAAATTTAAAAAAAAAGAAAGAAAAAAAAATAAATGTTTGATGAATGAATGTCTCTCTTACTATCACCATAGTGAAATACCATTAGCAAGGGGCGCCTGGGTGGCTCAGTCGGTTGAGTGGCCAACTTCAGATCAGGTCATGATCTCGCGGCCCATGAGTTCGAGCCCCGCGTCAGGCTCTGTGCTGACAGCTCAGAGTCTGGAGACTGTTTCAGATTCTGTGTCTCCCTCTCTCTGGCCCTCCCCCCTTCATGCTCTGTCTTTCTCTGTTTCAAAAATAAATAAACGTTAAAAAAATTTTTTTTGAAAAGAAAAGAAAAAAAAAGAAATACCATTAGCAAATAGAAATCTTTGCTATTTTCTCTTTGATTCCCAACCTCAGATAACTTCATCACTCAAACATGGAATCAAAACATAAAGAAGTAGCTAAACATGTGGAAGTGAAGTAGGGCCTGTTTTTCTACCACCTAAAACTTAGTTGTTGTTTTTATGATAGGACAGGATATATTTTTCCGTTGAAGAAAGGGGTCCTTTATCCCACAGTTTCCCGTCCTCAGATCTCTGATTTTCCTGCAAACTAGTGTTTAAATCTAGAGGCTTGTTCAAATTCAGGCTACTTAAAAAAATGGTTATTTTTAGAAAGATTACTTTATAGGTTGTGGTATGTTCTTTGATCAGGAGGCACATAATTTCTGGTTAGTGGTTTAGATGACTATATTTCAGATCCATCGGTTCATGAGAGGTTGCAAAACTTGATAGGTTAATTCTATCATTTCCTCTTTGTTCTTTAGCTGGAATGTCTATAAAAAGACACTTCCCACTATCGACCATTGTGTTGCCCAGAGGTACAGGTTATGCAGAAAACTTGCTTAAATGTTTTCTTTTTTCTTTCTTCTTTTTTTTTTTCTTCAAAATAATCAGTTGACTTCTTAGCATCCTCCAAGGAGTTTGAGTTGTAGAGTTTTGTTGTGTTTGGTTTTAGTTTTATTATGAATAAAAATCACATGTGAATAAACATATTTGATACATTTAACCTATTGGAGTTATTATCTGCATGCTCAACTTGTCCCAATTTTGGCTAGTGGGAGTCTTTTTGGTTTGGCTCCTGAGATTCTTTGGCATAATCCTGATAAATTGAGATAGTTTCCTTGCTGACTGGTTGACAAAATACTTTAACTCATCTTGGACATATTCTGCCCCAGACCTAGAATCAACAATTTCTTGAAGGAGACTTGGTTCCTTCAAGTGGGAAATGACCTTTAGAAAACATAATCTGAGTGCTAGTGGTGTTCATTGCTACTCATCATTATTCTGAGGCCTTTTCAATGCTAGAGTTACTTTTAAAGATGGAATATACTCTAAGTTCATATGCATCTTTCTTATTCAAATTTGGAACTTTTAAGCCTACAGAGTTTTTATTTCATCTTACATTTGTGTTTTCTTTGAACAATACTGAAAGCCTTAGTTTGTTTGTTTGTTTTTTTTTTTTAGTCTTTTTTTTTAAAAGTTTATTCATTTTGAGAGAGAAAGAAAGAACATGAGCAGGGGAGGGGCAGAGAGAGGGAGAGAGAGAATCCCATGCAGAGCCCTACATGGGGCTCAATCTCATGAACCATGAGATAATAGCCTGAGACAAGATCAAGAGTCGGATACTTAACTGACTGAGTCATCCAGTTGCCCTTGAAAGCCTTAGTTTTTAACCATAGTGGAATAAGCACTCATTTTATTTATCTTATAATACTATATAACTGTCTCATATTAACAATATTGAGTCTTCCCCATCTTGTAAGATGGTGGGTGAAAAAGCTAAGAACCAGATACTAAGGAGAAGAACCTGAAGCCAAGAAGGCTGATGCTGGTGGCAGAGTTAAGGGTAAACTTAAGGCTAAAATGCCAAAGAAGGGGAAGCCCCACTGCAGCCAAAACCCTGTCCTAGTTAGAGGAAGTGGCAGATGTTCCCAAATGACTATGTATTCCAGAAGGGCAGTGTACCAGAGGAAGTATTCAGCAGCTAAATCTAGGGTTGAATACAAAAAGTAGGAGAAGGTTCTTGCTATCACAAAACCAGATGGTGGTGACAAGAATGCTGGTACCTGACTGGTTAAACTTTGTAAAATGCCTAGGTATTATCCTACTGAAAATGTGCCTCGAAAGCTGTTGAGCCCTGGCAAAAAACCTTTCAATCAGCATGTGAGAAAACTGTGAGCTACCATCACTCCTGGGACCATTTTGGTCATCCTCACTGGGCACCACAGAAATAAGAGGGTAGTTTTCCTGAAACAGCTGAGCAGTGGCTTGCCACTTGTGACTGCATCTCTGGCCCTCAATCAAGTTCTTTGCATAGAACACACCAGAAACTTGTGATTGCCACCTCCACCAAAACTGTTATAAGCAACATGAAAATCCCAAGACATCTCATTTATGCTTACTTCAAGAAGAAGAAGCTATATGAACCCAGCCACCAGGAAGGTGAAGTCTTTGACATGGAGAAAGAGAAATACGAGATTATAGAGCAGAGCAAGATTGATCAGAAAGCTGTGGACTTGTAAATGCTACCAAAAATCAAAGCTGTTCCTCAGCTTCAGGGCTACCTCCACTCTGTTTTCTCTCACAGGTGGAGTTCATCCGCACAAATGGGAGTGTTCTAAATTTCTTACAAAGGACCTAATTAAATAACTGATCCATTTCAAAATAAAAATAAAACAACATTGACATTATTACTAGCAACATGTTTACTAAAGACCATATATTCTTCCCTCATTTTTGTTGTTAGGTTATATCCCTTTAGGGATATATAGTCAAATTACTATATTGTAAAGTTATATGGAATAACTCCTTTAAGTTGTTATGCTGAAAAGTTATGATTCTTGGGGATTGCTTTATTTAATTTTGTCTTATAATTATGTAAAATATTTACATGGTTCTAAGATTAAATTTACAAAACACGTCATATTCAAAGGAGTCCAGGGTCTATCCTTATCCTCTAACCAATGCTCTTCCCTCTTCTATAGGTAACAATTTTTTAAATGATTTATGATTTTTAATATCAGCAAATACATATTTATATCCCTCTTAAATAAACAGAAGTCACTATAAATACTTCTCATCTTGCTTTTTTTTTACTTAATAATATATCTTGAAGATTTCTTCATAATAGTATATTAAGATATTCCCTATTCCCTTTTTGACCGCATAGTACCCCATAGTTAATTCAGCCAGTTTCTATTGATAGGCATTTGGGTTGTTTCTGGTCTTTTCTCTTCCAAATAATATTTCAGTTAAGAACCTTATACATACATATTTTTATTATTTTTGTCAGGGTGGCTTTGAGCATATATCTTTTGTTTTTGTCAGTACATCTTTATTTAGGAATATTCTTTAGTGATTCTTGTAGCAAGAAACTAGGAATGGTAAATTCTCTCACTTTATTTGTTTGAAAATATGTTTTTTGCCTTTATGTAATAGTGTTGCTGGGCAAAGAATTTTAAGTTAATAGTTACTTACTTTTAGCACACTGAAGATAGTACTTGATTGGCCTCTATTGTTGCTAATGAGCAGTTGCTATTAAGACATAGAACTATTTCTTTATACATAATTTAACTTTTCTTTTTGGTTGCTTTAAGATACTCTTTTAGTTCCAGATTATCTACAGTTTCACTAAGATGTGCTTGGCATGGATATATTTTAATTTACCATGTTTGGTTTTCATTTTGGTACTTGAAAAGTTTATTTATTGGCAGGAAGGGGCAAAGAGGGGGGAAGAGAGAGAGAATCCCAAGCAGACTCCATGCTGACAACTGGCTCAGGGCTCGAAGTCACTAAAGGTGAGATCATGACCTGAGCTGAAATCAAGAGTCAGATGCTTAACTGACTGAGCCACCCAAGCATCCCTTCATTTTGGTACCCAAATTAGAAGAGTCTTCTCTTTAATTAATTCTGCAAAAAGTTCTTAGCCATTTTCTTTTCTATTATCTTCCTTCGACTCCAACTCCTTTACCCTACCACCTTTTCCTTCTCATGCTCTTATCAATTGTACTTCCTCAGTCTATTTTCCATGTCTCTTAATTTCTCTTTCATATATATTTATTTCTTATAGTCTCTCATTTTAGCAGTTTTAGTAATTTACTTAAATATGTATTCCTGTTCACATTTTTAAAAAGTTGCATGCATGTTTTTACTAAGTTGTTTTATACTGCAAAGTAATTGTGTGTGTAACAGGGTGTTCACTGGGATTTGTGCTTCCTCTGAAATGACCACTAAAGGGTAAAAAACTGAGGGAAAGGAGACATCAAGTACCTCACATTCTAGAGAACCTCCTAGTAACTGGGGCTTATCAAGGATAGCCTCACTGGATCTTCTATCTACACAAACACCCAGGAGCTTAACTATATAATCAGAACATGAAGGAGAAGAAGAAATCGTGGGAACCATGATAAGCCATCATTGTGCTGGAGAGGTCTCCTCTGCCCCCAGAACCCAAGTGTTAGGGGGAAGCACCAAACATCTCATTGGCATCTCATTCCCCAGTTGGGTAGCAGACTTGGTGGTGTGCCTCTGTGTCTATGTGAGCAGCAGGTGAGGAAACCTGAGAAAGATGGGAGGGTGGAACAGCACGGGGACTCCAGAAAGGAGCCAGCAGCCCTCTCTGCTATTTGGTGGGTGAGATTCACTTGATCAAGTAGACATTGTGGAGAGTAGTCTTGATTAAATATTTTGCCAGTTGGCACCTGAGAGGGAAGGTCACTGGATGAGGAGATTATAGTGGCAAGAGACTGTGGGATAGACCTCCCAGGACAGAAGCTGAGTGTGGAAACATGATGAGTCACCACCAGCTGCTCTCCTACAGAGGGTAAGGGGCCCCAGAGAGTGTTCTGGAGAACTTACAGCTATGCTTTGCATTTCTGTTCCTCTCCAGAATCTCTAGTTTCTTTCTTTGATGAGTAGTTTTACTACTACTGCATTAGGGTAAGTAGACTCATTTTCTTGTTTGTTTTTTTATTTGGGTGAATACCCAGATGCTTAACAGACTGAGCCACCCATGTACCCCTGGTCTTTACTATTTTTTATTCATTTTGTTTGCCCTGTTAATCTCAGCACTGACCTTTTAGCCTCATTAGGCTGTATGACATTTGACATACAGCTTCTTGGTGTTTGATGTGATACTTTATACTAAAAGTGAATCTGCTTTAGTCCATCCAGCATTTGTTGCCAACTTCCTTCTCTGTATCTAGATACCCCGTCACCACCCTCTTTCTGCACTGACTGAATCTTCCTTTGCAGCTGCGGCCACTATCCTGATGCTCCTCATGACCAGCCCTCACATGTGCTTTGTGCTTCAATGAAGGGGACACTTGTGCAATCAGGTAGGAAGAGATCGATTTTTCCAGAGTGATTTATACCCTCTGATAATTGAGCTATCATCAGTGACACCGCTGAGCACGCAAAAGAAAGTGGCACCTCTAGTTACAGGGAGAGCTGAGTCCTTGGAAGCATCTGAAAATGGTGACAGGACCATCTGGATATCACAATAAAATTTTAGCATCATCAGGAGTCCCTGGGCAGTATATGTGAATTTAAGAGAAAGAAACATTGTATATTCAAGGAAAATTCTGGAATGAGAACTAAGTTTTAAAAGAGGTCATAAGCAAAGGCATAGAGTTACCCTTGAACCTTGATACTACCTTGATATTACCCCATATTCTTTGTGCCTCTTTCTATAAACAGAGATTAAGAAAGATGATGTGTTCTCTGCTATGGTTTTATTACATCCCCAAGTATAGATACACATCCAAAATGTTGCAATACCATGACAAATGACAAGTGGCTAGGACTGTCAGACTTGATGAACAGAGAGGCTTGGGTTTGAATCTTGATGTTGCTGTTTATTTGTTGCATGACCTTGGACAAGTCACCCACCCTTTTTGAGTCTGTTTCCTCATAATACCTATTTTACAGAGTTGTGGTGAGGTTAGACGTGAAATTGATGTAGAAACACTTGGCACCTGGCCCATAACTCACAAGGTTGGCTTCTTTTTGGACAATGAGAACAAAACCCACATTGGAATGAGCTGGGACTTATATTTCTCTTCTCTTTGTTGTTTGATTTTCACTGATTATAAAGCAAGTCATACAGATTAATTTGTTGGACAAGAGTGTGATTGTTGAACTTAGAAATATCAAGAAGAGAAATTTAAACAGAAGTTGTAAGGAGGAAATCTGTCTTCTGTGAATACAGTGAATCATGGGAGTCTGGATGGACCCTTTAATATTTTAATAGGGTTTCTGGGTCATGGGCCCTCTATTGTCTTACCTTCGGTTGACTCCATTTGATGACAGCACTAAGAATTGATGATTTCTTTATCCCCAGAAGACAACTGAAGACAGAGGAGGAAGGAGTAAATCTCTAGAGTTCCTAAGGTTGGGGACCATCTGCTCAGGGATCATCTTCATGTGTATCAGGCCAAATCATAGGCACATGAAACTTAGAGTTTCCTCCTTCCTTGCCAGTAAAACCCACTAGCTCAGAACCTTGGGAATCGGTCTTGCCCTTGCTTCCTGCAGAGCCTGAATGTGGTTTGGAATGTAAATGTTAGAATTGAGAGCATGTCTTTGGAGTAGGACAGACCTGGACCTGATCCTGGTATACGGTCAGTGCCCTGTAAATTGTGTGTATTATTATTTTTACTCCCGATTCAGCTTGTGTACTCCAGTCACATTGATCCTTAATCTTCCTTTGAATGTTTCTGTGTAGAGGAGTCTTTAAGTGATTAGTTTTGGATTCTTAGCTTTTATATTCTGCACTTTGAATTCTGTCCATGTAGCCAAACGACTCATGCTAATTGCAGTGCTCTCAATATAGAAGACATTTCTTAGATACAGGGTCTATTCCAGAGCATTCAAGGAAGACTGACAGGTCATTTTGGGATGGGCTCCATTCTACTTTCCAAATTCAGTTTTTCTTCTCAAACTCTTCCAGGACCTGTGAATTTAAAGACCGTCATTTTAGTATCAGGGTTTTATGCAACAACGCCAGTCACTCCCACCCTCATATATTACCCTCTTTGGCCAGGAAATCGATAGAAGTGGTCAAGGGACACTGATGCTTTGTTTTGAAAATGTACATATTAATGCTCATCTTCTCTTCTCATCTTGTGATCAGAATTTTGCCACCATATAGGTAAAGACACAATTAGGATTTTTGCCAGCTTTTGTGTTGTTTCATTTTAGTATCCTTCTTGGCCTCAGAACCTCCACCCCCCCTCACTGTTGATGCTCTTCCATAACATTTACTCTTAGTAGATACCTTCCTTTCCTGGCCATATCTCAGGTCATCCTTCTTTAGGAAAGAGATGTCATTACAAACCTAGTAATTTTAAAGAGGAAGATAACAGTAATAGGTGAGATTTATGGAACGTTCACCATGTATCAGACACTACTGTAACCACTTTGTATATATGAACACATTTAATACAACTCCATGAAATAAATGCTATTGTTCTTTCCCTTTTATAGTTGGGGAAACTGCTACAAGAGAGGATCAGTACCTTGTATAGCTGGAGCAAGTAGACAACAGTTAGCTTGGCCACAGGTCTTCTTGGGCTGTGGAGAATTTCCTCTGTAGGACCTCTAGGTTCAGACACTGACATCCAGGATCCTGGCTCAGGCAATCCCAAATAAGGTGCTCTTGTCATATCAGCAGGAGCATAAACATAAAAAAATTTCCTACAAAATTTATAAAATGCTGGAATACTGTGTCATTTCTGCAAATCTCCTTTAAAAGCACGTCTGCCAGACAACCTATATGACATTACCTTTGTACTTTGAAAAAGATATTATGAAGTAATAAAAAAAATACTAAAATAAGGTCACTTCCCTCCTCTTAGAAGGTATTTTTAGAGCTTGTTTTCCAGACAAAGGAAGTTGAACTGAAGAAGTCACTTTCGTTTGAAAATCAGGTGAAAGTCAACAACATTGCTACTTATGAAATTAAAAAGCAACACATTCCCAGGAGAGTATCTTTACATGCAAACTAATTTCTAAGGTCAAAAAAAAAAAATTAGACGTAATTCAGTCCAACAACAGGTAATTTTGAAAAGAGCCTGTTTAGGAACTACCCACTAAGTGGGAGTTAGCAGGTTACAATTATTTTTTGGTTTATTCTAAAATTCACTTGCATAGGCATAGCCTATGGGGGTGGGTGGGAAGGGGACCCTGATTTGAAACATGTAGCTGCCAACCAAACAATGAAATGAAGAGAACAATAAACAAAGGAAACCTTTCCAAAGGCTCTCTTCATTTACATTCTGAGATTACTAGCCTCATCTCTCTGCTGAAATAGCCTTACGTTACTGGCCGTCCAAAAGCATAATCAGGTACTAGCGGGAGCTTTTGCTCCAGCAAACTGCATGAAGAATATTTGAATGCTGCCAAGACTATAGGTGCCTGTTTCAAGTTGTCATAGTATATGCTATAAGGTGTCATAAATAAGGGGGGTATATTTATAAATCTGACATTAAAAATGTGTTCCTAAAATATCTTGTGTGTTCCCTGGCCATGTCAGCATAGAAATAATGTTTAGTATTTGTTTATTTTACTGGACCACCCCATGAACCTGGGGGAAACATGTTAGAAAAAAAATTATAGCTACGCCAACTATTCTGGGAGATACACGAGCCCTCCATGTTTATCAGGTTGAGGGCACTGTATTTTGATGTCAATAAGCAATTTTTCCAGCCCGGTCTCCTGCCCGACCCTTTTAATCCATCAATATATTATTAGAGATAAAGTTGGTGGATGCCTGCTGCAGTTAGAAGATAAATGACATCTCTGAAGTCAGGCATTAAAGACTAGATTAAGGCCTTGTGACACCGTTTTCAGTGCTCATCTGTGCACTTCTGTTCAACCTATCACACTGAGTGACAAGAAAGAAAAATAATGAACTGGGCCAGGGGAAGAAGAAGAAAAAAAAAAGGCAGAAAAAGAGAGAGATTTTTTTCCCCCTAACACACAAACTACATCAGTTCATACTCGGGATTAGACTGCATTTAAAGAAAGGAAAAAAGAAAAGAAAATGGGGAATTGGGAAGGACAGGGAAGGGGCTGTTCTATAAAGATGAAAATAGGCAGGCAAAAGGAACATTAAAGCCAAGAATTCCATTTCTGCCTGGCCAGTGTGGCTTTTGGTACCCCCCACCTGCCTCCCAGCCTCTCCCATGCAGACATCTCTCAGTTGGCATCCAGTTGCTCCAGGAATCTGCTCCTTCTCCAAGTTGGGAGTGCTGACATAAATCTTGCTAAGAGGCAGGGCTCAGCTTTAAATCTTAGTGAATCATGTTCTTCTATTCCCGCCAAAGGATTTCCTTCACACTGCTACCATTGGTCTGGTTGGAGGTATTAAAGAGTTTTGTAACTGTGTTCTGATAGTGATTTTGAATATGGCTCCTGACTTGACAAATACACATGTTGAATTTTTTCCTATTATGTGGAAAACAGTAGCCACAAATTAATTGCAAGGTGGAAGCAAAAGGAAAGGGAGATGCAGGCCAGGGGAGAGGGCCCGGGTTTGTGGGTAGGGGACCTAGAGTCTACTCTTAAGACTGATTTGCCCTCACTCACTTTTTTAGTCACTTAGTAGAAATAAAACCATTCTCCTCCCCATATGTCTTGCCAGCTTGTGAGGATAGAAGGGACACCTTCCTGTAGACCTCTTTTGTTCCTGGTGTTTCAACAATCCTCCTTAGAATCCAAGTCCTTGAGACATTTATATGCATGGTGGTGGTCCTGGGACCCTCCACACTAGAACACACAGAAGGCCCTCCACTGGTATTTGGTAACTGAGAACTCACAAAACACCTGTCTGACCCCAAGCACCTGCTGAATGCCTCATGTAAATTTTTCTGCCATCATAAATATCCCTTGTCTCCAATTAAACACTTGTCTTTCTAGCCTTTAGTAAGCTTCTCCTGCTGTTCATCTCATCATCCAGGGTCAATACATTCCATTTGTTTCCAAGTCCTGGTCCTGGACGTTGCTTCCTTCTTGCATGTTCTTGTTCCATACCTGCTTCTGTAGTCCTAGTTCAAGGCCTCTTTGTCCCAGGCTTTATCTCCGTATTTTATTTCTGTCCTTTAAATCCATCATACCAGCTGACTCTGGATTGATCTTCCCCAAACTCTTCTTTGACTATAACATTCCCTGCTCAAAAGTTTAAATTCCTTATTATAGCAGTAAGACCCTCCAGAGTCTTAACCTGATCCAACTGCTTTTCCAGTCTTTTTTTCTCTTCTTCCTCTAAAATCCTCAGCAAATTAGTTCACGTGCTTCAGACATGGTTATCATTTACTCATCTCTATCTATTTACTATTGTTATTCCCTGTACTGAAATTTTCTGCCAGGAACCTCTACCTGTCCAAAATCTGTACCTCCCTGGCTCACTTAACTCCTTTTCCATTTGACTGGCCTTGTCTTCCCTCAGTTGGACATGGCTTTTGCCTCCTCTGAGATACTGCCTCATGTTGGCAGAACCTAGTTTGGCTCAGAATGACAACTAAATAGAAGGCAATGTAATCATGGAAAAAGCAGGGGGCTTGTGGGTCTCAAGGAATCCAACCAGAAGATTGGCATATTTGAATTAACTTTGGCCTCTGCTGCTCTGTAAATGTTGAGTTAATTCCCTCCATTTGATGATGGGATTCTTCCACATCAAAGGTGGGCTTTGTGGGATAGGCAAACACACTGCTGATAGCTCTAGTGTCTTATTTTTCCCATAAGAGACAAACTTTACTTGGGGTGTCTGACCCCAAAGGTAAAAGTCCTGCATACAATATCTGATTAATAAGGCAGTTATCAGATGTCCATCCCTGGGCCAAGAAAATGAGGCTGGGAGTGGGAAAGGGAGGTATTATGATTGGTTCAGCCTGGGCATATGCTCTCCAATTTAGCTAGGAAGGTTGTGGTTGATTGTAGAAGTAGTCATGACCTTTCACTTGTCCCTGTGACTTTGTAGCTCCTTCCATAAAGGGATGGAGTCTATTAACCCATCCATTAAATCTTGGCTGGCTTTGTACCTTGCTTTGGTGTCAGCATAATGCAGCAGAAGTGATGCTGTGTCCATTCCAAGCCTAGGTGTCAAGATGCCATGCATATTTCCCTTCTCTCTCAGAGACCTGCCACTTGCATGTGAACAAGTCTAGGCTAGCCTACATGATAATGAGAGATATATGGCCCAGTCATCCCTATTACTCTGACAACCAGCTAACCACAAGGTGCAGAGATGCTTAGTGTGAGTCATGAGTACCATCATTATGACCAATTGAGACCAGAACAACCATTAGATGAGTCCAGACCAAACTGCCAACCCACAAAATTATGAGCTACATAAATGGTTGTTGCTTTAAGCCTCTGAGTTTTGAGATGCTATACAAAAAATCTAACTGGCATAAAGGTGAAATCTGTAATGATAGCAGCTCCCACTGGAAGCACATAGTTTAGAGTAGAAGCAGGAAAGTTGTATTCTGGGTAGACAAAATCATGGAGGGCAGGTACAGACACTTTGAGGCACTTAATGTGAGACTAGTACATTCTCTTTTTCCTTCAACTAGATAGTGGGCTTCTTAGAGCAGTGTCCAACATGGTACATCTCCTCCAGTGACTAGAAGATACTGGTTAATCTTAGTGAAATCCTCACTTAATCTTAGTGAAATGAGTAGCCAGATGGGATGTTACTCTAGACTATAATTCTAACTTGTGAATGCATAAGACCTAAAGATTTTATCATTGACTTATGGTTGAACCTTTGAATTCTAAGGAGATTCCTGAAAACAAAATCTTCCATGTGCTACATAAAAAAGAAAATTTGGTGCCATGCCCTAGTAATAGTTCTGATACAACTAAGGACAAAACTACCTCATAAAAACGAAATATTTCTAGCAGTTCTGATGACAAAGTTTTTATCTATTCTCCTTGAAAAACTGGAGCCTACTTATGGTTTATCACTGATGAAACATCCATGGTTACCATTTATTGAACATCCACTAAGAGCCAGTATCTTAGTCAATTTGGACTACTATAACAGAAGTACCATAGACTGGGGTGCTTAAACAACAGGCATTTATTTCTCATAGTTCTGGAGGTTGGGAAGTCCAAGATCAAGGCACCAGCAGATTGATTGATTGGTAGAAGATTACTTCCTAGTTCATAGACAGCCACATTCTTCTATCCTCATGTGGCATAAGGGGTGAGAGCGTTCTTGAGGTCTCTTTTATAAAGGCACTAATTCAATTCATGAGAGATCCACCCTTATGATCTAATCATCTCCCAAAAGCTTTACTTCCAAATACCATCACATTGGGTATTGGGATTTCAACACATGAATTTTGGGGAAGATTTAAGCATTTAGTCTATAGCAACCAGGCACTGTGCTTGTCACTGCATAGACAGTATCTCATTTAATCTTTAAAACAGCTATGTGAAGTGGTTATTGTCATTTTACAGATGAAGAAATTGAGACATAGGGATGTTAAGTGTAATTGCTCAAGTTCACACAGGTACTAAATGTTCAAGCAGTGATTGGAACACAGGGTCATCCTACTTGATAGATCTTTCCATACTTGGACAGTGCTTCTGGGGGATGGGGGGTAACTTCCAGGTTGAAACAAAATCTGTCTATATTGGTCTTATTCTTACTTTTGGGTCTATATATTTACTGGTTCATTCTAGTTATTTCTTTTCTTTTTTTGCCTTTTCAAATGTGTTTTAGAAATAATTATTTGCTTTAGCTTATCATAGCCTCCAATGCACAGGGACAATTGTCTGTTTAGGATCATGCTCAGCCATGACTTGGCTATGAACTATATGTAATAGTTACTATCACTAATATGCTTGGGGGTTACATATAAAGATACTTAGATACAGGGCTTCAACTTTCAACCTTTCTGTGTGCAGCAAACATTAATGGTGCAAGTGAGCATAAGATACTACCTTTGCATTCATGGACCTTAGAGACTGGTGGAAAAGACAGAAACGGACACAATGGCCTATCAGTGAGGGGTTTGTATTGACTGCTAGGGCACAAATCCATATAAAAGAGGATCACAGAAGAGAAGGAAATAACTTCCATCTGTAGGAATCAGAGAGTATTTACAGAATAGATGGACACTTGATCTGAGTCTTGGAGGACAAATGGGAGTTAGAAGGGCAGAGCTGATGTGACATTCTAGTTCAGTGCTCCGGTTTAAAAATACGTATTATGTCCCAGAGAGAAGGATCATAGCATTGCCTTAGTCTTCGTTACCATTAAGCATTGGATAAGGACGGTCACTAAGATGGAGATGAGGGTTGTGGTAATGAAATAAATGAGAATTATAGACTCAGGGGATGGAAAGTGGGACATCCTCCAAGATGTTGTCTCTGGGTCTCAGTGACAGTGGCTAGTTTGGACTGACATTTTCTGAGATGGTGCACACGGGTTATTTCAAGGTGTTTTCTTCATTACAAGGACGATATTTTAAATTCTAAAAGTATAAAAGTAGGGGACCTATTGAGGGAAACATCTAGTTATAGGAGGTAAAACACACAAAGTAATGAAGGTGAATTTTAAGGAGAGGGATTTCATTATATATAAGAAAACAATTTAAATATTCTATGGAGAAGGCACTAAAAAAAAAAAGGCCCTGCATATTTCTTAAAGTGTAGGAGTAATTTCTCAAAAATCCCATCTCTATTAAAATTAGTGTGTGCTCTCCTTTAGTTGCTATGGTAGGTTAAAAATACATCTTTTTAGCAATTTTATTTTGAAAACAAGGCAACTGAAGAATAAAACCAAACACTGTAAGATTATAGTGGGTTGAACTCCCCCAAATTCAAGTACACCAGAACTTTGGAATGTGACCTTTTTTGGAATAATGGTCTTGGCAGAGGTAATGATGGTAAAATTTGAGATAAGATTATACTAGATAATAGGGGGCTCTAAATCCAAGGACAGGTGTCCTTAGAAGAGAAAGGAGAGGACAGGGAGACACAGAAAAGAGGAGTAAGGCCGTGTGAATATCCACAGGCAGGGACTGGAGTTATACTGCCACAAGCCAAGGAATTATAGGGAAAGCAGAGAGAAAGGATTACCTCCTAGAGCCTTCAGAGAGAGCATGGCTTCACCATATACAAAAACAAACCCCAAGCTGTTTAAAGACCTAAATGTGAGAACTGAAACCATAAAAATCCTAGAAGAGAGCAAAGGCAATAATGTCTCTGACATCAGCCATAGCAACATTTTTCTAGATAGGTCTCCTGGGGCATGGAAGATAAAAGCAAAAATAAACCATTGGGACTACATAAAAATAAAAAGCTTTTGCACAGCAAAGGAAACAATCAACAAAACTAAGGGGCAACCTATGAAACAGGAGAAGATATTTGCAAATGACATACCTGAGAAAGGGTTTGTATCCAAAATATATAAAGAAGGTAAACAACTTAACACCAAAAAGCAAATATCCAATTAAAAAATGGGCAGAGGATGTGAATAGACATTTCTCCAAAAAACAGATGGCCAACAGACACATGAAAAGATGCTCATCATCACTCATCATCAGGGAAATCCAAGTCAAAACTACAGTGTGATATTACCTAACATCTGTCCGAATGGCTAAAATCAACAACACAAGAAATAGCAAGTATTGGTGAAGATGTGCAAAAAAGGAATCCTTTTGCACTATTGGTGGGAATGCAAACTGGTACAGCCACTATGGAAAACAGTATGGAGGTTCCTCAAAAAATTAAAAATAGAACTACCCTATGATCTGGTAATCACACTAGTATTTACCCCCCAAATACAAAAGCACTAATTCAAAGGGATACATGCACCTCTATGTTTATAGGACATTTTTTTTTTTACAATAGCCAAATTATGGAAGCAGCCCAAATGCCCATCAACAGACATCAATAGAATGGATAAAGAAGAGGTGGTGTGTACACACACACACTGGAATATTATTCAGCCATAAAAAGGAATGAAATCTTGCTATTTGCAATGACATGGTTGGAACTAGAGAGTGTAACACTAAGAAATAAGCCAGTCAGTGAAAGACAAATACCATATGATTTCACTAATGTGGAATTTAAGAAACAAACAAATGAGCAAAGGGAAAAAAGAAAAAGCAAGAGCATGGATTGCCAACACCTTGAGTCTGGATTTAAGGCCTCCAGAATTGTGAGAAAATAAACTTTTGTTTGAAGCCACTAAGTTTCTAGTAATTTGTCAAGGCAGTCCTAGGAAATGAATGCATTGATTAACCATAGGGTGTCAGAGAAGTAGAGGGTCTGGAGAAAGCAGAGCTTCCTAGAAGACGTCAAGCTGCAAAACAAAAAGGTTTAGGGAAATAAGGAGGAGAGGGAGAGCTTTCCTGGTGGGAGGAACAGAGGTAGCTAAGGTATTAAAGTACTGCACTTGCTTTGATTTGTACCTGAGGGATAACTCTTGGGTTTCTTTTCTCTTGGTAGAGATATATCAGCAGAAACAGTCTCATATAAACAATTATATAACAAGGGGAAGATTCTTGGATCTCATGTAGGTCAAAGTAGATTGAAAGAGAAAATTAGTGGAGAAGATGATAAGAATTGAGGTGGAGGTCCTTCCAGTAGGGAAACAGAATGAGGAATGTTGTTAAAGCAGATGTTGGTATCTATGTGTGAAAAATATTTCCTGATATTTTATATCAGAATATGTATAAACAAACTAGCTAACAAAAAAACCCAAGGGAATAGTGAAAGAGAAAAGAGTATATTCTGCATGTGCACAATCTCCAGATTGGGTAAGAAGAGGGAGGAAGTAGGGAAGAGAGATAGAATTAAAATTGTGCAGAGTTACCGTTCCCTGCTCCAACCACCAGGTGGTGTCATCAGTTTATGACAGCTTGGTTGCGACTTAGCACATCAAGGTGAGCACAGTCTAAGTGCTTATGTGCCTTCAGAAATTTGTAAGTCTTGAGATATTGGTAGGCTGTGTACCTATGACTTAGGTAGGCGGTCTGTAAAATACAGATGCCAAACTATCTGGCCTTCAATTTTACAAAAATTAAAAAATTAAAAATGTTGATGGATTTTCCAATTGACTAATGAATGAAAAATAAGGAAAAGCGGAAGGTTTATTATATTTATAAGTTAATGTGTGTTCTACAGTATTATAAGATCACAAAGAATTTTAGGGTTGGAAAATCTTAGTTACTTAGGTCTAATTTTCTGAATATAGTCTTAGCTCCTCAGGTAAATAACCCTGAAACCCAGAAACTGTGCATTACTCATTTTTTTTAACCTTCAGCAGGCATAGGATACAGGTGCTTAATCAGTGTTTGTGGAATGAATGAATTCTATAGAATTCTGTAAATGAAACTAGCAGTCTGGTCAAATATGCTATTCCTCAATGGTGATACAGTATGACCAAAATTTTTATGAAGAAGTAGAATATAGGGAAATTTATCACTAGGAGAAATTCTTGAGCTTTTATCATAAGCTTCTAGGATTTAAGCTTTATTACACCCCCATACACCATGGGGATTTCAACTGGCTTCTGGGAGTCCTCATTCATAGTGGGAGCTCATTGTCTTTGCCTGAGCTAAAGCAGTGGATTCTTGATTTGTAGGAACACCTCTGAAATGGGGGCCCACCTTGTTTTCTATATTCTTAGCAAGGGCCTTAGTATTTCTGAGAAGAGGGGGATGGGAAGAGGAGCCTTAAATGAAGCTTTTGGTGACTCTTGAACTACAAGTATGGTTTTTATATTTGATTTTTTTTAATGTTTATTTATTTTTGAGGGAGAGACAGAATGTGAGCAGGGGAGGGGCAGAGAGAGAGAGGGGGAGACACAGAATCAGAAGCAGGCTGCAGGCTCCAGGCTCCAAGCAGTCAGCACAGAGCCCGATGTGGGGCTCGAACCCACAAACTGTGAGATTATGACCTGAGCTGAAGTTGGACGCTTAACTGACTGTGCCACCCAGGTGCCCCAGTACAGTCCTATTCTATTCCAAGCTTTGTACTGATGACCACCATTCTCTGCTGTTTTGAACTGAGAATAACTTACTGAAGCACTCAAGTTTGTCAGGGTGGATCTTGGTGTGGCCCATCATAGGGAGCAAAAGAAGTGAAAACTAAAATTTTGTGCTGGCTATGATCACATCAAACAAATCCATATTTTGTAAAACACCTTCCACAGGCCAATACTATGTGAGCCATTATCACTGTGTGCCCCCACCCCCCAATAATGCCCTGATATGTGTACACTGTCCCAGCCATGCATGTTTTGGTTTAGTATGTTTAAATCAGAATAGAACATTAACCTATCCTGCATATGGAAACCTGGAAGAACAGTTTTGTTCCCTCAAAGTATCCATCTAAAAGGTGGGAGCTATAACCTAATGGTCCCCAACCCCATCCATTATGCCTTTCAAAAATCTTCCTGCCAGGTATTCAACTATTTCATCTCATGTATTCATATCCTGGATGTCCCATGATTTTGTTACTGTGGAAAAAGTGAGTTCTCAGTCCTACAGACAGACTTGCATGAACTTGATGATCATGGTGGCCCTTGTCCTAGATAACCGTGATCATTAGTAGCTATGCAGCAGAATCTGGATTAGGCAGGAGTATGCTCAGTAGGGCAGGAATAGGGCAGGAATAGTGATTTCCTTGGCCAGAGGTAAATTTAACAACTGGGACCAAGATTCCAGGAATAGAGGTAGCCTCTGTGAGTTAGTGAAGGGCAGGAGAAAGTTCTGCAGAGAAGGGATGGGAGCAAACCTCACCAGTCCTTACACAAAGACCTTCTAGAGGCAGTATGTTTGGTTTGACTTCTGTTCTACCAGTTACCAGGTGCATGAAAAGCTGGAAGCCTTTTTTGTTCTGTAAAATGGGCATGATATCAACTGCTTTGCAAGTTTGTTTAGAGGATTAGAGAAATTAATGCATTTTAATGCATTGGAATATTCCAGGTTATTAACAAATATAAGCTATTAGTTTAAACACTTAATTAAATACTAATTTAAATATTAGTCCCTTTCCTTTTCTCCTTTCTCCTTTTCCCATTCAGTCAACAAGTATTTACTGAATTCCAATTAGAACAGTAATCTCTGGAATTTGAGTATACAGAATAATTACACTTTCTGTTAGATCAGAATAAAGGAATTCAGGTGTTTTGCTTTGGGGAGCTCAGAGTTTGCTACACAGGTTGAACCCTGCTTCTGATTTTACAAAGACAAAGCCAGAGGAGATTCCATTTCTCTGGTCCATGTGGAGGCTGCCAGGCCCATCACACTGCCTGAGGCAAGGCCTCCCTTTTCCCTCTCTGCCTGAATCTTCTGGGGGCCCCTGCAACAAGTCAATCCATTGTTGTGCATCTCACTTTTGTCATCTGCCTGACTGGGAGCTCAATAATGTTGACCTTGTGGGCAGGAATATTAAGTAAAGACTTATGAAAAGACAGGTATGTCTAAGAACCACACTATTTGTTTTCCCAGCTCTTTATGGTGCAGATGTGCCTGTGTGTGTATGCCCTCCGCATGGCTTCTGTTCATCTGTGAGCTTTATCTCTCTTGTCTGGCCACGGTGAGTTATAGCAAACACACCCTCAGATTCCCTGGCTGACATAGAGTGTCCTTCTCCTTCTAGCGCCTTCATCATCACTGTCTCCTTTTGAAGATTCTTTTTTTCAGCTCACTCTTTTTCAAAAGATTACTTTGTCACAATTATTCAGGAAAGGGTTTTGCGCCTGTAGGAAATATTAATAGACTATTATGAGGTCCTACAACTAATTTTTCCACACATATCATCTGTCTTTGCATGGTTATTAAACTTCAACAATATTTCATGCAATGCTTCCCTGCTAAATTAATTTGGTTCCTTCTTTTCTGGCTTCTTCTTTTCTGTCCACAAGCTTTAAAATTAAATTGAATCTTCATAATTATAGCTTTTTGTTGTTCTCCTTCATATCTTTTTCTTTTTTTCAATTTCTCTATCAAAGGAGCAATAAAGACATAAAGAAGCAAAATTATAACTCTAAAAGACCCAAATGGTCTGGAGTTTGATGGGCTTGAGGTTGGGTGTCTTTTAAGTAGGAGGAGAGAGGGTGAAGAAATTCAGACCTGCCTGGAATGTAGATAAATTGGTTCTGATTTATCCTAGGGCATGAAAACAAATGAGAATTGTTCTCTCAGTCATGAAACTTTTATAGTTGCTATAGTATTCTTATTTGTGTCAAGTGATACTCTCATTTTTTTAAAGTAAATATTCAGTCTCTTTACATACATTCACACAGAGGCATACACAAATTTTCAATTGTGGTTAAATTTTCCCAAAGTCATATATAGCTATTAAACCTCCCTTAAAATCCTGTTCTTAGGCACAAAGGAATATTCACTCTTATGTTAAATATCTCATGACTAATCGATGAAAAGCTAAAACAACCTTAGTGCATGGGGTTGACCCAACCAGGGCACCTACCAAGGGGCTAGTGAGAAGTGGAACCAGGAAGGAGGCTCTGAGAGTCACAGGTAAGAACCAGTTAAAATCGATTTGGGAAAGTGGAGGCTCAAATGCAAACATTGGGTAATGTGTGGGGAAGGACTCTTGAACTCCCTTTTACATTCTGCCCTTTGGTTCACTGTGTTATGAGCTTCTCCATCAAAGAGAAGAAGTTGCCAACCTGAGATAGTATATCTGATTGGGCCCTGTTCCTGGTTGGTGGGATTACTGTGCTTCAAAGGCCAATGCCTATCATCAGCCTTTCCTCAGATCCAAGCAGGGCCTCCTTGGGCAAGCCAGCCATCTTTGTGAGTCTATCCTTTGAATCTAAACTGTTGTTTAGATAGAGGATCCAAGGCCCATCTTAAGCTTGCTGCCTACTTACTTCCTCATTTTTTCAGCCAAAAAGTTCAACTGAGCTTCATAAAGGAGACTTGAATTTAGTAGTACTGGTGCTTCCTTAGTAATAAGGAGGTACTGTGGTTTCTGTTCGGTCCCTGTGGCAAAGGTGGAAAGGCAGGGCAGGATTTTAGTGTTCCTAGGACTCTGGCCAGAATGTCAGAATATAGCCAGTATCTTATCTCTAATCCATAAAAGAGCAAATATAAATATGGAGCCAGGCAGTGTTCAAAGAGGACAGAGGTATGGACAGGGATCAGTGTCCTGGAGCATGGCTTTGAACATCAGTAGCTATTTGCATTTCATAGTAGTGGGCTGTGGGTTTTATGGTGTCTGATGTGTCAGGTTGGGTTAAGGCCCAGAAATATTTCTCCATAAATCTAAAATGGATTTATCAAGCAAACAATAGTGTAATCAAATCTGACAAATGCTTACTTTACTGAAAAAAATAAATTGAAACAAGGATTAAAAAAAAACAAAACCTTCCAGTTTTCCAACATACTTGCAAAGCAAGAATTACTCTCCTTATCACAGAGGAAGGAGAATCTAGAGATAACCTAGTCCTTTATTCTCACATGAGGAAGAAACTGAGGCCCAGAGGAGTTGGCTAGAACTAAGACCCCAAGTCTCCCCAAACCCAAGTCATACCCTACATCACTTATTCTAGCACCCCTCTTCTCCCCCAGCTCCTTTAGTTTACATTTAAACTACATTTAAATGCTATACTTCTTTCTTAAACCTTAGGATTCAGAATTTTTACTCATTCATGCTTTGGCAATTTTGGATTAATAAAATACTAATTAATGAAAACTGCAATATCATACTGTAAGGAGTGTGGCCAAAGAGGTGAGATACTAGAGTTTTTTAGGAAGTTAATTTAAATAATAATTGCACTAAGGTTACTTTTGAAATTATTTACTTTTGGAAAAAAAACCAAGAAAAACTTGTAACTAATTAGCATATTTCCCATTGCCTATAAATTAGATATAATTTCTCCCGATTTATAAATAGGTAAACCAATTCTTAATGCTGTTCTGTTATCTGCAAGATAATGGCCATTCTGCTATGAGACCGTAGATCACCAATAAGGCTGTCTCTACAACCTCATTAACCCAATGAAGGCTATGATGTGATAGCAAAGCAGTGTGTCCAGGTAATTAATCCTTAGGGGCAGATGAAGGAGTGGCCCAATGCTGGGGCCTATCTGGTCACACTCCACACTGTGAGGCCAGAATAATAAGTAGGGGTATCTCATGAAGAAATAAAAGGTTCAGTGCAGAGATGGGGCCATCAATTATCATCAAATTTGTTAACCAACATTGAACGCAGATCAGATGTATTTAAAAGCTCAATCAGTTTGATTGAATGGACATGAATCAGGTACTTCCTCTGCAGTGATCAGGGACTCACCCAGGAAGAGGATCCAGGCTCTACCCCCAGGCAGTTCCCCTCCCCCCCCCATCCCCACACCAGCTTTTAGGCAAGGCAGTCGGTGATTAGTGGTATAGTAGAATTGAGTAATAAGTTCTAGCCACCATTTACTGAATAACTGTGATGTATCAGACTTTTTTCTAAGTCTTTGGACTAGATCATTTTGTTTGACAGAGAAGAGAGATAACATATATTCACTAGTTATTTTGTTTGTTCATTCACAAACATTCCCAGACTAGCCCCTTTCTTCCAAGCACCATACTAAGCACTGAACACATAAGAGTGAATAGGGAAAAGTTGACATTCAATAGATAAATGTGTTGTGAATTGTAAAATACACTATGAGATGAAACCTCTTGGCAGTGTTGAATTCTGGTGGAGGCTCTGGGAAAGAAGGATCTTTACTGAGAAGGATGGCAGCATTCACTCCTATTTTCTCAGAAGTGGTGAGGTCATAGATGCTCAGCAGGGTGGCTGAGTACACTGTTGGGAGATGTACCATGTGTGAGATTCTTGGCTGGGAGGCCTGCAGGGGAGCCCAGAAGCTGAGCAAGCAGAAAGGGTGGCTGTGGGGAAGAAGGTTCAAAATCCCCTACCAGTTGTAAGCAGCACACATTTTCTGTCTCTCTGGCCTTCCTCACCCATTCAGACTCTGATTGCTTTTTTCCCTCTCTTCCCTTTGCCAGCCACTCTTCTCTCTGCCACCAGTTTAAACTGCCTAATGTTTAACTTCAGTCATACTAATAGATAATACTTACAAAGCCCTTACTCTACCATTCTAAGCAAGTTACAGATTATAAACTAATTTAATCTGCATGACCCTAAGAGGTAGGTACCATTATTATCTCCATATTACAAATGCAACACTTGAGACCTTGGGATGTGACTTGTCTCAGGTCATAGGGGAAAGGGAAAGGGAAGGGAAACCAGGCAGTCTGGCTCCAAAATCTTCACTCCTAGGGGCCAGGCCAGGATCTGCTGCCTCTTGTATTCTCTAGTTCAGAAACTTACCCCGGTTCACTATTCATTACCAAGTAAATCCAAACTTAGCTTGTAACTGGTTGCAGCCTCTAGTTCTGCCTCCTTCTACCCACAGTGATCAATAACTCCCTTTCCAGCAAGCAAACACAATTACTTAGCATCCTTTAACATTTTTAAACCCTTGGATTTTTATCTCTTTGCCTTTGCTTTTTCCTTCCACCTGGAATGTCCTGTCCTTTACAACTCCAAATCCGACCCACATTCAATAGCCAGCTGAAATGCCATGTTCTCTGTAAAGACTTCCCGGATTCGTGATTTGAAAATATGCTCTCCCTCCTCTGAACTCTCATAACTCTTTAATTCACATGTATTTTGACACCTTTTGATTGCAGATACTTATAGTACCTTATAACTAAGGTACACATGCTTTATTTCCACTTGATTTGTAAGCCTGATGAAGCTGTCTCATGAAGCTTATATGTCTATGCTCCCTTTGACCCCCACCCATTGAAACTCCCTTAACTAGTCCCCCTTAAATCCTCCCAAACTAACAATTTCCTTTGGCCAGTGCCCATGACAGAATAAGCTCATGGCTATTTAGCCAGGTGAGCCTGGCTCACTCAGGACTGTGCTGTTTAATCTCTGTGGTTTTAGTGTCCCTATCGTTAAGGGACCCCCTCACTTTCAAGAGTGTCACCATATGGAAGATAAATCATGGCTACCCACTAAAGGCTACTCTCTAAACAGGGCAGTGTGGCACTGTGGTTAAGACCTTGGGCTCTGGAGTCAGACTCTGTGGGTTAGAAACTGAGATCTGTCACCTACTACTGGTTGTGTAACCTGGAGCCAACTATGCCTCAGAACTTTCTGTAAAGGGGGTGTAATAACAGTCTCGCACTCTAGGTTATTAGGAGGATCAAATGAGTTAATTATGTAAATGTGCCTGGCATGCAATAATATTGCTCACCAACAGGAGGCCCATGTGTTTGGGCATCCTCTAGTCAAGCTGTACCTTACCAAGTGTTAATTGTCTTTGTTCATAAATCTGTGTGTGACAGTTGTGCTTAATATTGTAACCATGAAATTAAATTAAATGTTACATAAACTGATGATAAGTGTAAAAAGAAGAATTGCTGCTTCTTTGAACATTAAATTGAATGCTTTGGACTCAGTAAGCGTAAGTCACTGAAAAATAGCTGTTGAATTAGATGTGGGAAAAAAAACTATAAAAGACTAGGGAAAAATCAAAAACATCTAGAAAGTTTCTGTACTTAGACGGCTCCAAAAATGACTTTAAGTTCTTGCTGTGCTTAACAGAAACTAGAAATCAGTGGCGATGAATTTCTATGGGTGGCTTGTACAAGAAAGGGAAGGTAGAGCACCAGTAGTTCATGTACATTAAAAGAATGTGGTCCAACATCAAATTAATTATGAATAAATGTACATTTGTATGCTTTAGTCAAAATAAAACATGTAAGATTTTTAAGCTTTGCAGCTTTAGTGGACTTTTTTAGTAACCACTATCCCTTGTCTAGAGAGTGGTAGATAAGAAAACATCTCTGAACACTTCTTGAGTTAATGAGTGAACAAATGCATGGGCTTAGAGGATGGCTGTAGAAAATGCTGTTGGCCCTGGTGATATTCTCTTGGCTCTTACCTATACTTGTGAAGCCCGCTTACTAGGAATACATCGTACTTTCCATCTGAGAGTGTTTATTTCTGGCTGCAGAAATCACTTTGCTCACACACCTCAGAAATCAGCCCTTCCAATAACAGATAGGGACTTGGAAAATAAATGATTGGCTTCCTTGTCCCACCACTGAGCTGTCTCTGAGGCATGTTCTTCCCAGTCTCCCAGAGGTTGCCATTTGTTACTCAAGGTGGTAACTTCCTGAGTAATGCAGCCACCACTGGCTGCCTCCCCTTCTCTCCTTCACTTCCTTACTCCCTTAATGATGTTTCCTAGGCTCATCTCCCACATACATGACTTGCTCTTCATTTCTTGTTGGGGAGTCTTCAGGGAGAACCCAAGATACAATGTAAGTCCAAGCCTTAGGACCTGGCACAATGCCTTTCACAGAGAACATGTACAAATCTGATCAAAACAAAGAGTACAAGTTTACTCCGAATAGGTTAGTCACATGATTTGAGGTTGAAACAAAATATTCAAAATTTTAACAAAATGTTACCAGTTTAGTTACTAGACCAGTTAACCAAAACAGTGTTTTTGCTTGTTTGTTTTTAGATTCCAGGTGTTTTCCTATGTACATGCAGCCTTTGAGAAGTTCAAGCCATAAGAATTAAGCTTTGGATGCAGACCCCAGAAAGTCAGTAAGCTCTCTCTGCTTTATTTCCTGCTCACCTTTGTTCTGTTCAAACAAGAGGGCTATTCTCTAGGGGCTTCTGCATGGGCCTGTTATGGCCTCAAGTTGGTCTAGAGGTAGGTCAGTGAAGAAGTCCCTGCAATGGCTCCCTAGGCTCTCCATGCTGGGCCATGTGTCTGTGGGCCAAAGAACTCTGAGGCTCAACAGCCTCTTCTGATGAAGAGCTCAAGCCCGGAGAGGTTCTGGTGTTGATAAAAATGTTTGAAAACCTCTCACTAATTCCCCAGCTCACCCAGACCCTACCCAGAGCACACAGCTTAAACTGTGTATCCCAGGACCAATGTAAGCCCCCAGGCATCATGCCAGGTCTGATGAGGTCTGTAGATTCATGTGAGCAGCGGCAGCTGCCTGGGAAGTTATCCAATGCTGCATCAAACCTCAACAACTGTCCTGGGATAGCTGTGCTGGCTAGGATTGCCCCCTGCAGCCCACAGAAGCCCATACACACCTGTGGTTAATCCCCTAGAGCAGCAGTTCTGACCGATGAAGAGCAGGCAACATCCGGGCTGGGCATGGAAAGGTGAACAAACATTGTCCATTACCCTGCCAATTGCCAGTCCCCTCATTCTGTTAGTTTTTTTTTTTTCCTTTGGGTAAATTTGGTTTCCTGAAATTAATTATTCAACAGGAGGTGACAGCCGGTGTATAGCAGCACTGTTGGAACAGAGAATAAAGAGGCACATTGGACACAGCAGCTGCACCTCCCAGACCCTGAAATTTAAGATCTTTATAAATGATCTGTTAAAACTATGGTGACGATAAGCTTATGAATCATGATCTATATTAATCAGGGCTGCTGATATGGAAAGATTAATTGAAACGTGCAGTTCTACACAAATGATAAAGTGGTAACAATTTAATATCAGACAAGAAGAGTGAAGAAATTACACTCCAAGCTTCATGCATCATTACTATGGATATTAATATTTTACCCAGCGCAACAGCATCGGGAATCATAATGAAAATCCATAAGTGGTGCACAGACATGATTAAATACAACAGTCTTTAGGAGCTGTTTGGTGGCGGCAGTTGGGCCATATTTCACTCGGTGGCTGGTGATTTCAGTGATAGAGTCTAGACGAGGGTGATTAAAAATTGTTCCTCCTAAAGGCTGTTAACCTTTTACTACTAAAATGAATTTCTTTGATTTTTAAATTATGTCGTTCTCTGTGCTCTTTTCAAAACCAAACTTGATCCCAAACATTGACAGGATGCTGGGTTCCTGGTGTACTGACAGTACCCCGCCATAGAGGTGGCATTAATGTAGGGTCATTGCCTACCTTATGAGAGCTGGCTGGAGTGAGTGATGAACCATTAGGGAATCCTGGGTAGTTCCCAAAGACCAGAGTTGATCAGGCTAACTTCCTCACCCAACCTTACCAGAATGGGGATAGAAATTACTTATTCTGAGATTCTGATCTCAGTAAGTTAGTTCATTCATCTAACCAACAACGAAACAAATGTACACCTATACCTGGGAAATGCAAAAATCCACCCCAAAGAACACATTCCAAGCCGAGAAGAGAGCCCAAGTCAGTGTGATGGCTTCCAAAATGGAAGAAGAGTCAGAAGAGCTGCTTTGTCACACTGTACTACACTGTGAAATCTTCACTCTCACTAATAAGTCAACCTGACCCCTTTTGTCTTCAGCTAAAACAGAGAAGTTAGTGTATATTTGCAGTGCTGATATTCATCACTACCTCAGGTAGTCATAAGAAATACAGCTTATTCCCTTGAGGATATTACATCTGTTTCTTCAGTGTTCTGCTTTCTTAGGTTTCTAATTTTAGTGCACACAAGTATCAATTATGTGTGTATGTGCAGGGGGGTGGTGTTAAAAATGCAGTTTCTAAGAGAAGAACCTTCTGGAGATTTCTAGAATTCTTTTACTGAATAGCTCTCTCCTTTCTGAAACTCAGCTTCTTCATGAGGCTCCACCCAAAACCCAATTCTTTTTTCTGCATTAAATACACCAAACAACCTTCAAATGTGGGGTCTTTGCACTTATTCTTCCTTAGGTCTGGAATAGTCTTCCCATTCAGGTTGCAGCTCAAATGTCATCTCTGAAAGTCTATCTTTACCACTTAGCCAAAATCAACCTTCAGTATCCCAGTTTACTGTATCAGACTATTTGCTCATTAACTTCATCACTGTCTGGTACTACATATTTGCTTACATGTTTATTCTTTGTTATCTCCCACAATAAAGTTCCATGAGACAGAAACCATGTCTGCCTTACTACCATGAAACTTAAGGGCTAGAACAGTGTGATAGATGCTCAAAAAATATAGAGTGATGAGCGAATGAATAAATGTGGATAGGTATATGAAAAAAATTCAGAATGAATGTTATGATGGGGATTGATGGGGAACCAATTACAAAGACAGAGAAATTTTGCTCTGGTAGGGAGATAAATTAATCTTAACAAGTTTTGAACTCTGGTTTAGTCAGATATTTGGAACTTCCCTAATCTTATGAGATGGCTAAGAGCATGACTTTTGATATTTGGAAGACTTCAATTTGGTTATTGGCTTTACTATTTAGAAACTCTGTGTGTGAAAAATAAACTCAAAGTGGATGGAAGACCTAAATGTGAGACAAAAACTATCAAAACCCTAGAGGAGAAAGCAGGTAACAAAACTCTTTAACCTTAGCTGCAGCAATTTCTTGCTTGACATATCTCCAAAGGCAAGGGAATTTAAAGCAAAAATGAACTATTGGGACCTCATGAAGATAAAAGGCTTCTGCACTGCAAAGGAAACAATCAACAAAACTAAAAGGCAACGATGGAATGGGAAAATATATTTGCAAATGACATATCAGATACAGGGTTAGTATCCAAAATCTGTAAAGAACTTCTCAAACTCAACACCCAAAAAACAGATAATCCAGTGAAGAAATGGGTGAAAGACAGGAATAAACATTTTTCCAAAGAAGACATCCAGATGGCCAACAGACACATGAAAAGATGCTCAATGTCACTCATCATCAGGGAAATACAAATCAAAACCACACTGAGATACCACCTCATATTGGTCAGAGTGGCTAAAATTAACAGCTCAGGAAACAACAGATGCTGGTGAGGATGTGGAGAAATGAGAACCCTCTTGCACTGTTGGTGGGAATGCAAATTGGTGCAGCCGCTCTGGAAAACAGTGTGGAGGTTCCTCAAAAAATTAAAAATAGAACTACCCTATGACCCAGCAAAGCACTACTGGGAATTTATCCAAAGGATATAGGAGTGCTCATTCAAAGGGGCACATGTATCCCAATGTTTATAGCAGCACTTCCAACAATAGCCAAATTATGGAAAGAGCCCAAATGTCCATCAACTGATGAATGGATAAAGAAGATGTGGTTTCTATATATAATGGAATACTACTTGACAATGAGAAAGAATGAAATCATGCCATTTGAAGCAATGTGGATGGAACTGGAAGGTATTATGCTAAGTAAAATTAGAGAAAGACAGATATCCTATGTTTTCACTCATTTGTGGATTTTGAGAAACGTAACAGAAGACCATGGGGGAGGGGAAGGGGAAAAAATAGTTACCAACAGAGAGGGAGGGAAGCAAAAAAACATAAGAGACTTTTAAATACAGAGAACAAACTGAGGGTTGATGGGGAGGGGCAGATGTGGGGAGAGAGGAAAATGGGTGATGGGCATTGAGGAGGGCACTTGTTGGGATGAGCACTGGGTGTTGTATGCAAGTGATGAACCACAGGAATCTGCCCCCAAAACCAAGAGCACACTGTAGCCATTGAAAATAAACTATATTAAATATATATATGAAGTCCAGTATGAAAATGCAAAATCAAACTAGTGAGCTCCACTTCCTTCCATATAAAATAATCCATCAGTGTTGTTGTGAGATAATGTTTATAAAAATGTGGTACAGTACCTAGCTCAAAATTGGAATTACCAGACATAGACCTTAAAGTAACTGTTTAGAAAGATGGTGGCATAGGAGGGCGCTGGGCTCACCTCGACCTGCTGATCACTTAGATTCTAACCGCACCTGCCTAAATAACCCAGAAAGAGCCAGAAGACTAGCAGAATGGACTCTCCGGAGCCAAGCATAGACAAGAGACTGATGGAGGAGGGTAGGAAGGGCGGAGAGGCAGTGCGTGCTACATAGACTGGTGGGAGGGAGCTGGAGAGGTGCAGGGGCAGCCCGCCCAGCAAGGCAGAGCCCCCGAAGTCTGCCTTGCAAAAGCAGAGGGGCAGAACTCCCTGAGTTCTGACAGCCAGTGGGACTTAACATCTGGAATGTTAAAAGTCAACAACTCTGCTCGGAGAGCGGGAGGGCAAGAGGACACCAGGAGAGAGAGTTGTTGAGCCCTGGAGGACAGAGCTCAGCTTGGCAGGGAAGAAAGGCGCTGGCCAGCACCATCTCCCTCCCCATCCCCCAGCTGAAATCCCGAAGGGAACCAGTTCCAGTCACCAAACTTGCTTGCACCATGCAAATACCCAATGCTGTGCTTCTGTGGATCCATCCCTCTGACGGGGTCTGCCTCCCTCCTGGTGCTGCAGGGCCCCTCCCGCAGGGGACCACTGATGGCAAAGTGAGCTAAGCCTGCCCCTCCTGCCCCTGTGCACCTTGTAGATCCACCCCAGCTAATATGCCAGATCCCATCAAAGCAGCACCACAAGCCTGGCAGTGTGCAAGTAGCCCAGAGAGGCGCCCGACCACTCCACAGTGAGTCCTGCCCCTGGGAGAGAGGAAGATAATGTATACACCAGTCTGTGGCCCCAGCTGTGGGCTGGGGGCACACATTGGGTCTGACTGCGCCCTGCCCAACAACACAAGTTACTCCAGACAGCATAGGGTAAGTGCCCTGCAGTTCCGAGCCACCCCAGGGACTACCCAAAATGACGAAATGGAAGAACTCTCCTCAAAAGAAACTCCAGGAAGTAGCGACAGCTAACGAATTGATCAAAAACAATTTAAGCAATAATTGTTACAGAACAAGAATTTAGAATAATAGTCATAAAATTAATTGCTGGGCTTGAAAAAAAGTAGAGGACAGAAGAGAGTCTATTGCTACAGAAATCAAGGGACTAAGAAATAGTCATGAGGAGCTAAAAAATGCTACAAATGGGGTGCAAAATAAAATAGAGGCGACCACAGCTCGGATTGAAGAGGCAGAGGAGAGAATAGGTGAATTAGAAGATAAAATTATGGGGGCGCCTGGGTGGCACAGTCAGTTAAGCGTCCGACTTCAGCCAGGTCATGATCTCGCGGTCCGTGAGTTCGAGCCCCGCGTCAGGCTCTGGGCGGATGGCTCGGAGCCTGGAGCCTGTTTCCGATTCTGTGTCTCCCTCTATCTCTGCCCCTCCCCCGTTCATGCTCTGTCTCTCTCTGTCCCAAAAATAAATAAAAAACGTTGAAAAAAAAATTTAAAAAAAAAGAAGATAAAATTATGGAAAAAGAGGAAGCTGAGAAAACGATTAAAAAAAATCCAGCAGTATGAGGGGACAATTAGAGAACTAAGTGATGCAAACGGAACAATATCTGTATCATAGGAATTCCAGAAGAAGAAACTTGAAGAAATAATAGCTGAGAACTTCCCTCATCTGGGGAAGGAAAAAGGCATTGAAATCCAAGAGGCACAGAGAACTCCCTTCAGACATAACTTGAATTGATCTGCACAACATATCATAGTGAAACTGGCAAAATACAAGGATAAAGAGAAGATTCTGAAAGCAGCTAGGGATAAACGTGCTCTAACATATAAAGGGAGACCCATAAGACTCGTGACCGATCTCTCTACTGAAACTTGGCAGGCCAGAAAGGAATGGCAGGAAATCTTCAATGTGATGAACAGAAAAAATATGCAGCTGAGAATCCTTTATCCAGCAAGTCTGTCATTTAGAATAGGAGAGATAAAGGTCTTCCCAAACAAAAACTGAAGGAATTCATCACCATTAAACCAGCCCTACAAGAGATCCTAAGTGGGATTCTGTGAGTGAAATGTTGTAAGGACCACAAAATACTAGAGATATCACTACAAGCATGAAACCTACAGACATCACAATGACCCTAAACCCTTATCTTTCAATAATAACACTGAATATAAATGGACTAAATGATCCAACCAAAAGACATAGGGTATCAGAATGGATAAAAAAACAAGACCCATCTATTTGATGCCTACAACAGACTTATTTTAGACCTGAGGACACCTTCAGATTGAAAGTGAGGGGATGGAGAACTATCTATCATGCTACTGGAAGTCAAAAGCCATACTTAAATCAGACAAACTAGACTTTAAATTAAAGGTTGTAACAAGAGATGAAGAAGGGCATTATATAATAATTATAGGGTCTATCCATCAAGAAGGGCTAACAATTTTAAATGTCTATGTGCTGAATACAGGAGCCCCCAAATATATAAAACAATCACAAACATAAGAAACCTTATTTATATGAATGTGGAAATTGCAGGGGACTTTAATACTCCACTTACAGCAATGGATAGGTCATCTAGACACACGGTCAATAAAGAAACAAGGGCCTTGAATGATACATTGGAACAGATGGACTTGACAGATATATTTAGAACTCTGCATCCAAAAGCAACAGAATATACTTTTTTCTCGAGTGCACATGGAACATTCTCCAAGATAGATCACATACTGGGTCACAAAACAGCCATTCATAACTATAAAAAAATTGAGATCATACCGTGCACACTTTCAGGCCACAATGCGATGAAACTTGAAATCAACCACAGGAAAAAGTCTGGAAAACCTCCAAAAGCATGGAGGTTAAGGAACACCCTACTAAAGAATGAATGGGCCAACCAGGCAATTAGAGAAGAAATTAAAAACTATATGGAAACAAATGAAAACGAAAATACAACAATCCAAACGCTTTGGGATGCAGCAAAGGCAGTCCTGAGAGGAAAATACATTGCAATCCAGGCCTATCTCAAGAAACAAGAAAAAACCCCAAATACAAAATCTTAACAGCACACCTAAAGGAAATAGAAGAACAGCAAAGGCACCCTGAACCCAGCAGAAGAAGAGAAATAATAAAGATCAGAGCAGAAATAAACAATACAGAATCTAAAAAAAAATGTAGAGGGGCGCCTGGGTGGCGCAGTCGGTTAAGCGTCCAACTTCAGCCAGGTCACGATCTCGCGGTCCGTGAGTTCAAGCTCCGCGTCGGGCTCTGGGCTGATGGCTCGGAGCCTGGAGCCTGTTTCTGATTCTGTGTCTCCCTCTCTCTCTGCCCCTCCCCCGTTCATGCTCTGTCTCTCTCTGTCCCAAAATTAATAAACGTTGAAAAAAAAAAAGAATATTATAAAAAAAAATGTAGAGCAGATCAATGGAACCAAGAGTTGGTTTTTTGAAAAAAAAACAGACAAAATTAATAAACCTCTAGCCAGGCTTCTCAAAAAGAGAAGGGAGATGACCCAAATAGATAAAATCATGAATGAAAATGGAATTATTACGACCAGTCCCTCAGAAATACAAGCAATTATCAGGGAATACTGTGAAAAATTATATGCCAACAAATTGGACAACCTGGAAGATATGGACAAATTCCTAAGCACCACACACTTCCAAAACTCAAACAGGAAGAAATAGAAAACTTGAACAGACCCATAACCAGTGAAGAAATTGAGTCAGTTATCAAAAATCTCCCAACAAATAAGAGTCCAGGACCAGATGGCTTCCCAGGGGAGTTCTACCAGACGTTTAAAGCAGAGATAATACCTATCCTTCTCAAGCTATTCCAAGAAATAGAAAGGGAAGGAAAACTTCCAGACTCATTCTATGAAGCCAGTATTACTTTGCTTCCTAAACCAGACAGAGACCCAGCAAAAAAAAAACTACAGGCCAATATCCCTGATGAATATGGATGCAAAAATTCTCAACAAGATATTAGCAAATCGAATTCAACAGCATATAAAAAGAATCATTCACCATGATCAAGTAGAATTCATTCCTGGGCTACAGGGCTGGTTCACCATTCACAAATCAATCAGTGTGACACATCACATTAATAAAAGAAAAGATAAGAACCATATGATCCTGTCAATTGATGCAGAAAAACATTTGACAAAATTCAGCATCTTTCTTAATAAAAGCCCCCCGAGAAAGTTGGGATAGAAGGAACATAGTTAAACATCATAAAAGCCATTTATGAAAAGCCCACAGCTAATGTCATCCTCAATGGGGAAAAACTGAGAGCTTTCCCCCTGAGATCAGGAGCACAACAGGGATGTTCACTCTCACTGCTATTGTTTAACATAGTGTTGGAAGTTCTAGCAAGAGCAATCAGACAACAAAGGGAAATCAAAGGCATCAAAATTGGCAAAGATGAAGTCAAGTTTTCACTTTTTGCACATGACATGATATTATACATGGAAAACCTGATAGACTCCACCAAAAGTCTGCTAGAACTGATACATGAATTCAGCAAAGTCTCAGGATACAAAATCAATGTACAGAAATCAGTTGCATTCTTATACACTAACAATGAAGTAACAGAAAGACAAATGAAGAAACTCATCCCATTGACAATTGCACCAAGAATCATAAAATACCAGGAATAAGCCTGACCAAAGATGTAAAAGATCTGTATGCTGAAACTATAGAAAGCTTATGAAGGAAATTGAAGAAGACACAAAGAAATGGAAAAACATTCTGTGCTCATGGATTGGAAGAATAAATATTGTTAAAATGACAATACTACCCAAAGCAATCTACACATTCAATGCAATCCCAATCAAAATTGCACCAGCATTCTTCTCGAAGCTAGAACAAGCAATTCTAAAATTCGTATGGAACCACAAAAGACCCTGAATAGCCAAAGTAATTTTGAAGAAGACCAAAGCGGGAGGCATCACAATCCCAGACGTTAGCCTCTACTACAAAGCTGTAATCATCAAGACAGCATGGTATTGGCACAAAAACAGACACATAGACCAAGGGAATAGAATAGAGAATCTAGAATTGGACCCACAAAAGCATGGCCAACTAATCTTTGAGAAAGCAGGAAAGAATATCCAATGGAAAAAAGACAGTCTCTTCCACAAATGGTGCTGAGAGAACTGGACAGCAACATGCAGAAGAATGAAACCAGACCACTTTCTTACACCATTCACAAAAACAAACTCAAAATGGATAAAGGACATGAATATGAGACAGGAAACCATTAAAACCCTAGAGGAGAAAGCAGGAAAAAACCTCTCTGACCTCAGCCGCAGCAATTTCTTACTTGACACATCTCCAAAGGCAAGGGAATTAAAAGCAAAAATGAACTATTGGGATCTCATGAAGATAAAAAGCTTCTGCACTGCAAAGGAAACAATCAACAAAACTAAAAGGCAACCGATGGGATGGGAAAATATATTTGCAAATGACATATCGGACAAAGGGCTAGTATCCAAAATCTATAAAGAACTCATCAAACTCCACACCCGAAAAACAAATAATCCAGTGAAGAAATGGGCAGAAAACATGAATAGACACTTCTTTAAAGAAGACATCCGGATGGCCAACAGGCACATGAAAAGATGCTCAACGTCACTCCTCATCAGGGAAATACAAATCAAAACCACACTGAGATACCACCTCACACCAATCAAAGTGCCTCGAATGAACAAATTAGGAAACTATAGATGCTGGCGAGGATGTGGAGAAATGGGAACCCTCTTGGACTGTTGTTGGGAATGCAAACTGGTGCAGCCGCTCTGGAAAACAGTGTGGAGGTTCCTCAAAAATTAACAATAGAACTACTTGAAGACCCAGAAATTGCACTGCTAGGAATTTACCCAAGGGATACAGGAGTGCTGATGCATAGGGGCACTTGTACCCCAATGTTTATAGCAGCACTTTCAACAATAGCCAAATTATGGAAACAGCCTAAATGTCCATCAACTGATGAATGGATAAAGAAATTGTGGTTTATATACATAATGGAATACTACATGGCAATGAGAAAGAATGAAATATGGCCTTTTGTAACAATGTGGATGGAACTAGAGATGTTATGGAGAATGAAATACAGATACCATATGTTTTCACTCCTATGTGGATCCTGAGAACTTAATAAGACCATGGGTTAGGGGAAGGGAAAAAAAAAGGTTAGGGAGGGAGCCAAAACATAAGAGACTCTTAAAAACTGAGGACAAACTGAGGGTTGATGGGGGGGTGGGAGGGAGGGGAAGGTGGGTGAGGGGTATTGAAGAGGGCATCTGTTGGGATGAGCAGTGGGTGTTATAGGGAAACCAATTTGACAATAAATTTCATATTAAAAAAAGATAAATAAACATAGCCAAAGCTTGTGGCTTACAAAAAAAAAGTAACTGTTTAGTAGGCCCAAGGAGACAAAACAAGACTAGGATTTTTTTTTCTACAAAGAATTAAAACCTATACCATATGAAATTTATAGAACTCAAAAAACTTAACTCCTTGGACAGATTTAATATCAGACTATGCATCCGTAAGAGAGAGTCAGTGTACTGGAAGATAGGTCAGAAGAAATCAACACCAGTGAAACTTGGAGGGACAAAAATATAGGAAATATAAATGATTATAGGGGAAACCATATAGGGAAGGATTCTGACATATGTATAATTGGAGTCTTAGAAAGACAGGTCATAAAAAATAATGGAGGAGAGCTAGCCAAAAATTGGTGAATGACACTGAGCCACAGATTTAAGATACTCGGCAAACCCTGAACTGGAATAAAGAGAAATCCATACATAGGCACATAGTAAAACCACTAAAAACCAAAATAAAAATACATAAGCTATTGAGGGGAAAATAGTGGTTTTTTTCTTTGAGAAAGAAACATTAGACTGACAGCTACCCATTAATAAAAGCAACTGAAATGAGAAGACCTTGAAATAGTATTCAAAATGGGAAAGAAATGCTAATGTATAATTCTATATCTAGCAAGAATATCTTTCAAGAGTGAGAAGAAAGACATTTTCACACAAACAAAAATGGAGAATCTGTCACAAGGAGACCCAGCAGTGAAGATGCTCTTCAGGCAGAAAGAAAATGATCCTGGATAGGAACACAGAGATAAATGAAGTATAATGAAAATGCTGTAGGTGATAAGAGTCCTGGGCCAGATGGCTTCCCAGGGGAATTCTACCAGACATTTAAAGAAGAGTTATTAATATTCTCTTCAAACTGTTAAAAAAAAAAAAGAAAGAAATGGAAGGAAAGCTCCCAAACTCATTCTATGAAGCCAGCACTACCTTGATTCCAAAACCAAAGACTCCACTAAAAAGAATTGCAGGGCAATATCCCTGATGACCAGGGATGCAAAAATTCTCAACAAAATTCAACAATACATTCCTGAGCTGCAGGGCTGATTCAATATTTGCAAATCAGTCAATGTGATACATAACATTAATAAAAGAAAGGGTAAGAACCATATGATCCTTTCAGTAGATACAGAAAAAGCATTTGACAAAATACAGCATCCTTTCTTCATAAAAACCTTCAAAGTAACGATTGAAAGAACATACTTTAACATCCTAAAAGCCATATATGAGAGACCCACAGCTAATATCATCCTCACTGGGGAAAAACTGAGAATTTCCCCCTAAGGTCAGGAATACGACAGGGATGTCTGCTCTCGCCACTGTCATTCGACATAGTACTAGAAGTCCTAGTCTCAGCAATAAGCCAACAAAAAGAAATAAAAGGCATCCAAATTGGCAAGGAAGAGGTCAAGCTTTCACTCTTTACAAATGAAATGACACTCTACATGGAAAACCCGACTCCACCAAAATACTGCTAGAGCTAATACATGAATTCAGCAAATTCGCAGGATATAAAATCCACGTACAGAAATTGGTTGCATTTCTATACACCAGAATCAACAGAAAGAGATATCAAGGAATCTATCCCACTTACAGTTGCACCAAAACCATAAGATAACTAGGAATAAACCTAACCAAAGAAGTAAAAATCTGTATGCTGAAAATGATAGAAACCTTATGATAGAAATTGAAGAAGACACAAAGAAATGGAAAAACATTCCATGCTTATGGATTAGAATGAATATTGTTAAAATGTTGATAGTACCCAAAGCAGTCTACACATTTAGTGCAATCCCTATCAACACCAGCATTCTTCACAGAGCTAGAACAACCTAAACTTTGTATGGAACCAGAAAAGACCGTGAATAGCCAAAGTAATGTTGAAAAAAAAAAAAAAGCTGGAGGCATCACAATTATGGACTTTAAGCTGCATTACAAAGTTGTATTCATCAAGACAGTATAGTATTGGCAAAAAACAGACACATAGTTCAGTGGAATAGAATAGAGAACCCACAGTTCAATGGAATAGAATAGAACAGACCCACAAATATATGGCCAACTAATCTTTGACAAAGCAGGAAAGAGTATCTAATGGATAAAAGACAGTCTCTTCAGCAAACGGTGCTGGGAGAACTAGACAGTGACATGCAGAAGAATGAAACTTACACCATACACAAAAATGAATTCAAAATGAATGAAAGACCTAAATGCGAGATGGAAACCATCAAAATCCTACAAGAGAAAACAGGCATCAACCTCTTTGACGTAGGCAACAGCAATTTCTTACATGACATGTCTCTGGAGGCAAGGGAAAGAAAAGCAAAAATGAACTATTGGGACCTCATCAAAATACAAATCTTCTGCAGAGCGAAGGAAACAATCAACAAAACTAAAAGACAACTGAAAGAATGGGAAAAGATATTTACAAATGGCATATCAGCTAAAGGGTCAGTATCCAAATCTATAAAGAACTCATCAAACTCAACACCCTAAAAACAAGTAATCCAGTGAAGAAATGGGCAGAATACATGAATAGACACTTTTCCAAAGAAGACATCCAAATGGCTAGCAGACACATGAAAAAGTGCTCAACATCACTCATCATCAGGCAAATGCAAATCAAAACCACAATGAGATACCACCTCACACCAATCAGAATGGCTAAAATTAACAACTCAGGCAACAAGAGATGTTGAAAAAGGGCACACTTTTGCACTGTTAGTGGGAATGCAAACTGGTGCAGCTACTCTGGAGAACAGTAGAGAAGTTCCTCAAAAAATTAAAAATAGAACTACCCTATGAGCAAGCAATTGCATTACTAGGTATTTATCCAAAGGATACAAAACTGATGACTCAAAGGAGCACATGAACCCCAATATTTATAGCAGCACTATCAACAATAGCCAAATTATGGAAAGAGCCCAAATGTCCATCAAATGATGAATAAAGATGATATGGTATATATATATATACAATGGAATACTACTCAGTGATGAAAAAGAATGGAATTGTGCCATTTGTAACAACATGAATGAAACTAGAGGGTATTATGCTGAGTGAAATAAGTTAGAGAAAGATCATATAATTTCACTCATGTGGAATTTGAGAAATACAACAGATGAACATAGGGTAAAGGAATGAAAAATAAGATAAAAAGAGAGAGGGAGGCAAACCATAAGAGACTCTTAAATACAGAGAACTGAGGGTTGCTGGAAGGGTGGGGGGATGGGTTAAACAGGTGATGGGCATTAAGGAGGGAACTTGTTGGGATGAGCACTGGGTGGCATATCTAGGAGATCAATCACTGTGTTTTACTCCTGAAGCCGAGACTACAATATATGTTAACTAATTTGAATTTAAATAATTAAGAAAAAAAAAAGAAAATGGTGTAGGAGAATACAAATGAACAGTGACTGAAGAAAACAATCATAACGTGTTATTAGGTTTAAAGGTATATAGAACATTAAAATGCATGACATCAATGGTTTAAAATTCAGGGAGGGCAGATAAATGTAGCAAAAGATTGTTCTAATGACCTTGTCTGGACTGCTTAGGTAAAGAGGATACCAATTAATATTAGATAATTATAAATTAAGGATATATGTGGTAATTTTTAGTGTTATCATTAGAACAGTATAGTGATACATGATTTCCAAGACAATAGTGAGAAAAGTAATCATAAAAACACTGAGAATCTACTTTTTATTTTTTAATTTATATTAAAAAATAATATTGGGGCTCTTGGGTGGCTTAGTCAGTTAAGCATTCAACTTCGGCTCAGGTCATGATCTCCCATTCGTGGGTTTGAGCCCCGCATTAGGCTGTGTGCTGACAGCTCAGAGCCTGGAGCCTGTTTCAGATTCTGTCTGTCTGTCTGTCTGTCTGTCTCTCTCTCTCTCTCTCCTCCTCCTCCCTAGCTTTCACTGTCTCTCTCAAAAATAAGTAGGCATTATAAAAAAATTTTAAAAAATACTACTTATTGTCAAGTTGGCTAACATACAGTGTATATACAACGTGCTCTTGGTTTTGGGGGTAGATTCCTGTGATTCATTGCTTACATACAACACTCAGTGCTCATCCCAACAAGTGCCCTCCTTAATGCCCATCACTCATTTCTTTCTAAAGGCAGAAAAGGAGAGAAAAGGGAATAGAATAGGTTTGGTAAATCCAACACAAATAGTACTTACATTAAAGTCAAACAGACTAAATCTTGCATAAAAAGATTTTTATACTGAATAAAAACTAAAATTCATCTCTTTTACATTTATAAGATACACATGTAAAATGTAAGGGTAAAAGTTGAAGATAAAAGAAAACATCAATTGAAAAAAGGCTGATATAGTAATACCAGACAAAACAGACTTTAAGAAATTACTACTGGAGATAAAGAAGACCCCTTTATAATGAAGTGTTTAACTCATAATGAATATATCAAAAATTTAAATTTAAATAGACTTACTTTGTGGAATTAAAATATGCAAAAATTTGCAGAGCTATAAGAAATGGATAAGTCCATGATCACAATGGGTAATTATGACGTATTTTCAAATGACTGACTTAAAAAAACCCAAAAGTCAGTGAAGTTATAGGAAATGTGAATATGTACGAGCATGTTCTACCCACCATCTATGTATGGGATAGATATTCTTTTAAATTGCTCATGGAATATTTGTAAAAATTGACTATGTGCTGGGCCATAAAGCAAGCCTCAACAAATTTCAAAGGATTGAAATCATACAGAATTTGTTTTCTGATGACAGTGGAATTAAAATTAATAATAAAAATGTAACTAGGGGCACTTGGGTGGCTCAATCAGTTAAGTGTCTGACTTTAGCTCAGGTCATGATCTCCTGGTTTGTAAGTTCCAGCCCCACATTGGGCTGTCTGCTTTCAGCACAGATCCTGTTTCAGATCCTCTGTCCCCCTCTCTCTCTACCCCTCCCCTGCTCATGCTCTCTCTCTCACAAATATACATTAAATTGTTTTTAAAAAATGTAACCAGAAAATCCATGGTTGTCCTAAGAATGTCTACTTTTACTACTTATGAGGCAAGTATATTTCTAAATAATACATGAATAAAAATGAAACTATAATTAAAATTATATGCTACATTAAAAAAGATCTGAAATCAGCAATTTAACTTTACACCTTAAGACACAGGAAGAAGAAAAAAGTAAGCCCAAAGCAGGTAGAAGGAAAGAAATAATGAAGATTAGAGGAGAAATTAATGGAATAGAAATAAACAAAACTAGTGAAGCCACTAGTGACTTCAGTGACTTTGAAGAAATCAAGAAAATTGACAAAATTTTAGCCAAACTAACCAAGGTGGAAAAAACCTTTTTCAAAAATAAGTCTCAAATCACCAAAATCAAGAATAAAAAAGGGGATATACGTGACCTTATAGAAATAAAAAGAATAAGAATACTATGAACTGACAAAAATTAGACAAATTACTTAGATGATATGGACAAATTCCTAGAAAGACAGAAACTACTGAAACTAATTCAGGAAGAAATAAAAAATCTCAATAAACCTATAACAAAATATTGAATTAGTAATCAATAGACTACCACAAAGAAGGAGCACCTGGGTGGCTCAGTCAGTTAAGCATCGGATTTTGGCTTAGGTCATGATCTCACAGTTTGTGAGTTTGAGCCCCATGTCAAGCTCTGTGCTGACAGCTCAGAGCCTGGGGCCTGCTTCAGATTCTGTGTCTCCCTCTCTCTCTGCACCTCCCCACTTGTGCTCGGTCTCTCAAAAATAAATAAATATAAAAAAAAATTAGAAAAAAAAGCGCCTTAAACAAAGAAAATCCCAGACCAGATGGTTTCATGAAGGAATTATACCAAACATTTAAAGAACTAGTATCAAATTTTAATAACCTTTCCAAAGAATAGAAAAGATTCATTCTATGAAGTCAGTGTAGCTCTAATACAACAATGAAACCAAAACAACAACAACAAGAAAACTACACATCAACACATCAATGTATCTTTAACAAAATGCTAGCAAGTTAATTTAGAAGTAGGTAAAAAGGGATTGTACCCCATAACCAAGTAGGATTTATTCCAGAAATACAAAATTGGTTTAACATCTGAAAATCAATTAATGTCTTACACTATATAAATAGAACAAAAAACAAAAAGCACATGCTCATCACAGTAGATGCAGAATAAACATTTGAAAAGATTCTCTACCTCTTAATGATTTAAAAAAACCCCAATAAATGAGGAATAGAAGGATACTTCTCCCAACAGATAAGAGGTATATTGTACTGGAGGTTTTAGCTGAAGAAAAAGAAACAAACAGCATCCAGATTGTAAAGGAAGAAACATCTGCATTTGCAGATAACACCATCTTGTATATAGAAAACCTTAGAGTATCCTCAAAAAACTGCCATAACTAATAAGTTCAGTAAGGTTGCAGAATACAAGATCAATATACATAAATCAACTGTATTTCTGTACATTAGTAATGAGCAAACCAAAAATAATTCCATTTGAAATAGCATTAAAAACAATAAAATACTTAGGAATAAATTTAACAAAAGAAGTACAAAGCTTGTACTCTGAAAACAACAATATGTTATTACAAGAAATTAAAGATGACCTAAATAAATCAGTTTATGGATCAGAAGATTTAATATTGTTAAGATGCTAATGATCCCCATTGATGTACAGATTCAATACAGTCTCTATCAAAATCCCAGCTAACTTCTTTGCAGAAATAAGCTGATTATAAAAATCACATGGAAATTCAAGGGACCCATACCAGCCCAAAATATTGAAAAAATAAAGTTGGAAGACTCATACTTCTGGTTTAAAAACTTACTGCAAAGCTGTAGTAGATAATCAAGACAATGTGGTACTGGCATAAGAATAAACATAAAGCTAAATGGAAGGATTGAAAGTCTGAAAAAAAAAAACAACCACCACAAATCAGTTGGTCAACTGATTTTCAACAAGAGTGCTGAGACAATTCAGTAAGAAAAGAGTCTTTGAACAAATGTTGCTTGGGCACCTAGATATACACATGCAAAGGAATAAAGTTAGACCACTGCCTCATACCACATACAAAAATTAACTAAAAATAGATCAAAGTCCTAAACGTAAGAGCTAAAACTATACAACTCCTAGGAGAAACCATAAATATTTGTGACCTTGGATTAGGCAATGCTTTCTTAGACATGACACCAAAAGCACAAGCAACCTAATAAAAATAGATTAATTGGACTTCATCAAAACTGAAAACTTGTTTTTCAAAAGACTATCAAGCAAATGAAAAAATAACCCACAAAATAGGAAAAAATACATGCAAATCATACATCTGAGAAGATTCTTGTATCCAGAATCTATAAATAAGTATTACAACTTGACATTTAAAAAGCAAATAGCAAACTAATGGTTGATGGGGGGGGGGTAGAGGGGAAAATGGGTGATGGGCATTGAGGAGGGCACTTGTTTGGATGAGCACTGGGTATTGTATGTAAGCAACGAATCACAGGAATCTATCCCCAAAACCAAGAGCACACAGTACACACTGTATGTTAGCCAATTTGACAATAAATTATTTTGTTTAAAAAAAGCAAATAGCCAAATTAAAAAGAGGCAAAGTAACTGAATAGATAGTTCTCCAAATAAGATATACAAATAAATCCATGACAAATGCTTAACATAATTTAGCCATTATAGAATGGCTAATTTCACTCTCTAAACACTAGGATGGCTATAATAAATAACAAGTGGTGGAGAAATTAGAACCTTCATACACTGTTGGTGAGAATGTAAAATGGTGCTTTGGAAAACAGTTTGGCAATTCCTCAAATAGTTAAATACAGAACTACCATTTGATCTGGCAATTCTACTCCCAAGTATATAACCAAAAGAAATGAAAGCATATGTCTACACAAAACTTGTGCGGGAATGTTTATAGCAGAATTATTAATATCTCCAAAGTAGAAAAAACCCAAGTGTCCATAACTCATGTGTGAATTAAGTATTATTCACTAATAAAAGGAAATGAAATACTAATAAACCCTGAAAACATTATGCTAAGTGAAAGAAGACAGTCACAAAGGACCACATATTATGTGATTTCATTTATATGTAATGTCTACAATAGGCAAATCTATAGATACAGAAAGTAGATTAGTGGTTTCCTAGGGCTAGGTGGGATTGGGAGATTGTGAGGTGATGACTAAGGTGAGCGTGGGGGGTGGGTAGGTTGGGAATATAATGTACAAACATTGATTTTGACAATGAATGTACAAGTCTATGAATATACTAAAAGCCACTGGGTGTTTGTATGGTATGTGAATTTTCTGCTTTATATATATCTAAATATATTTATATCTATGTTTCTATATAGTAGTTTTTAATGTTTGAAGAATTGGTCTATTTGATCTAAATTGTCAAATTTATGGGTATAAGTTGTTGATAGTATTCCCTTATTATCCTTTGGTGTTGGCAGAGTCTAGGGTGACATCCCTATTTCATTGCTGATGTTAGTGATTTGTATCATCTATTTTTTTCCTTTTGACAGTCTTGCTAAAGTTTATGAATTTTATTAATCTTTTCAAAGAACTAGGCTTTTATTTCATTGATTTTTCTATTACTTTTTCTGTTTTCAGTTTCATTGATTTCTGCTCTTATAGATATTATTTCTTTCCTTCTCCTTTTGGCTTAATTTGCTTTTTCTTTTCTTTTAATTACTTTAGGTGAGAACTAGATTATTGATTTGAGACTTGTCTTATTTTCTAGTGTATGCAATTAGTGCTATAAGTTTTCCTCTCAGCACTGTTCTTACTGCATATCACAACTATTGATATGTCTTATTTCATTTTTATTCAGTTCAGTATGGTTTTGTATTTCTCTTGAGATGTCTTCTCTGATCCACAGATTATTTAGGAGTATGTTATTTAGTTCCCAAGTATTTGGAGATTTTACTGTTTTTGACTTCAGACAGATCTTTCTGTTTTTGACTTCAAACTTAATTACATGTGTTCGAGAACACCCTCTGTATGGTTCCAATTCTTTTAAATCTATTGAGATTTGTATTTTGGCCCAGGATATGGTATATCTTGGTTTATGTTCTGGAGGAACTTGAAAAAATGTGTATTCTGCTCTTGTTGAGTGAAATGTTCTATAAATCTCAATTAGGTCCTGTTGGTTGATGATGTTATTGAGTTCTTTTTTATTCTTGCTTATTTTCTGTATAGATGTTCTATCAATAGGTGAGAGAGGGTTTTAGAAATCCCTAGATATAATTATGGATTCATCTATTTCTCCTTTTATTTATGTCAAGTTTTGCCTCATTATCTCAGCTCTGTCTGGTGCATAAAGATTTTGGATTGCTGTTTTCTTGGTGAATGATTAATTAATTAATTAACAATTTAAATTTAATTTAGTTAACATACAGTGTAGTATTGGTTTCAGGATTAGAACCCAGTGATTTATCACTTATAGATAATACCCAGTGCTCATCCCAACAACTGCCCTCCTTAATGCCTATCACCCTTAATTCCTATCACCTACCTCTCCTCCTCAGCAACCCTTAGTTTGTTCTCTGTAAGAATCTCATGGTTTGCCTCTGTTTTTATCTTATTTTTCTTTCTCTTCCCCTATGTTAATCTGCTGTGTTTCTTGAATTTTACATATGACTGAAATCATGTATTTGTCTTTATTTCACTAAGCATAATAAACTCTAGTTCCATCCATGTGTTGGAAAGGGCAAGATTTCAGATGAATGACTTTTTTAAATAATTGTGTCTCTTTCTATCTCTGGCAATTTTATTTATATACTCTTGTTTTCCTTGCATTATTGTTTCCCTGATATATCTTTGTATATCCTTTCACTCTCAACCTACCTATATTATGATATCTGTATTTAGTTTCTTACAGATGTATATTGCTGGATTATGTTTTTAAATCCATGCTGACAATCTCTTTTAGTTGATGTATTAATACCATTTACATATAATGTTATTATTGATAACTTAGGGATTAAGTTCTGCAGTTTTACTTTTTGTTTTGTGTTCTGTTTTTGCTTTTCTGTTTTCTTTTCCCTGCATTCCATGGATTAGTTCAACATTTAAAAAAATTTTTTTTTTCAACGTTTATTTATTTTTGGGACAGAGAGAGACAGAGCATGAACGGGGAGGGGCAGAGAGAGAGGGAAACACAGAATCGGAAACAGGCTCCAGGCTCCGAGCCATCAGCCCAGAGCCCGACGCGGGGCTTGAACTCACGGACCGCGAGATCGTGACCTGGCTGAAGTCGGACGCTTAACCGACTGCGTCACCCAGGCGCCCCTAGTTCAACATTTTTAAAAACAATTCCATTTTGCTTTATTGATAGTATTCTTGAATATATCTGTGTAGCCTTATTTACTGTTTTTTTCTGCATATTGGATTTGATCTCTATCTCTGTCTGTCTCCTCACAGTCTACTGGTGGTGTCATTTCACCAGTTCAAGTGAAATATAATAATGTGATTTCACTTTACATCCCATTACCATGCCCTGTTATTAAATAATTGTCTAAAATATTTCCTCTAAATACATTTAGAACTACATCAGTCAGTGTTAAAATTTTTGCTTCAACACTCAAACATGATTTAGAAAGCTCAAGAGCAGAAGGAAGGCCTATTGCACTTATCCATATTTTTGCTTATCATGTTCTTACTTTCCTTCTGATCTCCCAAGGTTCCTTATTTTATTATTTCCTTTCTGTTTAGAGAATTTTGTTTAACCATTCCTTTACGATAGTCTTTTAGTTTTCCTTCCTTTGAGAATGTCTTGATTTTTCCTTCATTCTTCAAGGTATTTTCACTGGTTATAGGATTCTGGGTTGGCAGGGTTTCCCCTCCCCACAACACTTTAAAAGTATTATGCTACTTCCCTTTGACTTTAATGATTTTTGATGAGAAATAGTCATTCTAAGTGTTACCTCACTTTAGGTAATGTGTCTTTCTGGATGCTTTCAAAACTTTGTTTCAGAAATTTAATTGTGATATGTCTTGGTGTAGATGTTTTGGGATTTATTGTGTTGGGAGTTCATTCACCTTCTTGAATCTGTAGGTTTATATCCCTTGACAAATTTGGGAAGTTTTCAGTCATTATTTTTTCAAGTATTTTTTTTAACTTGGCCCTCTTTCCCCTCTCCTTCTAGAACTCTGATGACACAGATGTTAAAATTGTTGTTATAATCACACAGGTCCCTGATGCTGTGTTCTAACAGAAATTTAAGAGAACCCTACATCCATAAATCCAAACCAAACCAGTCACTCTGCAAAATGATCAGTTGTGGGCAGGTAGATTTGTTCTAGAAATGTAAGTCTGAGTTTTCTTTATGAATTTTTAATAAACATTTCATTAAGAAATTAAAGTTGGGGCACCTGGGTGGCTCAGTAGGTTAAGCATCCCAACTGTTTTGATTTCAGCTCAGGTCATGTTCTTGCGGTTCATGAGATTGAGTCCCATGTCAGTTCTGTGCTGACAACATGCAGCCTTCTTGGGAGTCTCTTTCTTATTCTCTCTCTGCCCCTCTCCCACTCATGCCCTCTCTCTTTCTCTCTCAAAATAAACAAACATTTAAAAAATAACTTAAAAAAAGAAATCAAAAGCCATATGATCATTCCAGTAGACATCAGATGTTGGACAAAAATTCAGCACATATTTCTTATTAAAGAAAAATGAAGATAAATCACTGTACTACTCACCAAAGTGGCAATAGTATTAAATAGAATTTTAAAAATTTGTTATGGTATAGCTAACAGATATCTATAGAAAATATACTCAATGGTAAAGATTTAAAGGCATTCTCTTTAAGGTAAGAAGAAGAGAAGACATGATTATTACTGCTACCTTTCAACATGATTCTAGAGGTATTAGATAAGGCAATAAGACATGAAAAATGGGTACAATTATTTAAAAAGAAGAGATAAAACTGTCATTTGGAAATAGAATGATTGTACACCTAAAAAAGTCCAAGAAAACAACAGAAAAATTATCAGAACTATTAGAATAGTTTAGTAAGGCATCCACATACAAAATCAACATATAAAATGTAGCAACTTTGGGGTACCTGACTGGCTCAGTTGGTAGAGCATGTTACTCTTGATCTCAAGGTTCTAGTTCAGGCTCCACATTGGGCATGGCACTTAGTTAAAAAGACCCCTGCAGTCTTATTATAGATTAACAATAACCACATAGAAAATGTAATGCAAAAATTGACACTCAAAGTAGAAAAAAAATACTTAGCGATAGACCTAATGAGAAATGTATAAGATCCATATAAAAGAAAATACAACTTCCTTGAAAAAATTAAAGGAAATGCTAAATAGAGATACACCCTGATTTGAAAGGAAAGACTTAAAATTGTAAGGATGGCAATTCACCAGAAATTTAATTTGTAAATGCAAATAAATGTCAATCAAAAGCCTAAATGATACTTTATGAAACTTGAAAGTATGATTCTGAAGTTTACTTAGCAGAGAAAATGTACATGAAGGAACCAAGAAAAGAATTTTAATTAGAACAATGAAGGAGTTTTGCCTACAAGATATTAACACATCTTATAATGTCATAAGTAATTTAAATCCTTTGGTGTTGGTACTAAAATAGAAAAGTTATAAAAGAATACAATAACAAACCAAGGGACACTGTAATTAGCAGCCTTTTCTACCCTTTTCAAAAGCCTTGGATTGAACTTAATCCCCCTTTTCAGCAGGAAAAAATAGACAGTAATTCAAGCAGGCTACAACTGCTACAATCCCTGGCCAGAGCACACAGACTATAGGGAGAGTGAGTCATTTTTGAGGATATGCTGGTAGAGGGAATAGATGTGGCATCATGTGAATTTGAAAATCCTGACCAAGTCAGAGGGAAAATAGAATGTATGTATAGTATCGCGGATGTTAAAAAACTACCCAAGTCCATCTACTTGTAAATTACTTCTTTATTTACTGTCCAACCCAAATGTGTTGAGTCCTTTCCCCAAGGGAAAAGTGACAACTACATGGAAATTTGTCCTTCATTAGTATTTTTTAAAATTTTTAGGGGCGCCTGGGTGGCGCAGTCGGTTAAGCGTCCGACTTCAGCCAGGTCACGATCTTGCGGTCCGTGAGTTCGAGCCCCCCGTCAGGCTCTGGGCTGATGGCTCAGAGCCTGGAGCCTGTTTCCGATTCTGTGTCTCCCTCTCTCTCTGCCCTTCCCCCGTTCATGCTCTGTTTCTCTCTGTCCCAAAAATAAATAAACGTTGAAAAAAAAATTAAAAAAAAAATAAAATTTTTAGTGATATTATAATTAAAATGAAGGAGGGTGCCTCTAGTCAGGGTACCTAAGAGTAGACATTTTCCCTAGATAGTATATTCCTTTGGCTTAGTCTTCTGTGTTTGGAATTATATGACATCACATGGTCTTCTCCTTCTTTATCTTATTTCTGTCAGTCAACTGTATCTTGATACCAGGACAACTACACAGAGTGATTGAAAGCAACTTGGTCCAAAAAAATGTTTCTCCTTTCTGAAAGGCTTTTTATCGAAATGCAATCATACACATTTACTATATACTACTGCAATTTTTATTCTAATACAATAATACTCCTTCAATTTATCAGATCATTTTTATAAGAGAAGTTTGTATATGATTAATATGTCACTTAAAAATAGTGGAGAAAGGATAGACTGCTTAATAAATGGTGTTGGGACAGGTGATTATATTTCTAAAGTTAGATTACTCCCTCACACAATAATCACAATTGATTCTACTTGGACTAAAGAAATACATATCAAAAGCAAAAACTTAAGGTTTCAAAAATATAGGAAAACATTTTTTATAATCTCTGAATTGTATAGCACAGGGTTCCATTGTAGAAAAGGAGACCATGCTAGTTATTTTAAGCAGGGAAGGATTTAATGTAGAGAATGAGTTGCTTCCAAAATCAATAAAAGGGCTGGATAGGTGTGGTCTAAGGTTTTTCTCCTAGAACAGGACCAACAATTGGTCCTCCAGGGAAACTTCTACCTCTACCACACTCAAGAAAGTGGGAAATGAACTCCAGGAATTCACCATCTCAGTTGTGACCTATAGTGAAGGAAACTGGCTTTAATGACTGTGCCTATTTATTGATATTCATAAATGTAATGACTAGATAGCCCAGTTTCCAAATCTTCTATAATGGCATTCTAAGTGGCAGAATGTAAATCACTCCTGGTATTCAAGTTGCAGAGGAGTTTAAGAAATGCAGTTTTTAGCTTCTCACCCTCTATAATAAAGGAAGGACACACTATAAAGAGGACAAAATGGTTAATACATAGATATGGAAACATTTATTAACAAATAACAAAGGAAAAGAAACCCGAAGGAGTTCTGGTCCAAGATGGTGATGTAGGAAGACCTTTAACTCATCTCCTACACAGAACAAATCACACATATTAATAGAACAGTTCCTCCTGAAGAAGTACTGAGGACTGAACGACATCTGAACAACCAAAGATAAAAAGGCAGGAGGACAGTAAGAGAGATGGAGACATGGACTGGGTGCCTGGGTGGCTCAGTCGGTTGAGCATCTGACTTCAGCTCATGTCATGATCTTACGGTTTGTGAGTCTGAGCCCCGCCATTGGGTTCTGTGCTGACAGCTCAGAGCCTGGAGCCTGCTTCAGATTCTGTGTCTTCCTCTTTCTCTGTCCCTTCCCTGCTCATGCTCGCTCTCTCTCAAAAATAAACATTAACAATTGGAAACGGCATCATTTTCTCCTTCTCCCTCCCCTTTCTTCTGGAGTACAACATGAACATGAGGACTAGAGCTCAGGCAGTCCTTCTAAACCATGGGGCAACGTTGAGGATAGAAGTTAGAACCAAGGACAATAGAATAGGAACACAGAAAGAGCCTGAATCTCTAATGAACAGAGTCCCTGCACCAGTACTGAAGTGCCTGCCTCTGACTATCCTTTATATGAGAGAGAACCAAACTTCTTTTTTAAAAAAAACAAAACCAAAACCATGTTTTATTTAATGCAGGAAATCTTAATAGTGACATGTTAGCTGATTGCTGATTTTACTGCATGTGGATTCCTCCTTCACTTGTTTCAGAGTTAAGTCCTAATTTATCCCTAAATCATCAATAATTTAATCCCATTCCCTTCATTACAAATTGCTTGTGACCAAATTCTGGCAAATTAGACATGAGGGGAAGAATTCTGAGAAAGGCTTCCTCAGTTCTTGAGGAGGAAGAAAACTCCTTGTCAGCTGGATGTTGTATCTGGATGTGATGGCTGTAAGCGTGACCGCTGACTTGTGCCTTTAAGGGAAGCTTACCTATAGACCAATATAACATGGTGAAAATGGGGAAGCGGCAAAAGAACGAAAGCTTTTGTTGATATTGTTGAACCACTGAATTAGCCAACCCTGGTACTGCCCTACCTATGACTTTCTGGCCACAACACTATGAAACTAGAAATCAACCACAAGAAAAAATCTGGAAGAAGCACTAATACATGGAGGTTAAGTAACAGGCTACTAAACAATGATGACTCAACTGAGAAATTAAGAAGAAATCAAAAACTACATGGAAACAAATGAAAATGAAAACACAGCAGTTCAAAACCTTAGGGATGCAGCAAAAGTGGTTCTAAGAGGGAATTTTGTAGCAGTACAGGCCTGCATCATGAAGCAAGACAAATGTCAAATAAACAACCTCATGTAACACCTAAATAAGCTAGAAAAAAGGACAAGAACCAAAATCCAAAACCAGCATAAGGAAGGAAATAATGAATATTAGAGCAAAATAAATGACATAGAAACTAAAAAAACAATAGAAAAGATCAACAAAAAGGATAAACATCTAGCCAGACTAATCAGAGAGAGAGAGAGGAGACAAATAAAATCGCAAATGAAGGAGGAGATATAAAAACCAATATTACAGAAATACAAAGGATTATAAGCAGATATTATGAAAAACTATCTGCCAACCAATTAGACAACTTAGAAGAAATGAATAAATTCCTAGAAACATATCAAAGACCAAAGAGTAGCAGGAAGAAAGAAAATCTGAATATACCAATTGAATGAAATTGATCAGTAATAAAAAAAACTCCCACAACACAAAAGTCCAGGACCAGACAGCTTCACAGACAAATTCTACCAAACATTAGAAGAAGAGTTAATACCTATTCTTCTCAAACTATTTCAAAAATAGAAGAGGAAGGAAGCTTCCAAATTCATTCTGTGAGGCCAACGTTACCCTGATACCAAAAGCAGATAAGGACAACACACACACACACACACACACACACACACAGCTACAAGCCAATATTTCTGATGAATATAGATGCAAAAATACTAAACAAAATACTAGCAAACCAAATTCAACAATACATTTAAAAAGTCACTCATCACAGTAAGGGGAATTTATCCCAGGATATAAGGGTGGTTCAATATTTGCAAATCATTTAACGTGATATATCACATCAGTAAAAGAAAGGATAAAAACCATATGATCATATCAATAGATACAGAATGAGCATTTGACAAAGTACAACATGCATTCATGATAAAAACCCTCAACAAAATAAGCTGAGAGGGAACATACCTCAACATAATAAAGGCCATATATGAAACACCCATAGCTAACATCATACTCAATGGGAAAAAACTGGGAGCTTTCCCCTAAGGTCAGGAACAAGACAAGAATGCTCACTCTCATCACTTATTCAACAGAGTACTAACAGTGCTCGCCACAGCAATAAGAAAACAAAAAGATATAAAAGGCATCAAATTGGTAAGAAAGAAATAAAACTTTTACTATTTGCAGATGATACTTAGAGATAACCCTAAAGACTCTATCCAAAAATTACTAGAGCTGATAAATGAATTTGGTGAGGTCACAGGATACAAAATAAATATACAGAAATCCATTGTACTTGTATACACTAATAATGAAGTATCAGAAAGATTAAGAAAAGAATCACATTTACAATTGCATCAAAAATAATAAAAACCTAGGAATAAATCTAAGCAAAGAGCTGAAGGACATATATTGTTAAAACTATAAAACATTAATGAAAGGAATTGAAAATGACACAAAGAAATGGAAAAGCATTCCATGCTCATGGATTGGAAGAATAAATATTGTTAAAACGTCTATACTACCCAAAGCAATCTACAGATTTAATGCAATCCCTATCAAAATAGCAACAGCATTTTTCACAGAACTAGAACAAACCATCCCAAAATTTATATGGGACCACAAAAGACCCGAATAACCTAAGCAGTCTTGAAAAAGAAAAGCAAAGCTGAAGGTAGCATAATTTCAGACTTAAGTTATATTACAGATCTATAGCAATCAAAGCAGTATGGTATAGGGACAAAAATAGACATATAGATCAACAGAACAGAATAGAAAATCCAGAAATAAACCCATGATTACATGGTCAATTAATCTGTGACAGAGGAGGCAAGAATATGCAATGGGATAAAGATAGTCTCTTCAAATAATGGTGTTGGGAAAACTGGATAGCAACATGCAAAAGAATGAAACTGGACCACTTTCTTACACCATACACAAAAATAGATTCAAATGTATTAAACACCTGAATATTACACCTGTAACCATTAAAATCTTAGAAAAGAACACAAGGAGTAATGTTTCTGACATTTGTGGCAACATTTTTCTAGATATGTCACCTGAGGCAAGAAAAATAAAAACAAAAATAAACTATTGGGACTACATAAAAATAAAAACTTCTGCATAATGAAGGAAACAGTCAATAAAACTAAAAGGCAACCTAATGAATAGGAGAAGATATTTGCAAATAACTTATCTGAGAAAGGGCTAGTATCCAAAATATATAAAGAACTTATACAACTCAACAGCCTAAAGCAAATAATCCAATTAAAAAATGGGCAGAAGACATGAACAGATGTCCAAAGACACTCAGATGTCCCACAGACACATGAAAAGATGGTCAACATCACTCATCATCCGGGAAGTGCAAATCAGAAGTACAATGAGATATCACTTCATACTTGTTGGAACGGCTAAAATAAAAAACACAAGAAACAACAAGTGTTGGTGAGGATGTGGAGAAAAAAGAACCCTCTTGTTCTGTTGGTGGGAATGCAAACTCATGAAATTGCTGTGGAAAACAGGGTGGGGGTTCCTCAAAAAAGTTAAAAATTGAACTACTTTATAATCCAGTACTTGCACTATGGGGTATTGACTCCTAAAATACAAAAACACTAAATCAAAGGGATACATGCACCCCTATGTCTATAGCTTTGTTATTTATAATAGCCAAATTATGGAAGCAGCTCAAGTGTCCATTGATAGATGAACTGGATAAAGAAGAGGTGGTGTGTAATACAGTGTAATATTATTCAGCCATAATAAAGAATGAAGTCTTGCCACTTGTATGAAATCTTGCTATTTGACGTTGGTAGAGCTAAAGAGTATAATGCTAAGCAAAATAAGTCAGAGAAAGACAAATACCATATGATTTCACTCACATGGGATATTTAAGAACGAAACAAATGAGCAAAGGAAAAATGAGAGAGAGAGAGAGAGAGAGAGAGAGAGAGAGAGAGAGAGAGAGAGAAACCAAGAAACAGACTCTTAACTATAGAAAACAAATTGATGGTTACCAGAGCAGAGGTGGATGAGGGGATGGGTGAAATAGGTGATGGGGATTAGGAGTGCACTTGTGATGAGCATTGGGTGATGTATTGGAGTGTTGACTGACTACATTGTACACCTAAAACTAATATTACACTGTATGTTAATTGTACTGGAATTAAAAAAAAATCATCAAAACTGTACTTTAAGAAACACTACAGGGAGTTCATCAGACTGAATATGAATGATTCTGTATGGAAACACATGGCATTAAGAGTGAAGATCAGTAGAAAATGAAATGTAAGTAAATATAAATAAATATTGACTAAAAAAATAAAGTAATTTTTAGTTTCTGGATTTTCAAATTAAAAATATTTGAAATATCAAGTGTGCATGTGGGTATTGACAAATAGCCACTGTGATTTATTGTTGGTGAGAATAAAAGCTAGGAAAGCCTTTTTGGAATGGAAATCTGAAATATAAATCAAAAGTTAAAATTTATAAGATTTATACTTTGTTCCAGCAATTGTGCTCATGGAATCCCTCCTACAGAAACAAACCCATTCCAGCAACACAGATTTAGCATTATTTAAAATAGGCAAATTAAAAACAATATAAATTACCTATAATTGGGAATGGTCAAAGAAGTGATAGCTCATCCATAGTGAACTAATCAGAATTCTCCAGAGGGAAAGCCAATATAAATCTCTTTACATATAACATTTATATATAGATTTATTATAAGGAGTTGACTCATGTGATTAAAGAGGCTGACAAGTCCCCAAATCTGTAGTTAGCAAGCTGGAGAACCAGGAGATCTAGGGGTGTAGTTCCAGTCTGGAAGCTTGCAGGCTTAAGATTCAGAAATGCAGTAAACAAACAAACAAACAAACAATGTCCCTGCTTGAAGGCAGTCAGGTGAAAGGAATTCTCTCTTAGTCTGCCATTTTATTCTCTTCAGGCTCCAACTGATTGGATAAGGCCCATCTACTTTGAAGAGGGCAATCTTCTTTACTCAGTCTACTGATTCAGATGTTAACCTTACCCAGAAATACCCTTACAGACACAGTCAGAATAATATTTGACCAAATATCTGGACACCTTATGACCCAGTAAATTTGACATATAAAATTAACTATTACACCTATTATGAAATATTATATGGTCTTTAAAAAGAATGAAGTAGAGCTGTATACTTTGACTTAGAAATATCTGCAAGCTAAATGAGAAACAAAAACTCAGTAATACAGTATCATTCCTGTATGTGTATGTACATGTTTATTTTACATATTTGATATATGTACATATAAGAAAAATGTCTAGACTCTTACTACTTTAGACCTTTTAAGTTTCATGCAACAGATACATTTCTCCCTAACTCAGTGGGATCCAGGGCTTAGACAATATCAGTGGGGCTTTCCCCCTTTCCATCTCTTAGATCTTCTCATTGTGTGACTCCTCCAGGTCTGGGGAAGAAAAAGCCACTGATGATTCCATGTTTGTACATGAGAAAATCTTTCTTGGTACTTCAAAGCCACACCCCCTACAGCCCTAAATTCATTCTGCTATCTTATCCACTAATACTGATTTATTTCCAATTAAGGATGAACCAAAATTCCCTAAGCAGCTCTCTGATAAGTGACTTACAAGTCAAGTGAACATGATGATAGAGGAGGCAGAGCATCACTGATAGGGCAACACAGCAGCATACAAGACTCTAGGCAACAATGCCTACAAGGTAGGCCCAAGGACGGGTCACAGCTAAGGAGCTCCCTCAGCAAGCCAGCTGGTGTAGAGGAAAGCCTTCTGTAGGGCTTCCTGCTTCAGGATATTCATACACTGCGGGCTTGGAGTGAGGGTGGGTCTAAAAGGTCATTACAAACCCTTGCTGCTAAAAAAGATGTTGAAGAATGCACAGCCAGGCACAATATCTTGTGCTGCTCCAGACACACCACCAACGCTGTTTTCCTAAGCATCCCAATTTATGTTATATCAGGAATGTACATGCTGGGTGTTTGCTCATCATTTTTCACCTTCCTTTTTCTTTGGCAACTACCTACATTCAAAAGATGAGGCATGAAACTATTCTCTGATAAGAGAGTTAAGGTTACCAAAGAATCTCATCTTTGTACCAGAATATAACTTTCAAATCACAGTGAACAGAACCTAGCTGAGCTTTTAAGTAGACATATAATTTTTAATTTTTTTAACTTTTATTCATTTTTTTGAAAGACAGAGCATGAGTGGGGGAGGGGCAGAGAGAGAGGGAGACACAGAATCAAAAGCAAGCTCCAGGCTCTGAACTGACAGCACAGAGCCCAATGTGGGGCTTGAACTCACAAACCGCAAGATCATGACCTGAGCCAAAGTCAGACACTTAACCAACTGAGCCACCTGGGCACCCCTTAAGTAGAGATATAAAATATCCTCATGTACCACAAATGTAGTGCTTCCAGTTCTTCAGAGCATCTACAGGTAGTAACTGCTGCTAAAGTCTTCCTTCCTGGCTCTAAAACACTGGCTTTCTCTTTATTTTGCAGATGACTTTCTAGCCAATGCTATTCTTCCTTCTCCAACAGACCAAAACTTTGAACAAACAGAAATAATTTAATATAAATTTCATTGGGCACCCCCAATGTTCTAGGAATTGTGCTTTATATACTTTATTAAATGTATGCTACCCAATATCCCAGCAATGTAAGGAAACCCCATTTTACAGATGAGAAGGTTGAGAAATTTTCTCAAGATTATATATCTAGCCTCTGGTGGAGCCTAGATTCAAACTACATTTCCTGGTTAATTTCAGTTCATATACCATGGATCTCTTTCTTCTCTCTCTCTCTCTCTCTCTCTCTCAGCCCTTGAGCTCTTCCCTTTTATCACGCATTTTATATTAATTCATTCAATGTATATTTACTAAAGACCTCTTACATGCCAAGCACCGAGGATAAAGTGGTGAACACCACACGTCAGATTCACCCCTCTTTTTCTTCACAACCAGTCACATTCCCAAAACTCCTCTGATGGGCTAACAACACAAGACAGCATTAACCAACATGTTCCAATAGATACTAGTCCCACAAGAGTTCTGTAGTCAGATAAGTTTGAGGAAAACTACTCTCTATGACCCTCTCTTGGAGATTCACAGTATACAGTGGCATTAAAACTACTAGGAAATGACTCAGGGGACCTGGAAATCATGGCTCAGAACTATGTCTTATGTTAGAGCTGGAGCCCTGGTCCTGTGTGGATAAATCAGTACTGGACCCTGGTCCATATACAGTACTCCTTCCACTGGCTGTGGGTAGGTAGGCAGCTGCTGCTGGAAATCTCTAGCTGGAAACTTCTGGTGGGTGTGTGGGTCTATCAGAGCCTCTGTTTGTGACGGGTGTGCCATTTCTGTGGCCACTTACTTGCTAAGAGTTTGCTCATTATTTTGGTCTGCAAGTGTTTTCTTAATTTTGAGAAGTTTTTGTTACATTTATTTAGTTGTGGGTCTACAAAGATTTTCCTGTTATTTTTGAACATAACTACTTATTTCTTGTTTTAAAACCTCAGATGCACAGAATTTCATTAATCATAGTCCCTGGTTCACAACACACTTCCCTCCCTAACCCACATGTGTGTTTGTGTGTGTGTGTGTGTGTGTGTGTGTGTGTGTGCATGTGTGCCTGTGTACATGTGTATTTCCAGCCTCCCTCTCTTTCCATTTCTCCCTCCTTTCTTTCCTTCCTTTTTTCTTTCCTCTCTCCTCCCCTTCCTACTAACCCACAACCCCTCAAAAGCTAAACATTTGATAGCAAACTGTATCTAATAGTAGAGTCTCCCTCACCAACTCCTCTCCTTGCTTCCACTCACCTGAGGTAAATATATTCCTGAATCCTGTCTTCATCATTCCCTTGCTTTTTTAACATAGTTTCAATGGATCTATATATATACAGTATTTTTTATTTTAATTATTTTTAACTTTATGAAAAGAATATCATTTGCACACTTTTTTGGCACCTACCTTTTCATTTTCTGTTATACTGGTAATATCCACCTTAATCATTTTGGGTTACTGTAGTTCATTTGTTTGGACTACTGTATAATACTACATTTTAAGTATATATTATTATTTATTCATCCACTCTCTCACTGGTGGCATGTAAATTACTTACAAGTTTCTGCTACTGTGAACAGTGTTGCTATGAAATTCTTCTGGGTAAATGTGCAAAACCTTCTCCTATACTGTGTTTAGGAAGAGAATCACTGGGTCATAGGGTATATGAATGCTCAACTTTAGGAGGCAATGCCAAAATGTTTTCCAAGGTGACTGCATGAAATTATACTCACACATACAATATGTAAAGAGATACTATAGATCCATATTCTCTTACATTTGGTAATGTCAAGCTTAAAATTTTGAAAGTTAAGTGAATGAACCTCTAGCTTAAAATGTTTTTATATCATTCTAGTTTTGGAATGGAGAGTGAATTTTCTACCAGTGCCAGTTCTTCTGTCTGGTTTTAGAAATCACTCTGAGTTGAAACAATTGGACCAAAAAGGTTAACAATGGAAGATGGACATGGTAGAAGGAAGCAAAGAGTAGTATAGAAAGACAGTGTCTTTTTTTTTTTTTAAAACCACACTTAAAAGCCATACCCACATCCCTCCATGAATTCAGCAGTGGCTAACTTTGCCTTCTTCCTTCTCCTGGAATCACCCTTAACATCTTCACTGGATAATCTTAGACTTTACTTTCTCTTTCTCAGGTCCCCAGTGCGCTACTGACTTTCAATCACAGTTAATCTTGTCACCATTAAGCATGATGTATTAGCTTGGGCTGTTACAACAATAGTGTAAACAACAGAAATTTGTGACTCACATATCTGGAAGCTGGGAAGGCCAAAATCAAGTTGCCATGAAATTCATTTTCTGCTAAGGAAACTCTTCCTGGCTTAAGGATGGCCACCTTCTCCCTATGTCCTCATAATATTTGCTTTTCTTATAAATGTAATGCATGCTTGCCATAGAAAATTAAGCAAAAGGAATAAAATAAAAACCATCCATAATTTAACCCAAAATTTAGCCACTTTAATATTTTGATGTAGATCAAATATATATATTATACATATGTGCGTATATACATGTTTATATAGGTGTATATATATATATATGTATACATGTATACATGTACATGTTACCTATATACTGTAGACATTCCCATAAGGTGCTTTTCAAAATTAAAATATATTTCCAGTGGTATATATATTATTTATGTAGGATTATATAGTTTATTGATCATTATCCTGCTATTCTATTTTTTATTACTATATAGCACACCACACTGAATATCTCCATAGTAAAACCTTTGTGCATATTCACAATTATTTTCTTGTAATAAATTCCTAGTACTAGAGTTATATCTATATCAAAGAGTAGGTTTCTAAAAAGCTTTTGATACATATTTCCAAAAAGCTCTCCAGAAAGTTGTATTAACTCTCCTGCCAATAGTACATAGGAATGGTTAGTTCTTGTCAACTGCACCCTCTCTGGTTATTATAAAACATCTTTGCCAAATTGGTACATGAAAATGGATATCTGGTTGTTTCTCTCAGCATATATTTTTCCTCCTCTCTTTCCTTCCCTCCATCCTTTCCTTCTTCCACTCATTTCCTCCCTTTTTTCCTTCCTTCTCTTTTTCCCTCTCTCTATTCTTTCCTTCCTTCCAAAGTTGAAAAATTTTATCTGTGCAACCAGTTTATTGAGCAAATAGCTCCAATAGGGTAAAGTAAAAGCAATTTTATTCATTTCTCTACTGTCCATTGAAACCACTTCAGACACATTCTTCTAGGAACCTTGGAAGACTCCCCTAGTAGATTGTATAACTTTTCAGATAGTCCTTCTGTCACTTCTTGTTCCAATAACAGTTTCATAGAACAAATCAAAATATCCAGCCCAGTGTCATACATAACTCTATACTCCTTTCTACTTTAAAACTTCATCTCCCCCATTTTGGAATTGTTCTAGGCTGGAAGTCTTCAATAAGGGGAAGGGAGTGGTTGGTTTCCCAACTTACACAAATTAATGGATTAATTAAAAGTAGAGTTTTTAGTAAAAAGAGAAGCTTTAAAAAAAACTCTTTTGAAGAAGTGAAAAAGTAGTCTCTCTAAGCTCACTTTCCACACAACTCTAGAGAAGTCGGACATGACCTGAGTACTAATTCTTTGGTGTCCTCAGAGATGCACTGCTGCACTCCTTTCATATGGACAGTGCCACATCATTATCTGGCCTCTTATGTACTCCAGCTCCCTCTGTATCCAGAACATCTTTGTGTTGAGGTTGTCCAGTTTCTGGCAAGATACCTACTTGGATGGATCTTTTACAAAAATACCTCCTGCTTCTCTTGTATTTATTTAACACATAGACATACGTCACCATTACTAGAAGAAACTAGTTCCTGATATAAGTCTTTTCACTCTGTGAGCTCTGGACACAGCTCTCCACCTCTAGTCTTCTCAGACAACATAAATCCAGTCCTTATGTTACTGCAGACTTAGGGGATCATATGTAATGCTTTCTGAGAGATTCCTTCAAAGGCCCTCCCAAATGGTTGGAGGTGAGGGAAAAGACTGGAAAAAAGGAGGTGGGAGGTGGGAGGTGGGGGTGGGGAGAGGAGGCACAGTACAGTAACAACTTTTTCCAACCAGACTTTTAAGGTTCTTTTTTTTTTTTTTTTTTTTTTTTACAGCCTGGAAGTGGGTGATCGTATGAACTGGCAGAATAGATTTTATAATATTCAGAATGACTAGCATTGTTTTGGAATCTGATGATCCTTGGTACCTGCTTTTTCACTCATTCAACTTTAATATTCTGTTATATGCCTATCTTTTTTGGCCATTTGGATTTTTCTCTTGTGAATTGCCTATTTTTTATCCTTAGTCCATATTTCTACAGAGATTTTCTAGTTTGTAAGAGTTCTCTCATACAAAAGATATTGTCTATATGTTGCAAATAGATACTATACTATTATATAAGTTATAAATAAAAGAAAAATTTTGCTAATTATTCAGCCATTTCTGATTAATGGTTTTGCACACAAAATTTAAAGAAGATGCCATTCAGAGCAAGATTTAAAGAAAGATATATAACAGTTTTTCTCAATTTTCAACTGAAAGTATCCTAATTTATTCATCCAGTTGTAGATTTTTTGTTCTACTTAAAAAGTATCTCTTTCTTCCTCTCATATACATATTAGGTATCAAAAACTTGTCCAAAGTCGTCTTAGGTTGACAACTTTCTTCCCTGTCAGCATTAATGTGCTGACATTAATTAGAGGCCATGTGTTGGCCTCTAATTGCTGTTATAAAGAAGCCTTATCTTTAGGCTTCTTAAACTAATCTGAGGGATTTATATTTCCTGTACCTGCTTTGCACATGAGGGAACTACTTTCTCTGCAAGAAGCTTTTCTATGCTCCAAGTGGTCCCTCTCAATCAGAAAAAGAGGTTTTTTGTTTTTTTTTTATTTGGGATATTTATGGATATATGTGTAGCAGCAGGAAGAACTTTTATTCTTCTCAATCAGGAGATGACTTTTACATTACCTACACATCTCTTCCCAACCTGGAATTTTTTTCTTTAAATACTTAAATCTATATACAACAGACTGTTTCTATATGAGATATTCAACAGTTTTGTTAGAAGGCAAATGATGCAGAAGGGAATATTCAAGAGCTTACCTTGCAGAATGTAGACCTTTTCTAGCTATTCATTGTTCATTTTGGGGAAGAATGAATGAAGGGGAAGAAAAGAGAAGGCATGTACATAAAGCCAGGCCTCAAGGTTAGAATCCAGTCTAGTTCCCTGTTTTTTCATTTTAGCTCTCTATCCATGATTTGGAGTTTTTCTAGAACTGTACTTCACTTAGATTTTTTTCTAAAAACTCCTCTATTTATTTCCAATGCCACCTACCATGGAGCTAAGCCTGTGGCAGGTCCTTAGTGACTGACTAAATGGTAAGGACTGACCTTTGCCTGACTTTAGACTTATACACATCAAGGGAGTAAAAAGAATACTGGCAGGTTAGCAAGGAAAGTGGATGACAACAATACTGAAGGATCCAGGTGAGGAAAAACTGAGGCCAAACCACAGAGAGAAGACTGAAGATTTCATTTACATTTTGCTCTCAAGTTCTATTAATCAGGAAGAAGTTATTAAATTGTACATGGTTTACCTAGTATTTCTTTAAATCAGCTCAGTGGAGGCGGTAACAGAATAGTAATTAAGAGTAAGAACATTGAAATCAGGCAGATAGGTATTCCATCTCTGGCTTTGTGAAGTCTTAGTTTTATACTTTGGGCAAGGAAACTCTAAGTCACAGTTTATTTGTAAATTAGCTATAATAATAGTACCTAGCTTACAGCATTGTTGCAAGGACTAAATGAGTGCTTAGTAAGGTTTCCAGACAAAGTAATTTAAATCACACAAACAAACACATACCCTACACCTCTAGGTATGCTCAATCAAATTCATACAACCAGGAAATTCCATAAGAAAAGAACTTGCCAACCAGCTCCCAGAAGAGTACAGGTAGACCTGAGGCACTCTGGGGTTTCTTTTTAAAAGAGTCTCTTACTCTAGTAATAACTCACTGAAAGAATGCTGTTAACTAGCATTTGCACTCTCTAAGTAAGTGATACTTTATCTTCGTGATGACCTGCTTCCTGAATCATCAACTATTTAATCCTGTCCATTTAGTTTTAGTGTAAAGAGAATTATGTTGTATTTTAAGATGTCTTTCTAAATTTGTAACCCAAATAAAGTATTTTGGGTTATCATCTGTAAAAACAAATTCCTTCATTAAATAGAACAACCTATTCCATGACCAGGTCAAGACTTACATAGACCAACTGTCTAGAAATCTTGCTAGGATAAGAAAAATGTAACTCTTTGTTATTGACAAACTGGGTAATTTTTAGCAATGATGACTCATACTTTCTATTAACTGGAAAATATTTCCATTTGATTGGATTTGACAGACATTTATAGACCACTCATGATGAATCATCCCAGTTCTCAAGGATCTCACAATGTCATGGGAGAAACAGGCAGGTCATTTAGAATTTCCAAACAGTGTTATCAGTGCTATGAGGGAGACAATGTATTAGAAATCTCTTGACTTTTGTAATTTTTGTAATAAAGATAATCTGGTAAGTCTTCAAATTTTAAAGTGTTTTTGAAGAAAACCTTATTTATGTTTAACTCATTCCATTTTACAGTTTGTGATTATTTCAGGGCCACTAGATTAGATAAATGACAGGTAACCCACAACAGAGGTACAGTATGGGTTCACCACCATGACTCCCATAAACTCCCCTGCAGCAAAGTCCTGGGAGGACTGTGGGCATGAGATACTGGCATCTGTCTCCCAGAGTCAGGATGGTTTTGGGCACCTGAGCAAGTCAGTGGTGTGTGAAGAAGGAGCTGCCATGGCATTACACCCAGGCTATGCTGGTGCCTCTGCCTCTGGGGGATGACCAGTGTGCCCCCGGCCCTCCACCTCCTCTGTAAGAATACCCACAACATCAAGATGTTGCTGCTTATCTTCAGTATAACTCCCCTGCCAGACTGTGGAATTCCAGAGGGCAGTGACCTAGTCTTGTTTGTCTACAGATCCCCAGCGCCTGGCATACCACCTGGTGCACAGTGAACACTCGGTAAATGTTTGTTGAAAGAAGAATGAACAAATGTTAGGCAAAGTGTATAATCGAGGGATTGTAATCAACTCCAAGCTAATTCCTAGTCAATTCCTAGCAGTGGCTTATGGCCATATTAAACCTTGCATTAGAATGATTTATGATGCCTGGTTTAACACAATGACAATAACATACTCAATGAAGTAATAAATGAATTGTGTTTTAGGCATGGCCAATTGTTAAACTAGGAATTAATTTAATTCAGAATTTCTGTTTTAATCATTACTACTATCACATGGAAATATTTGAGGAGCTCAGCTTCATGCTACAGGATCCAAACACTTAAAATTCAAGCAGCTTTTATTTACTAAAGGCCTTTAATTGAGAAACAGCCTCTTTTTCAGTGAGACATTTAGCTTTAGTAAATGTGGTTTGTGAATTTATTCCCTGTTTTTAATTGCTGTAGATATTTGCTCAACATCTGGTTTTATAGCCATTTAAATAAAGAGGTTTTGCCATAATAAAATGTGTATGTTTGTTTTGAGTGGGTAACATCAGTTTTTACAGGAGTGTATCATGTACAATGCAATTAAAGCCTTCAATAGCAACTGGCTTTCAAAATGTATAGAAAGTTATAATCCCAAAAGACATTTGCTGCAGAAAGATGTGAGTAGACAGAAGTATATGAATTGAAAGAAATCAAAATTATTTTCTCCTTGGAACCCTGATGGTATTTCTATTCTATCATTTGCAAACTGTCAAGTTAAATTTATGGAGTCAAATCCCCAAACCATATCCTCCTCCTCCCTCATCTCACCTTTTCTCTTGCCCTTAATCTGTTCCAGTCTCATCCCTATACCAGGTGAAGATAGTGTAGTCACAGACATACTTGATAATAGTGACTAGGAAAGTGGAAAATTGTATTATTTTTCATTTCTGGTAACTTAGGTGAGGATGCACTGGTACACTTAAAAAATAATTGAGTGGTATATTTTAGATGATCTTTAGATATTGAAATATATGCATATATGTACATATATGCATACATAATTGTCCACTTTTATGGACACACTGAAAATCATTTCCAGACATCCTCCATTCTGCCACCACTTTTTGGGCTCACCACCTCCTACTGGTATTTAAGATTCCTTCTACAGCTTCCCGCGATCTTACCTAAGAGAGCACACACGTCAGCAGTAAACTCACGTGGTCAGAGTCCCATGAAACGCAACTAGGGCTCTGTCAGTAAGACTCTCAATATTTAACTGTTTGAACAAAATTCCTAGAAGTGACCAAAGTGCTAGTCCCAACACTAGCTAGTTCAAATGAAACATCTTGAGAGAAGCGTTATGTTAGAGAAGGGAACGGTGAGACCCAGACAGAAAAGAGCAGAACATTCCAAACAGAAGAACACATTTTAGAGATGTTGCTTAGTTTCTATTTGCATTCCCCTTATCCGTCCTTAAAGTACCAGGAAGGGGTTCCGGGGATTATGTGTAAAGCAGTTTAAAAGTATCCTGAGGGTAGGGTTCTGATGGGTGATCTCAAGAATCTTTTCCCCTTAACAGTCTCCATGCCTATGAGAAAACATGGTTGACTGGTACCATTAATTGAGAAAAGAGGAACACCAAGTTTGGCTACACTGTGCTTTTTTCTTTTTTTTAAGTGGTTTTATTAATCCCCTAACATCCAAACAGTATTTTAATCATAGCTTCTCCAGAGCTCCATGTATTGTTTCCTTTAGCTTATGCTGCCTTCAGCCTTGTTCCTGAAATTTATGCTATTGTCAGAAATCCTAGATTAAAAATCTAGTATGGCTAGATACACTTAACTCTCTTTCTCTCTAGGTGTTCAACAGCCTTATCAAGGGTCCATCTCTATATGGTGATCTGTGTCTGTGTAGATGTGTGTGTGTGTGTGCGTGCACACACACACACACACACACACACACACACACACACAGCAGGCACCGACTTTGGTGCCACTTTGCATCATCACCCCTATTAGGATTATCAGAGTATTGGAGTTGTGAGTAAAAGAAGATCTATTTCTTTTCCAAAGGGTGAGAAAAATGGGAGGGTGTCATGAAGAGGGAAAAGAGAGAAAATAAAGTGTGTGTGTGTGTGTGTGTGTGTGTGTGTGTGTGTGTGTGTTTTGGGTAGGGGGAGGGAGAAAAAGAGAGGGGGAATATGAGTGAGTGTGGAGGGAGGAGGGGAAATGAAAGGATATTATATATTTTTTTGTATCTGTCATTTCCCTGCTATCTCCCATATGACTTCTTAATCCATCAGAATGCTGGGAAGATAATGTTTTGGGCGAAATAACATGAGAGAGAGGATAGACTCCCAAGGACCAATATCTTTATTGCTCGGAGGATAAACGGATTATGTCAGCCATTTTCTGTTGCTGACAGCTTTTCTTATTAACCGATTTTATTTTTTAATCTTCCAGGGAAGAAATATGGTTTTATGTCACAATAAAACGCCGGTCACATCTAATTCTGCCCTCAAACAAACAGATTTCTGAAAGCCTTGCAGAGAAATTTGAAATAACTTTAAAGAGGGGGTTTTTGGATAAAGTCTTTATCCAGGGGCTTGTTCAACTGCAGTGTAAAAGGTTTAGAGAGAGAGAAGAGGAGAGGGAGAGAGGATAGAGGGAGGGAGAAGGGAAGAGGGAGAGAGGAAAAAGAAGGAGAAAGGAAGACCTATACAGCTGGTTTGCTTGGTGATCTCTCTTCAGACACACTCGAGCATGGTCAGGAAAATGCAGTTTGGATGAAAGGGGCTTGGGAAGGTGAGCAGAGGGACGGCAGGGCTCCTCAGGGCTTTGGGGGAGGAAGCTGCTGATGCATACCCCTCTGAAACAGACACTTGTTCCCCAGTTTTTCTGGAACTGTTAGTAGTTGATGGCATGTCTTTCAAGAATTATAAACAAATCAATGTGAGTTCTGTAAGGCATTTGGAGCTCACAGGCAATTCTAGTCTTTTTTCCATGATTCCTTTGCCAGGAGATTTCAACCTGCCTGAGGATTTAGGTCTTGTGTTCCCCCCACCCCCCTGCCCCAGAAAATCTTCTGTCAAACACCCCAGACAGCTCTGGCCTTTGCTTCCTTCTGTAGGCCCACAGCAAGCACATAACCATCACTAATATAAAAAAACGCTCGTTTCTTCTCTTCTGTGTGGCACAAAGCAATTTAGCCAGACAGGCCCCCTGCCCACCAGGGGCTTAGCTCAGAAAACATCCTTAATTTGTGCCTCTAGCTTTGTTCAGCACCCTGCTCACTGCAGACCCAGTACCTTGATTGATAATGATGGCCGAGTCTTATATCGTGCCCTGCCGGCAAGTTTTGGTGATTTAAAGCACTTTAAGAATCTGTTAAAAATAAATCGCTTGGATTTTCTAAGGTGTTGTTTTGTATAAGAGAAACTCGCTTTTCAAAAAAGCATTCTGAAAGTCTGGGAACTTAAAATTTGTCCTAAGGCAAGTCAGCCAAGCTAAGCACCTCCAGCCAGCTGTGAGAGAAGGGGAGCTTCTGAGGAATGGATTGAGCCCAACATCTCCATACCTGAGGGCAAAGAGTGGATTTTCCTGCCTCATTTCGTTACCTGAAGAGACAGAGAACTGGTAGAAATGGAGAGAGAAAGGTCACTTGAAGTCTGCATTCTCTGCTGCAATGACTCTGCCAGGACTGAAGCAGAAACATGAGCAGTCTCAAGGCATGAGCCGCTTTGATCTCAAACAAGCCTGAACTGCCAGGGAGGGCTGTTGACTCTGAGCTGTGATTTTCAAAAATATTTTTAAATGCACAGGTCTTCAGTGAATAGTTTTTTGGCTTTGACATACGTATTGTGTCTGTGTGACCAGTACTCCAGTCAACACTTAGAACATCGCTCTCAACCCTGAGCTAAATGAACGGCGCCCTCTAGGTATGGCGAAGAGATGGTGCTGCACGGGCAGTGAGCACATTGTTGGCACAGTAATAATAACTATCCTGGTTTTCAGTTCTCTAGGCACTTTCACATATATTATTTTAGCGTATCTCCCCAGACAATGAAGATAATGGCATCATCAAATAACAGCAACAACAATCACAAACACTAATATATATGTTCATTGGTGTCCAGCAAACATATCACTGCATGTAATCTTTTCAGCAACCCTTTAAAATTGGTACTTTTTAATTTATTTTTAAAAGTTTATTTATTTATTTTTGAGACAGTGTGTGCACTAGCAGGGGAGGGGCAGAGAGAGAGGGAGAGAGAATCCCAAGGAGGTTCTGTGCTTATCAGCACATAGCCCAATCTCACAAACCATGAGATCATGACCTGAGCAGAAGCCAAGAATTGGATGCTTAACTGACTGAGCCACCCAGGCACCCCTATTGTATTTTTTTTAAATTTTTTTAAGTTGGTACTACTCTATAGAAACAGAAGCAAAGAGAAGTTAAGTAACTTGTCCACTATCAGACAAGTCAGTATTAAAGCCTGAGAATCTGCCTCTAGATACTGTGCTTTTAATGAAATACATGAGGTATGATATATGAGACAGATGACATATTAATAAAAGTCAGATAGCCAACTCACTAGTGGATCTGGATCCCACACTAGGCTTTGTAAACCTGCCTCAACCTACCCCTTCATCCTCACTCTCACTCTCTGCCCCACCTGGTACACTTTCCATTCTTTGCCTCTGCTGCACAGAGCTGTTGGTCTCTGAGCTTGCTGTCACCTTTCAGGCTTCTGTACCTTTGAACATGTTCTTTTCTCATCTCCTATGGGGCATACCTTGCTCATTCTTCAAGTCTCTGCTCCATTAACACCTGCTCAGTGAATCTCCTGGAACCTCCTGTGGGGTTTGATCCCTTCTGGGTATCTTTAATACCCCACTCAATCCACTGGCCATGACTTTGTCTTTCCCAAGAGAATTATGAGTGCCTCAAGGGTGGACATTGTGTTTTTGCTTCCATTTCTGGTACCTAGTACTGTGCTTGATAAAATGCCTAGCGAAGTGGTTTTCGCTAAACTGTTTTAATTAAAACACATCTTAATTTTTAAAGGGGAAAAAGTGCTTATGCCTTATCACTTGAAATTCCTGGCTGTGAGAAACCTGCACCAGATGGTGGTGGTATGCCTAATTTAGGATTTCTTTTTTTGAGAGATAAATGGTGTCTTTTCAAAAATTTTTAGATTTTTTGAAAAGTGTGTTAAAATTCCAGATGAGAAGTTACCAAAAAATATCTCAATGCAAGATGGTTTTTGTTTACAATTCTTTTTAAAAAAATTTTTTTTCAACGTTTTTTTTTTTTTTTAATTTTTGGGACAGAGAGAGACAGAGCATGAACGGGGGAGGGGCAGAGAGAGAGGGAGACACAGAATCGGAAACAGGCTCCAGGCTCTGAGCCATCAGCCCAGAGCCTGACGCGGGGCTCGAACTCACAGACTGCGAGATTGTGACCTGGCTGAAGTCGGACGCTTAACCGACTGCGCCACCCAGGCGCCCCTAAAAAAAATTTTAACATTTATTTTTGAGAGAGAGAGAGAGAGAGAGAGAGAGACAGAATATGAGACGGGGAGAGCAGAGAGAGAGGGAGACACAGAATCAGAAGCAGGATCCAGGCTTTGAGCTGTCAGCACAGAGCACGATGCAGGGCTCAAACTCACAGACCATGAGATCATGACCTGAGCTGAAGTCGTGCGCTCAACCGACTGAGCCACCCAGGCACCCTTTGTTTACAATTCTATAACAAAAAGAATATGTTTACACCTGTTTGACATCATTAAGGACCCAATCTCCTGCCAATGAGCCTTAACCAGACTTTGCATTGTGTGGTTAGAAACCTTTCTACAATGCTCCATGCCATTATCCTTTTCTTCGTCACTTTCATGTGAGCATCTCTGGAGCACTTTTACAATGTAATTTAACTCAGGATTTCATAACTGATATCCCACATGCACTGTTCTACAGGACATTAATAGGTGTGTGAGAGAGAGATTGAGAGAGAGAGAAAGGGAGGGAGGGAGATTGGGGGGAGGATGGTGGAATGCATCCAAGGACAAACAAGTGTGAAAATGCTGCTTAAATGGTTTCTTGAAAGCAGTACTTTACAGAGCCACCATTATGCATTGTTTCCCATATTTTTTTTTTAATTTTTTTTTTCAACGTTTATTTATTTTTGGGACAGAGAGAGACAGAGCATGAACGGGCGAGGGGCAGAGAGAGAGGGAGACACAGAATCGGAAACAGGCTCCAGGCTCTGAGCCATCAGCCCAGAGCCCGACGCGGGGCTCGAACTCCCGGACCGCGAGATCGTGACCTGGCTGAAGTCGGACGCTTAACCGACTGCGCCACCCAGGCGCCCCGTGTTTCCCATATTTTAAAAAATATTTTATTTTTATTAAGATGTTTATTTATTTTGAGAGAGAGAGAGAGAGAGAGAGAGAGAGAGACAGAGATACACGGCACCAGTGAGTAGGGGCAGGGCAGAGGAAGAGAGAGAATCCTAATCAGGCTCATGCTCAATGCCGAGCCTGATGTGGAGCTCCATCTCAAGACCACAATATCATGACCTGAGCCAATATCAAGAGTCAAATGTTCAAACTACTGAGCCACCCAGGCACCCTGCATTGTCTTCCATATTTATTCATTTGTTAAAATAGGGAACCCATTTTGGGGATGTTCCAAATGACATCTCTTATAATACTGTGCCTGTCCTTAGTTTGGTAACCATTCTTCAATTCTTAAGCATAAACATACATGCTTGACTCATTTTCCACCTCAAAGCGCATCCCTAATTGTTGCTTTTCTATAGAAAACAATGTTGACCACAACCTCCATTGGGTTATACAGTCTCTAAGGACTGGAAAGTTTCAGACTTGATTATAAATGACAGTGTAAACTAGGGACTCTCATCAACACCAATTGACTGGCAGTGGTGGAGGCTGGGTCCTGATGCTGACCTCCAAAGGGCATTTGCTATAGAGTCCATGGTCAGAGACTGACTTGACAGAGTCTATGATGCCATACCATGGGGTCATGCAGAAGCCAAAAGTCCAGTGCCACGATAGCCAGGTGAGTTTGGTGTGAATCTTTGATGCATTTGGAACTGGGAGAACTATTTGGGCTTTTTCCAAAGGCTGAGATGCAGATGGTTATCACTACATTCTTTTGCATGGGCACCTCTAACTCAAAGGTCTATGAAATGCATTGAAAACTTTAGTTGTGTCATTGTTCAAAATGGGGACTATCAGGATAACTACTATTTCACAGGGCTGTTGAGATGACTGAGATAATGTCTTAAAAGCACATACAGAGGGCTGGGCATGTAATAAAAGCCACATTTATTAAAAGCCACAATAATAATAGCAGTTATAACAAAGCTTGTACACTGCATTATTTCAGTCATGCTGCCTTTTGCCACTTTGCAGTTCTTGGCACACAGTAAGAATTTAGTAAATATCTTTTTGAATACAAGAGTTCTAGCTTACATGTCTTCCAACTTCACTGACCAGTTTGTCTCTATACTTACAATCACAGGTTTTCTGTCTATTTCTTATTTATCTCCTGGGATCTTAATGCACCACTGTATTAGTTTCCTAGGACTATTATAACAAAGTATCACAAACTGGATGGCTTAAAACAAGAGGAATTTATTCTTTCATAGTTTTAGAGACTAAAAGTCCAAAATCAAGGTGTTGGGCAGGGCCATATTTCCTCTAAAACCCATGGAGGGATTCCTTCCTTGCCTCTTCCTGGTTTCTGACAATGGCTGTTGATCTTTACTTTTTTTTTTTTTTTTTTTTTTTTTTTTTTGGCTGGTGGCTGCATCTCACCAGTCTGCCTCTTTTGTCACATGGCCTTCTCCCTGTTTATCTTTACATGGTGGTTTCCTCTTCTTATAAAAACAGCACTCAGATTAAAGCCCACCAGAATGACCTCATCTTAACTTGATTACATCTGTAAAGACCCTATTTCCAAATAAGGCCACATTCACAGTGCTGGGTGTTAGGACTTGAACATAGCTTTTGGGAGGATGCACATAAACCTATAACCATCACTGTCCCTAGACTTTTTTAAGTAAAATGATAAATCTTCCAAAGGTTTAAGCCATTGTTAGTTAGGTCTTCTATTTCCAGCAGCAAATGCATCTGAAGTGATATAACCTGGGAAAGACTAGAGTCACAAGAGCCTTCTTGGGACTGGGTCCAAACTACCACAGGAATTAGGATTAACCAGGCATGAGACATATGCCCCCTCCCCACCCCTCACCCCCACCCCCCGCCGTCACTGGGACAGGAAGCAGGGGGTTGTTGGAGACAAAGTACTGAGACTGATTCACCAGAACCACATACGAGGGAAGGAAGGGAAGGACAGTTCTCCAAAGGTAAGGTAGGGAAGAGAGTGTAACGACCTGAAGAAAGAGGAAAGGATGTGTAGCAAATCAAAACAATACATACCTACTCTGCAAATTAAGTGTTTAGCTGTGGTGCTGCCTCTTGATGGAATGTTATTCAGCCCAAAAAAAGTGTGTTTATGCACATCTCTGTAATAACATGTAGAAATGTTTATAATAATGCTAATAGAAAAGTGTATACAAGATTGTTTTTCAAATTTTCTTGAATAAAGATGCTACTTCAGTCAGGAAAGTTTCAAAACATGAGATAAAAGTAGAGGAGTCAGTCTTGTGGTAGCTGTTGTAAGAAGTAAATACGTTGTTTGTATTGGCATAACACTGGATGATTTGTTTAGAACAAAGAATTGATGGCAGTTTATGCAAAGCTAAACTTCAAGTGAGACAGTTGGCATGTGAAAAGGAACTTAATGAAGAGGTGTCAAGAGCAAGAGTTTTGACTGGCACAAAACGTTTAAAGACAATACGGTACTTCTTGGAAGCTGGTGGATTAAAAACAGCTTCCTGGCTATTATAACAGAAAAACAATAGCATAGTCTAATAAAAAGAAAGTCCATATCCTCTCAGTGTAGGCTTAGGAAACAATGAACAAATCTAAGTAAATGCAGTGGCCCTGATGCAATTAAGCAATTCTGCAACACCACCTGAAGAAGCTACTAGAGAGGAAGGATCAACTCCTGATGGACGTTTGAACGAGTTGGAAAATTTAAAAGAAAAAAAGTAATGATTGCCAAAAATGAAACAAGTTGCAAAACAAAAGAACTGCAAAAAAAACTATAGAAATACTGTTCCACAAAAAAAAAAAAAAAAAAAAAAAAAAAAAGGGTCACAGGAAGCTAAGAGCAAAATCAAGTACAGAAGCCCAGAAACTCAAGGATATCTAAATATCCCCTGAAAAAAGGTGGAAAACCATGTAAATGGAAGAAATTAATAAATAAAAGGGGCACTAAACAGGAGAGACCATCCTGAAACAACAGATTCATTACATGAAATGCCATCATGCAAATCACAAAGGTCCAGACAGTTCCATTTAAGAAGAGTCCTCTAAGAAAGACCCCTCTTTCTTTGAAAGAAAGACAAATAACCAAGACAGAAAATGAAAGAAATGACAAGGTGACTTGTATTTTTATTCTGAGAACTGACATTTAAAGGTGTTGGAATAAGTGTGACTTGATTACTTCAATTCTCAGATTTTGAAGAAGAAAAGGACTTCAAAATAGTGTGTGTGTGTGTGTGTGCTCATGCAGGTACATGCACATGGTTTGAAAAATCTGTATAGAGCAAGATGTAGTATTATTGAACTGTAGTTATCTCTCCACTTACCCATTTCATTCTCTTTTTGAGGGCTGAAGAATAGTACTTCACATGTAAGCCCCAAATAAAAATGGAGGTTTGTCCTTTTGCCCATATTTAGAAAGAAAAGTGGTTTGTGTAACTGTGCTAGGTGTGTGGGGGTCAGGGAAGGTATTTGGGAGATGGTTCTGGGAGACTTCCTGCTTGTATTAGTGTCCTAACAAATCACAGACTGGGTGGCTTAAACAGCAGAAATGTATTCTCTCACACTTCTGGAGGCCGGACATCTGAAATCAAGGTGCCAGCAGGGCCATGTTCTTTCCAAATGCTCTGGGGACAAGTCCTTCCTTTCCTCTTCCTTTCCAGTCATTGGACTGGGGTCCACCAAATCCAGTATGATTTTATCTTAATTTGATTAAATCTGCAAATACCCTATTTCCAAATAATATTACATTCACAGGTTTGGGGTGGGAGCATCATTTAATCCAGTACACTGCTATTGAGATGTTTTAGAAGAATCTGAATTCTACCAACATGGAAGCAGCACCAGTGGTACTCCATGCCCCCTGGTGGAGGTGGGGCAAATAGAGACTTAACAATCACTCTATGTTCCATTTCTTTTTGCTCACTCAAGAGCCTCTTAAGTGGACACCATCCTCTCAACTTCCTAAATCTTCAACGCTTCCTCTCTCTAGTCTCTTTTGCATCAAAATGGAGATACAATGTAAAAAAAAAAACATATACGTGTGTATGTGTTTTATGCATGTATGTGTGCATACATATTCAAAACTACTACGCAGTGTTGTGGTCAAGAAGGGAAAGTGTCAGAGAGATCTGAATTGGAATTATGGTTTTGGCATGCTTATTATAGGACCATGGGGAAATTACTTAATCTATCTGGACCTTAGTGTCCTGACTCTTAAAATGGGAGTAAAGATAGGAAATCCCTCAAAGGGTTTTTTGAGGATTTAAAAAAAATTACACAGTCATCTTAAAAGATGCTGAAGATGAACTTAATAAAACTTGACATAAATTTTATATTAAAGGTAAGAAAAATCAGGAAGTTTTTTTCTTAATATGACAGAGTATTATTTAAAATAGGCATTGAGGCCATTCAGAATGCCTCATTCTGACAAATCACATGCCAATGTCAATTTAAGAAAAAAAGTGTACATTATGAATGAGGACTATAACAATAGATACATATACATTTGAAACAATAAACTGGATACTTTTCTAATCCATTATTAAGTGATTACAATTCTTCTGACTAAAGGTAGAAAACCTTAATAAATCACTAAGAATGAAAGGAGAGGCCTAATTTTTATTATTTGCAGGGGATGATGGTCTCTTTAGAAAACCCCAAAGAATCAAATAAACTGTTAGAACTATTACAAATTCAGAAAAGTGGCATTTTGAACTTTAATTCTCTGCATAATTCTTATTTATAAGCCATACAAAAACATCAATAACTTTCCTATAATTCAACAATGACCAGGTGAAGGTAGAATTTAAAACAGCCTGGGGGGGGGGGTGGCACCTGGGTGGTGCAGTCGGTTAAGCGTCCGACTTCAGCTAGGTCACGATCTTGCGGTCCGTGAGTTTGAGCCCCGCGTCAGGCTCTGGGCTGATGGCTCGGAGCCTGGAGCCTGTTTCCAATTCTGTGTCTCCCTCTCTCTCTGCCCCTCCCCCATTCATGCTCTGTCTCTCTCTGTCCCAAAAATAAATAAACGTTGAAAAAAAATTAAAAAAAAATTTAAAAAAAAACAGCCTGTGGGTAGGATAGTAGCAAGAGAAGGTATTAATAAGTAATTGGATTCAGGATATATTTTGATGCAAATGTGACACAGCTTTATTTTTAACACAGTTAAATTGCATGGGGGGAAATGGGGTAAAATATAATTTTAATAAATGACAAGTTATACAGTATAAGGACTCTTTTTTGAAAAATGTCAATTCTCCCCAAATTAATCTAGGTATAACTTTAATAAAAAATTGTCCTAATGCTCATATGAGAACTCTAGTTGAGGTAACTAATCAGATGCATTGACCTCTCTTTCCTGCCAATGCGCCAAGGAAATAACAGGGAAATTATACAAATCCTACAAAGAATCCCACAAGAGCACACTGGGAAATTGAGAAATTACTGTAAAACATAAAACAAAAAAATTCAAATTTATGGCAATAGTCAACAGGAATCTACAAATGAAAGCAAGAGAAAAACGTTTCCAAAATAGTGAATATTTTTAGAAAAAGTTCCAGATCAGAGATAGTGGAGCCAGGAGCAGAAATCGGGATGTTTAATTACAGAGTTATGAATGGCTGCTCTTTGTTCCCAGAGTGTCTGGTTGCAGCATCTGTCACTCAGATCCATGAGTGAAGGTCTTTAAACAATATGGGAGATTTTCCACTGTAGATGTCAGGAGTGGGTATTTAGGCTGGAGAAAGAAGCAAGAACAGGCAGCTGTGGCACATGATCTGTCATAAAATCCATGTGTCTCAAAGTGAAGTCAGGCAAGAAAGGAGGGAGTAACCCTCAGGAGCTGAGTGAGCATGTGCAATACCTACTCCCAGTCTCATCCCTCAATAGGCATACCCTCCTGCTGTGTGGAAGAGTGAGAGGGAAAGAGAGAGGATACTAGTCACCATAAAGGAAATAGTATTTATTTGAGTAACAAAAATTGTAAAGGGCAAAATACAACATACAGAAAATTAAATGCAAGGGGAAACCATTTTTCAAACATCTGGCAGGGTCAAAGGGTTAACACTGTTAATTGCATCAAGATCTACCCACTGATAAGAAAAAAACAAGCAATTCTCATGATTCCCTCTGCTGCAATGTGCTTCCTCTGGTCATTTATCCTATAGCAAACTCCCCTCCTCTCAGATTACAGCCCAAATGCCACCTTTCCTGACCAATCCATCTAAAGCATCTATCTGCTCAATTACTTTGTTTAACCACCCCTATTTTAATTTTTGGCATACTTCTTATCATTAGCTGGTATCTTTATGTACTTTTTCTTTCATGTTTTCTTATATCCACCTCTGTTAGAATGTAAGTTTTATGAGGGTGGGGACATTGTATTATTTGCTACTGTTTCTCCTGCACCTAGAATTCTTTACCTAGCCAAAATATGTTTCTAAAATGATGGCATGATGACTTTTTCAGATGTACAAAAGCTCAAAGAATTTCTCAATAGCAGACTTGCATTATAAGAACTGCTGAATTCTTTTAGGCCAAAAGAAGATGCTGTCAGATGAAATTCTGAATCTACACAAAGGAATCAGAAATGGTAACTATATGGATAATATGTTGTTTCTGTATTATTTAAACGCTCTTTAAAAATAACAGATAATTTAAACAAAAAATTAAGGGGAGGGAATATAACATTTGTAAAAGTAAAATGTGTGAAAAAATAGGACAAAATTTGGGAGGGAAAAAGGGAAGTATACTTTCATAAGTTTCTTATACTAATGTGTAATTGTATAGCATCATGTGAAGATAGGCTGAAATATTAAAGATGTATACTATAAGCCCAGTTTTTAACTTGGATGATTTTGACTCCCTCTTTCCCTGGGGAGCATTTGGCAATGCCTGCAGACATCTTAGTAGCAATGAATGAGGAAGTGCTACTGGCATCTAGTCGAGAAAGGCCAACGATGATGCCAAACATTCTATAATGCATGGAACAGCACCCCACAAGGAATTTTCTGATTCAATAATTCAATAATACCAAGGCTGAGAAACTCAATTAACTCAAGTTAAATATTATTTATTGGATTTCAATTTTTAGAATCTATTAAAGACAAAATTCAAACTACCATTTTATTAGTCTTACAATTGTGAAGTAATGGTAAAAAAAATTAGGGAAGGAAGGGGGAATACAGGTTGAGTGTAGTGCAGTAACATTCATTTCCTCAGCCAACCTAAGGGGTATTGAGATACTGTCTAACATACAGATGGCCAACAGACACACAAAACAATGCTCAACATCACTCATCATCAGGGAAATGCAAATCAAAACCACAATGAGATATTATCTCACACATGTCAGAATGGCTAAAATTAAAAAGATAAGAAATAACAAGTATTGGCAAGGATGTTGGGGAAAAGGAACACTTGTGCATTGTTGGTGGGGATGTAAATTAGTACAGCCACTGTGGAAGACAGTATGGAGTTTACTCAAAAAATAAAAAATAGAAGCACCATATGGTCCAGTATTTCATCATTTGGTATTTATTCAAAGAAAATGAAAACACTAATTTGAAAAGATATATATACCCCTCTGTTTATCACAGCATTATTTTCAATACCCAAGATATGGAAGCAATCTAAGTGTCCATCAATAGACAAATGGATAAAGGAGGTGTGGTTTATATATACAGTGGAATATTACTCAGCCATAAAAAAGAATTTGATCATGCCATTTGCAACAACATGGAAGGACCTAGAGAGTATAGTGCTGAATGCAATAAGTCAGACAGGGAAAGACAAATACCCTAAGATTTCACTTATGTGGAATCTAAAAAAACAAAATAAACCAAAAGCAGAAACAGACCCATAAATACAGAGAATAAACAAACTGATGGTTGCCAGGGTTCAGGGGTGAATGGGCCAAGTGGGTAGAAGGAGTGGGAGGTACTGGCTTCCAGCTGTGGGAAGAATAAATAAGTCACAGGGATGAAAGGTACAACATAGGGAATATAGTCAATGGTAACATAAAAGTGTTGTATGGTGACAGATGGTAGCTACGCTTATGGTGAGCATAGCATAAGATATAGAGTTGTTGAACCACTATGCTGTTCACTTGATATTAATGTGTATAACTTGTGTGTCAACTATTCTTGAATGAAAAAAAAACTATAGTTTAAATAACTGTAATACACAGTAAAATTAAATGCATTCCTAAAAAATGAAATTAAAAAAAGAGATACTATCTAAAATTGATAAAATAAGAAATATAATTTAATGTATATCTTTTTAAAAATTATGCAAGTATAATGAGAAAGAATGGAATCATGACATTTGCAGCAATGTGGATGGAACTGTCAGAGAAGGACAGATATCCTATGTTTGCCCTCATATGTGGATCTTGAGAAATGGAACAGAAGACCACGGAGGAAGGGAAGGGGGAAAAAAAGATAAAAACAGAGAAGGAGGGAGGCAAACCACAAGAGACTATTAAGTACAGAGAACAAAGTAAGGGTGGAAGGGGGTAGGGGAGAGGGAAAATGTGTGATGGGCATCGTTGCGGCATTTGTTGATGGGCACTTGTTGCGATGAGCAATGGGTGTTGTATGTAAGCCAGTATGACAATAAATTATTTTCATAAAAATAAAATAAAATAAAATAAAATTATGCAAGTACAGGTAGTTCTCACTTTGCATGGTAGTTTGGGACCAAAAAATGACTATGCAAACTGAAATCATGCAAAGTGAACTTAATTATCCATGGGAAAAATTATGTTGGTATAAGACCTCTCAAAGTTTTTATCAAAACCTTAAAAACTCTTACTGTTGTTTATAAATGTATAGGGAAATAAAAAAATGGTAAAAACTAATATTTATTTAGGCACTGCAATTTAAAACTTTAGAAACATTGAGAAGCGAAGTGTTTTACTTTTTTAAAAATTGTCAAGAGAAGTTGAATAGTGATCGCCTTCTGCTTACAATATGAAGTGAGAATGTTTTCTATGTCTTGACAGAAATGTCATGCTCCTTTTTAAGTTGAATCAGTTTCTAACATTTTATCCTTTTCACTTTTGATGTCATGAAATATCTCTGAGAGTTCTTTAATGTGAAGTTTTTGCTATGATCTTTTGGGACATCTTCATCCTTTTCATCACAAACACCCATTAATATCCTTAAGTTTGCCTCCATTAAGTTGTGCAGGCAGCATATCTAGACTTTCTTGAATGGCAGCAGTGTCAGCATTGCCATGGTCAGCTATTTCTTCTGTAACTGTTCTCATTTGACTAGAATTTCATTTCCAATGTTACCACTTTTCATTCCTTTGTTTCACTTTTGTTTTTGTTGGTCAATTACTCTTTGGACTTTTTTTTCTTTTTCTTTTTCTTTTTTTTTGAGACCTATGGACACCTACAGATTGAAAGTGAGGGAATGGAGAAACATTTTATCATGCAAATGGGTGTCAAAAGAAAGCTGGAGTAGCAGTACTTTTATTAGACAAAGTAGACTTGAAAACAAAGAGTGTAACAAAGATGAAGGGCACCATATCATAACAAAGGGGACAATCCAACCAGAAGATGTAACAATTGTAAATTCATATGCACCCACCATGGAGCACCCAAATATATAAAACAACAAACATAAAGGAACTCATTAACTATAATACAATAATAGTAGGAGACTTTAACACCCTATTTACATCAATGGACAAGTCATCTAAACAGAAAATATGCAAGGAAATAATGGCTCTGAATGACACACCGGACCAGATAGACTTAACAGATATATTCAGAACATTCCATCCTAAACAGCAGAATACACATTTTTTTCAAGTGCACATGGAACATTCTCCAGAATAGATCACTTATTAGATCACAAATCAGGCCTCAACAACTACAAAAAGATTAAAATCATACCATGCACCTTTTTTTGACCACAACGTTATGAAACTAGAAGTCAACCACAAGAAAAAATTTGGAAAGACCACAAATACTTGGAAATTAAACATCATACTCTAAACAATGAATGGGTCAACCAGGAAATCAAAGAAGAAATTTACAAATACATGGAAACAAATGAAAATGAAAACACAATGGTCCAAAACCTTTGGAATGCAGCAAAAGTGGTTCTAAGAGGGAAGTACAAAGCAATACAGGCCTACCTTAAGAAGAAAAATATCAAATAAACAACCTAACTTTACACTATAGGAGTTAGAAAGAAACAACAGATGAAGCCTAAAGCCAGCAGAAGGAAGGAAATAATAAAGATTAGAACAAAAATACAATATATAACCCCCCAAAAAACCAATAGAACAGATCAATGAAACCAGGACCTAAGTCTCTGAAAAAAATTAACAAAATCAATAAATATCTACCCAGACATCAAAAATAAAAGAGAAGGGACCCAAATAAATAAAATCACAAATGAGAGAGGATAAATAACAACCAACACCACAGAAATATAAACAATTTTAAGAGAATATTTTGAAAAAATACACACCAACAAATTGGACAACCTAGAAGAAATGGATAAATTCCTAGAAACATATAAACTACCAAAACTGAAACAAGAAGTAGAAAACTTGAACAAATAACCAGCAAGGAAATTGAATCAGAAATCAAAAAACTCCCCCAAAACAAAAGTTCAGGGCCGGATGGCTTCACAGGCAAATTCTACCAAACATGTAAAGAAGAGTTCATGCTTATTCTTCTCAAACTATTCCAAAAAAATAGAAAAGGAAGGAAAACTTCTAAGTTCATTCTGAGGTCAGCATTACCCTGTTACCAAAACCAGATAAATACTCCTAAAAAAGAGAACTACAGGCTAATATCCCTAACAAACATGGATGCAAAAATTCTCAATAAAATACTAGCAAACCAAATCCAACAATACATTTAAAAAAATCCCCTTTGGATTTTCCATTTTTGTTAAATCTCATAGTTTTATCATTGGGGCAAGAGGAGGCAACAAAAGTACACACTTTGTTATCTGTGTGTGAATAGTGTAGTGACCAGATTTTAAGAGAAGTGATGTACGTTATGTAGTGATTTGTGGAATGAAGAGCATTTAGACTCCATGAAGTTACTTCCAGGCAATATTTCAAAGGCAGTGATTAAGCAAATTAACTTGGTTTGTCTCTTTTTTTTTCCCCCCTTTGCTTATTTGTTTTCTTTCTTAAATTCCACATGAGTTAAATCATATGGTATTTGTCTTTTTGTTAGTTTGCTTACCCTAACACTCTCTAGCTTCATCCATGTTGGAAATGGGAAGATTTCATTCTTTTTTGTGGCTGAATAATATTCCATTATATATAATATATGATATATATATATATACACACACACACACACACACAAACACATACACTTATGTATATACACAACACACACACATATACCACATTGTTTTTATCCATTCATCTATCGATAGACACTTGGGCTGCTTCCATAATTTGACTCTTAACCATAGAGAACAATCTGATGGTTACCAGAGGGGAGGCAAGTGGGGGATGGATTAAATAGGTGATGGGGATTAAGGAGTGTACTTGTTGTGATGAGCACTGGGTGATGTGTGGAAGTGCCAAATCACTATATTATACACTTGAAACTATTATTATACTGTGTGTTAACAAATTGGGATTTAAATAAAACCTTAAAAAAATTTAAAAAGCATATAATCTTGGGTTATAACAACAAAAAGAAAAATAACTTAAGTCCAGTTTAAAATTCCTTTCTGCCCTTTCCAGTTAGTCCCCAACCACTGCTTTGCAGAATCAACCATCATTCCAAATTATATCACCATAAATTAGCTTTTTTATGTCCTTTAAATGCATATAAATAGAATCAAATGATGTGTATTTTTTTGTGTGTGTCTGACTTCTTTCACTTAACATGATGTTTTGGGGGATTCATCCACGTTCCTGCAAGTATCAATTGTTCCTTTTATTCAATTGCTGAGCAGCATTAATACATAATTACAAATTAAAACATGTTCATAGTAAGACATGTAGGAGGTACAAAAGTAAAAAAATTTTCTGAACTCTCTTCTTTATACTCTTCACAAGAAACGATTATTAATAACTGCTTATTTAGATATTTTCCAACAACCCTGGACACATGACTAACACTTATTTTCCTTATTCCTTTTAGAAAATGAAATAAACTCTTGATTAACTTCCATGATAATAGAGAACTCAGTGACATTTCCAAACACCATACTCTATTTTCCATTCTTTCCCATCTCAGTTATTAACCACCAGTCCTTCCAATTTGTTGGGCCAGACATCTTGTAATCATCTTTGTCTCCTCCTTTTGTATACTCTATCAGCACATCTTATCAACCCTACTTTTAAAATATCTAGAATCTGATCACTTTTTACCTTTTCTACTACCCAGTCCAAACCATCATTACTTTTTACCAAAATCGTTGGAATCTCTTACCAAAGTGTTTTCCATATTGGTCCTCCTCCTCCCTCCTATGTAGTCCATTCTCTAAAAAGCAGCTAAAGCAATCATGTGAATACCTAAATTGGATCATGCCACATCTGCACAAAACACTCCAAGGACTTCCTATCTTAGAGTACAGGCCAAAGTCCTCACAATGTCATACTATGCCCTATATGATCTGTCTTCTACCCTCTCTGGTTTTATCTTCTATTATTCTTCTTCTCACATATTCCCTGTTAGCCACACTGGTCTCCTTCCTATTCAAAGACTCTAGACAAGCTCCCACTAAATACCCAAATAGCTTACTCCCTGACCTCCTTTAGGTTTTATTTTGCTCATATGTAACCTTTTCAGTATGGGCCATTTTTGACCACCTCAATGAAAATTGCAACACTCTCCTCAGAATGTTCCATTGTTCTTCCTTGCTTTATTTTTCTCTATATCACTCAGTACTACCTAATATACTATGTATTTTACTTGTTTATTGTGTGTCTCCCTCCGCTGAAATGTAAGCTCAGGGAGTAGGGAATTTTGTCTGTCTCATTCACTGTTGTATATCTAGTACTTAGAATAGTATTTGGCACATAATTGGCACTCAGTAAATATTTTTGAAAGAGTATGTGGCAGTTGATTAATTTTGAAAGAGCCAGGAACTTGTACAACAGTTTTTCTTTAAATTACCCTTGGAGTTTAGTTGCTTCTATATAAAGTTGCTTCTAATTTCTTGCCAGAAGAATATATTATCCATGTGATTTCCAAATGCCCACACTTACACCATTACATACTGTTGGGTTTTGTTATGTTCAAGCCTCAGAAGGATAGAAACAAGATCGAGTCAACAAAATACCTATGTATGGGCAACTCTTCCTTTCATGTACTTGAACTCTCATTTATGCCTTTTATTTTGTTGAAATAGATTGGATTTGCAAATTATGTCCTCAGGATTTGACTCTCTTTATGTATCTATGCCTGCAATTCTATGGTTGCTGTAAGTGAGCAACATAATTGCTTGAGACAGTGGTTCTCAAGCCAGAATGCTTATCAGAATCACTTATGGGATCTTCTAAATCTGTTGAATCTGAATTTCTCAAGGTACAGCTTGAAAATCTCCATGTTTGACAGGCCCTCCAGTAATTCTTAGGCAGCCAGCCTCGTGCCTAGACATAGACTGGCTTTTGGGAAACATCACAGTGTGGTAGCAGCTTTCTATTGTTGGAATTGCTGCGGTTGGAGAAAACTGAAGGTAGCTAGGGATGCCCTCAAAATCCATTCATACTTTATTTTATAGATAAATATAAATGATGTTTAAGAAATTAAAATCTATTTATGAAACACCACACCCTAATTTCAAAAGGAATACTTCTGGAAGGAAGACTTAATGAAATAGAATGCATAATTACCCAGTTTATACCACAGTAGTCAAAGTCCTGGAGATTTATGTATGCTGTGTCTGTAATTGAAATTACTCAAGTTTATCATTCAGTGCATACAAATGTGGCAGAGCAGGGTCCCCTCCGCCTCCACTCTGGGCTTCACTGGCTCGCCCAAGCCCAGGTACAGAACCATGGGGCTGTCCAGTTTTGCACAGATTTTCTACATGCAGCTCCTTCAGTTTCCTTCCCTCACCACCCTCCAGACCAGCCAGAGATTAGATGACACCTCAGCCCATTCACCCAGCCCCTCCTTCCTACTGTCTTCTCCCCTAGGATTTTCTGCAATAAAAAAACCCCTTCGTTCTCCTTTCTCTGTCAACCAAATGCAGATCTTCTTAGGGGTCAGCTAAAGAACGTAAGTTATACCGTGGATAGGTAAGAAAATAAGAAATAATTCTGAAAGAAATAAAAATTTCCTAGCACTTCTCAGATTTTATCACAGCTTCAATTCTCTGCAAGCATATATTTGCCTAGGAAATTTTACTAACAGCATGTAGTTTTATATCATCCATAAGCCCTGTGTGCTTACTAAAAATTTTCCTATTAGGAGTCTCTCTCCCCCCACATTTCTCTCTCTTTTTCTCTCTCTGTCACCTTTAAATTTTGCCCAAGTCATAAGAAACAAATCTCCGGTTTCCTGCCCATGTTAGGTAGAATGAGAAGATATCATTCTAAGGTATTTGAAAAATAAATTTTCTTTGAACAGTAAAATTTCTACAGATAAACAAAAAAGAACTCTATTTCATCCCATGTAATCACACTAGGAGATATAATTACGCTCATTTTATACAAAAGAAAACTGAGGATCAAAAGAGGTGGGGAAGTTGGCTCAGTTTCACCAGCACAGCATGATTCTGACTAAGGGAGAGGAGATTCCAAAATCCAGCATTGCACAGCATTTCTTTCCTCCTCAAAAAAGAGGCAGAAACATGCTAAGGTTAAAAGTGATTAATAGGGCCTTTCCCTTAGGTTTTGTAGTAACTGCCCACCATTGATGATAATGGGACTCAAACTTCAACCTGCCTGCCTCTGGTCTAAGAGCAGAAGTCTCTGATTGAGACGCTCCTGGTTATGTGGCAGGACGTGAGTTTTTGTAACTCTTTTCCTGAACACAATCCCCTCTGGGCCTTTCATCCCTTTTGGAAGAGCTGCCTCAATTGATCTGTTTACAGTGTGGCAGTTATGGATGGGTTTTATGGAACCAATGAATTGGGTTCTTACTGCTTTGAGCCATGTGTGTTTCTGTTTCTTCAGTCTGCTACTGTCTAGTGCTTAAAGAGGCCAGTTTGTTTTTCTTCCTTAGCCTTTTAAACATCTCGGATCAGAACATCATCAGAATTATTTTAAGCTTTGGGGTTCTCTGATGACTATAAGATGGAAGGAGAGACCACCATCCCATTCAGGAGTAAATTCATAAATATGGACTCTATTTGAACTTCTACTACAAGTCAATGAATACTTTATTTGCCTAAAAGGATTCTTTTCTTTTAAACCAAGAGCTCTACTAAATAAATAATACTTTTAAATTTTGAGGTGTCCTATTTCCCAGGGAAGGGTGTATTAAAATAGGCTAGTTTATGCAGCAGTAACAAAAACAGCAGAAGATTAGTGGTTCCTAATATTAAATATCTTTTTCATGTTCATTCTGTGGGCCCAATGTTGGCTAGGGACTCTACCACATGTCGTCTTACTTCAGGGCCCAAGCTGATCGAGTATCTACCATCTTGAATGTTGCTGGTAGTCAATGGCTTTGGAATGAGACAGAGTCCATTCCATGATTTCTTTGTTGTGTGAACCCACTGCTTTTTCTAGGTGGAAAATGGAGCACACCATCTCCTAGCAACTTCCAAAAGCCTACAGTTGTATCCAGAGAATAAGCTGTTTTTTTGCTGAGTCCCTATGGGGTCTAAGACTGGAAGTCATGTTTTGGTAGAGACCAGTTGTTAACATAGCTCTTTTCTCTTTTTCTCAGACATATAACCAGACTCTATACAGTTATACGTGGCCATATGACTGAGTTCAAGTGTTAAAATTAGAATGGAAGTGATGTGCAACATATCCAGGATGGACTGTTTGATCCTCTGTTCTTTCTTCTTCTACAAACCTAACATAGGCGAGCATTGGTGGCCTTGGAAGGCATGTGGTTAGGACAGCAGAGTCACAAGATGGAATGAGCCTCTGTCCTTAAATCATTGCATGGAGGAAAGCTACTTACCCACCTGGAATAGTCATTTTGGGCTTTTCTTGTGCACACACACATACATACACAAACTTCTAACATGTTTGAGCCATTCCTTGTATTAGTTCAATTATTACAACAATCATCATATCCTCAATGAATACAAATATCTTTGCCAAGATCTTGGTGAACTGGTGAAGAGGCCCTCTGAGGAGACAATTTGCATGCAGACTTTGACAGAAGGTTCTATAATTACAGAAAAGGACGGCAGGAGAGGAGGACTTGAGGAAGAGCAGTTCTCTTCTGGATACCCAGACCCCAGCCCAATTCCATGCCTTTGGAGAAAGCTTGATGATCTGGAGTAAGGAGTGGGCTTCTCCTCACTTTTGTATAAACAGTTTCAGGCTCTCTAAAGACCCTCGGTGCCTTAGTGAGGGTGAGCTGAGGGGAGTGTACAGGTAGGTAACAGCCATGTTGAATATGAGGCATTTGTGCCTTCAAAATTTTCTCTGCCACAGGTTGGAAATCTTCACTTCTAGGGTAGTTCCTGTGAGATTTAGCATTGATTCCAGAAGACTCTGTTAAATTGGATGTAAATTATGAAAAAGCATGACTAATAAACCCCAAAGCATGGTTTAAGTAACAAGCAATGTCCACAATATGAGAAAGCTAGATGTGAACTGGGAGGAAATGGGGCCCAGCAAGCAATCTGGGAATCTCAGTTTCAGTCCTGGCTCTGCCAACTTGATGTGTTACTTTAAGCAAGTTCTTGGTGCTTCATTCTTCAACTTCTTTTAATTCCTTTGTTTCTTTCAAGACTGAATCCTGATGTCACTCCCTCTTGGAAGTCTTCCCTGATTGCAGCCAGGGTTAAGTACCTTGGTAAGGCCTACCCATCCTCCATGCTCCCACAGAGGAGTGCTGTACCATAGCACCATTATTGTGTGTCCCCAAATGGACTGGATATTCTCAAGGGTAGAACTATGTCTTACTCACTGGTGGATCTGCAGCATGTGGCCCAGGGTCTGGCCTCCCAAAGGTGTGCTGAGTACATTATAAACTTATTCTGCTGGAGATTTGTGTCCCACGTAAAGAAGAGATTAGGGCCATCTTCATCCCAAAGACAGAAGCTGAGTTGGAGCCTGAAGGAAGCAAGAGACAAGGAAGAGGAATTCCAAACAGAGGGAACCATGTGGGCTGGGCCTGAGATAAATTCCAGAACAGCCTTCACAGGGCAGTCGGGGGCAAGAGGTCCCTTGAGTCTCAGATGGTAGAAGCCATAGGCGTTTCTATGTAGATTCTGGGAAGAGGCTGGTGGGAACAGGCTCCTGCACTATTGTCCCCAGGGATGCCCTATTACCTCCAGAGCTGTCTGGCTGCTGTCCTCAGGCATGCCTACGTTATCATCAGTATTACCAATGTCCAGGGGATGAAATAAATAAATAAAGCTATATTAATATCAGCTCCATTAGAAACACATGAAATAAATTAATGTTTGCCAAATGGGAAAAGAAAAAATCAATAGGAAAAGAAATATTATTTTTAATCTTCTGAGAAGGTTTTTATAAACAACAGAAAGGGAAAAAAATAAAAACCATGAAAAAGAATCTGCCATCATCCTTTTAACCTTTATTTATTATCACTCATTCTACATCATCCCGAACTGCATGATAATTTAAAATTTCATTTTAATTTCAATGTATCATATAATTCAACCTAGCCTTTTACAGCATTTTTTTTTTTTTTACTGAAAACTTTTAAAATGTCTCAAAAGGAAATACAACCAGGGGGAGGGAGGGTAAGAAGTCCTGTAACCTTCTAGAGTAGTCATTTAATTTCTGAGATTAAAAGGTCTGTGCAAAAATATGATAACACTAAAAGCAACAGACATGACCAATGTGCATGTTCCTTAACGGCGTGCTGACTCACGTGGAGTGGCTGCGGCTGGCTTCTCTCTGTGTTCTTCCAGGCTTTCACTGGAATTCAAATTATTTGAAGACTCTGAGCCATTTTGGTTGTTTTAGGAGAATATTTTTTCACTTGTTTCTACCACGTTTGATCCATTCTGAGATGGTGGCAGCATCTCCTTTCTGGGACTTGTCCTATAGTTCCTGCCTGAGAGACTTCTATCTAGAGTTTCAGAAAGTGACTCCTATTAGTAGCTAGCCCTTACTGAGCACATACTCTGTGTCACTTAGTCAAGTGTTACAAATACATTTTGTTATTTAAGTCTCACCGCCCTATGAGACAGGCAATTTTATTGTTCTCATTTCACAGAGGTTAAGTAAAGTACTGGAGGCCAGAGAGCTCAGGAGTAACAGGGATCTGAACCCAAGCCCAGTGGACGTCAAAGGCTGTGCTTTTAGAATCACCAAAGGGAGCTAACAGGAAATAGGGAGGTGCTGGGCTTCCTTCTTTACATTGCCTCAACTAGGCTCCTGAACCAGAGACACCCCTCTACCATGGCTCTGTTAGGAGAATTTATTTTCTAAGAAAATAATGGAGAGGGAGAGGGAGTATGCTGTGTGTGACCCTGGGCTGTGGAGTCAGGCTGGACCTGTAATATGGTCGCTAAGACCTGCGCTCTGCCCTGCGTCCTCCCTCCTTGAGCCGGTGCTTATTATCCTATTGTGTGTGGACAAGTATGAGTTGGCCTGTGGTTACTGATTACAGAGAGGTGTGCTGCCAGGCTCAGCAGGTCATTTGACTATTTACTGTTCATTAATTAATTTATTCATTCAAGCATTGAGCTAGTCACGATAGATTAGATTATGCTGAAACAAAAAATAAACCACTCCCCAAAGTTCAGGGATTTAAAATAGCAAAAATTCGGGGTACCTGTGTGGCTCAGTTGGTTAAGCATCCAACTCTTGATTTTGGCTCAGGTCATGATCTCATGGTTCATGAGATTGAGCCCTGCGTCGGGCTCTGTGCTGACAGCATGGAGCCTGCTTGGGATTTTTTCTCTTTCTTTCTCTGCCCCTCCTGAACACATACCCTCTCTCTCAAAATGAAAAAATAATCATTTTTTAAAAATAGTAAAAATTCATTTTTTTTCTGATATATGTTTAATACGAGTAGTCAGGGCTTTTGCTCAGGTTCCATCTTGATGTGTGCTTCCCTGGCCTCTACAGCAGGGGGATACAAATGTGATTCATCGTGCACTGGCTCTTCATGGCTCTCTTTGGAAATGATACATGTCACTTCTACTTATATGTCATTGGCTAAAACAAATCACATGACCAAATGCATCTGGAAGGACATGAATTGGAGGATCTGTGAACACCCTGGATGACCGCCATGAGACTCTACAGGCACTCTGATACTGTGGAAAGCCTTTATTCTAGCACAGCAGGCAGTTAATGAATCTGTGAATAATTTTAAGCAGAATTAAGAGCTATGAAAAATTGAAGTAGCAGAAGAGTAGAGAGTGATGGAGGTGATATGGAGAGGAAGCTCTGTCAGAGACGGTGGTCAGGAAAGACTTCTTTGAGAATGTGACATCTGAGCTGATAGTTTCAGTGAAGAAATGAGCCACAAAATCTAGAGAAAGAACATTTAAGGGAAGAGAAGGAGGGAACAGCAAGTGCAAAGACCCAGAAGTGGGAATGAAGGTCATATGCCTGACGGACAGCTGGGAAAACCAGCTGGGCTGGGGTGGAGTGAGGCAAGGGAGGGGGGCTGTGCACAAGGGGTAGAGGGAGCCAGACCACAAGAGCCCGAGAAGGGCATGATTAGGGTTTTAAATTTTAACTCAAGTGTGATGAAAAGCTATTGGAGGATCTTTAAACAAATGAGTAATGGATTTTATTTACATTTTTATAAAGATCATTTGGCTGTTCTGAGAAGAGACCGTAGTCTGCAAAGGTAAAGGCAGGGAAACCACTCCAGAAACAACTGTGTCAGTCTCATGTCCTCTTCTCTGGCCCTGGGAGCCCAGAGACAAGTGTGGATAGTTTGCACCTTTCTGCCCCTCAGAGCCACTCTTCTTAGCCTTCACTAGGCTATCCACACAGGTAAGGCCTGCCTTGGGTCGGGGGCTCACCAAAGGGATGTGTGTCTTCCTTCTACTGCACATCTCAGAATTTCCAAGGGAAAAATGGCACTCATACGCCAGATCCTTCCTGCTATTCCAGAACATAGAAAACATGGCTCCAAGGAGTGAGTCGAATTCTGTGGAACCTTTCCAGTGGCTTAGAGCCATCCCCACATTTGATTGCCACAATTTTTCTCCCTAATCATGCCTGAAAAATAAATTCCTTGCTTTTTAAAAAAAAATTATAATTTTTACAACTCCTGAACATTAATTTGCTTAATGCTGCCCTGTCACAGATGATGTGTTTCACCCAATGCGTTGGCACAAGAGATGGGCAGAAGGCGCCTCATATATTTGTGTCAGGCTTCATTGGCAATGACGTTTGTCAGGGGCTGCTTAAGTGACAGCCACAAAACACCTGATTATATACCTAGAATTACCTATTATGGCAGAGCAGCTCACACCTCTATCTGCCATCAGTGATTTGTATGTTTCAGTTGAAATGGGGATGAAACAAATCTGGAAGGAGGTAGATATCCAAATTAGTTCTCTGACCAACCTTTCACAATGAAAACAGGCCTCTTGGCTAAAAGTTTCTGTGTGGCAAATTTAGTTGGGGCACTGGCTGTTTCTATTCTTTCTTCTGCCCACCTGTAAACCTTTGGGCTCAGTTAAACCCAGGGGAGGGGCCCTAGCTGAGGCATTGCAAATGAATTTCAATTAAAGAGGATTAATTTCAATTAATTCTGAATCTACCCCAATTGGAGTTTAACTCTTAAACCAGACAAGAGAAACAGGGAAACTTAACATCTGTATGAAACTCAAACAATTTCCCATTTTCCCAGATTTCAATCTGAATTAGTATGGAAACAAAAACAATGCATTAAAATAATGCAGAATAAATAAGAAAGGCAGCAAATTTGCAATCCTACCACTTGCAGAAGCATACCATAATGAATGTAGTGCTTATTTATTCTTTAACTTGATTTTTTTGAATAGGTAACATTTCTACATGTTTTAAAAACCAAAACAATATATGTATGTACCTGAAGCAATAATAATTTCAGGTACCTTTTTAAAATTTTTTACTTGTTGTCTTGGAATAATTTTAAATTAAATTTTTTAACATTTATTTATTTTTGAGAGAGAGAGCATGAGCGGGGAAGGGGCAGAGAGAGAGGGAGACACAGAATCCAAAGCAGGCTCCAGGCTCTGAGCTGTCAGCACAGAGCCCGATGTGGGGCTTGAACTCACGAACTGCGAGATCATGGCCTGAGCCAAAGTTGGATGCTTAACCGACTGAGCCACCCCTGGAGCCTCTGGAATAATTTTAGATTTATGGAAGAGTTGCAAAGAAAGTGTAAAGTCCCTGTAAAACGTTTACTCAGCTTCCCCTAATATCAACATCATCTATAGCCACAGTACCTTTGTCAAAAATAAGAAATTAACATTGGTACAATGCTATTGGCTAAATACAGACTTTATTCAGATTTCATCAGTTTTTCTACTAATGTCCTTTTGTCTCCTTCAGATCCAATCCAGAATATTACTTGATATTTAGTTACTGTATCCCTTTAGGTTCCTCTGATTTGTGACAGTTTCTCAGTATTTCCTTGTTTGCCATGACCTTGACAGTTTCGAAGAATACTGGCTAGATATTTTGTAGAATGTTCCTCAGTTGGGGTCTGCCTGATATTTTGTATGATCAGGGCTTTAGGGGTAGACTGCCAGAGATGAAGTGCCATTCTCATTGTATCATATTAGAGGCACATAATATAACATCATTTAACATTGTTCACTTGGTTAAGGTAGTGTTGCCTTTTAGATTTCTCTTCTGTAAACTTATTATTTTTCCCTTTCTGTACCCTATCCTTTGGACCTGTGTCATTGAATCCAGCCCCAACTCTAGGAGAGGGGACTACCTACACATATTACTTGAAATTCTTTTGTAAGGGAAGTTCGTCCCTATCCTCCATTTATTTATTCAATCATTTGTCTATGTAAATATGGAGTCACAGATTATTTCATTCTTTGGGTTGTAATCCAATATTACTGTAATTAATTTTGTTGCTCAGGGTAACAAGTAAAGCTTGTTGTTCCAGGTGTGGCCATTGGGAGCTCTTTCTTGTTGGCTCTTTGGTCCTTTTGACATGACTCCTTCGTTTACTCATTTTTTTTCCCTCCCAGACCTAGTAGTTGGACAGTAAGAAATATATGTATGTATACTAATCTCTCTCAAAATAAACAAGAGTTCACACTAGTATCTCTGCCTCTAACCCAGTACCCCAGGATCTATTCTAGCCCTCCCTTCTTGCTTATCCATGACTCCTTTCCATGACAGTGAGGAAACTGGCTCCTATTGTTGGCAATGCCTTTCTTTATTTGTTCATTACTAGAATACATGTATTTTCATGACTGCTAACCTATATACCTATGAGAAATAAATTATCAACTGGAGTACAAGGTTTATGCACTTTATGTTTTTGTCCCTAGCCTTAGTATCCAGTCCAGACATTTCTGAATTTCTGAAGCCACTTATGTCAGCTCCTTTTTACTCCACCTCCTTTAGTGAACTAGTGCCAAACACTGATCACACAGTTAGATTCCTTTGTCTCAGTTGGCATTCTACCCTAGGATCCCCCAACAAGTCGTTTATTGTGTTTTAATTAGCACACAGTGAAGTTCATGTTTCGTGATACACAGTTTTATAAGTTCTGACAAATGCACCCATCACCCCAGTACTACACAGTCAAAATGCCCCTGTGTGGCCCTTTGTGGTCATACCTTCCCTCCCCTTCAATATGGAAACTACTGATTTGCTTTCTATCCCTGTGGTTTTACAGACACTTAAAAAAAAGTTTGTCTAATTTATTTTAAAATTCAGGTAGCTCCTTATTATGCAGGCTTAAATGTATCACAGATCACACCCTCTCAATACTGCATGTGCAAGTCGCTACGCCATCCACAGTAGTAAAGTGATGGAGCACGACGTGGGTCACAGAGTTAGCCTGCTGGAGCACATACCCAGCTCCCGTGCTTATTACCTGTGAGGCTGCAATTAAGTTACTAAATATTTCAGTGCCTTGGTTTCCTTTCCTCTGAAATGGGGATAATTGAAGAAGCTGGGGAGATGGCAGAGTAGGGGGACCCTAAGCTCACCTCATCCACAGATACAACTAGATAACACTCACATCAGTGTAAATAATCCAGAAAATGACCTGACACCTGGCAGAACAAACTGCACAACTAACAGTAGAGAAGAGACCACATTGAAAATGGTAGGAAGGACAGAGACATGGTGGGGAGCTAAAAGGACTGCAGACTGTCTATAGGAGAGAGGAAGCTGTAGGTTCAGAGATGATAGAGAAATAGACCCTCACACTGGGGAGCCCATGTAAGGAAGATGAATTCCCATAACATCTGGCTTTGAAAACTAGAGGGGCTGAATTTTCTGAGTTCTTACAACCAGTGGGACTTAAAGCCTGGAACTTTAAAAATTAGTGGGAGAGCTCTGGGAGAGCCTGGAGAAGAAACTGAGTCCCCACACTTAAAGAGACAGCACATGGGGCGCCTGGGTGGCGCAGTCGGTTAAGAGTCCGACTTCAGCCAGGTCACAATCTCGCGGTCCGTGAGTTCGAGCCCCGTGTCAGGCTCTGGGCTGATGGCTCGGAGCCTGTTTCTGATTCTGTGTCTCCCCCTCTCTCTGCCCCTCCCCCGTTCATGCTCTGTCTCTCTCTGTCCGAAAAAATAAATGTTGAAAAAAAAATTAAAAAAAAAAAAAAAGAGCACAACAGCCTGGTGAAGTTATAGCACAGAGGCAGCAGTTTGAAAAATGCCTGGGGCATACAGGAGAGAGAGTTATTTACTAATCTCAGACCATGTGCTGATAGGGCAGAGATCTTTGGGAGACTTCTCGAGGAATACCATTTCCCAGCCCCATCCCCCATTCTAGACACGTAGCCACCTGTAGGAACCAGCTCTGTGCCAGTATTCACTACTAAGTTGCTAACACCAAGCCCTGCCCCCTGGGCTTCAGGGATCCACCCCCTCCAGTCACACTTGCCTCAGTCCTGAACTGAGGGTCCCCTCTCCTAGAAGACTGGTGTAAACCTTGCCAACAATGCATCTCCAAACCTGTAGGCTTTGTGGGGCCTCAGTCCCATTGGTGGTGGTGGCAGGCCCCATGGAAGGCTGACACATGTCTTATTAAAACTGTGTGTTGGGGCGCCTGGGTGGCGCAGTCGGTTAAGCGTCCGACTTCAGCCAGGTCACGATCTCGCGGTCCGTGATTTCGAGCCCCGCGTCGGGCTCTGGGCTGATGGCTCAGAGCCTGGAGCCTGTTTCCGATTCTGTGTCTCCCTCTCTCTCTGCCCCTCCCCCGTTCATGCTCTGTCTCTCTCTGTCCCAAAAGTAAATAAAAAACGTTGAAAAAAAAATTAAAAAAAAAAAAACAAAACAAAAAACTGTGTGCCCCACCCAACCTGGCTGGCCTGGTCCCTGTGGTGGCACCATGTCCCCTTTAGTATGCTCTTGGCCAGAGCTCATTCAAACTGGGGACACAATGCTGGCAATGTGCAAGCAGGCCTGAGAGGGGCCAGCAATACTCCAAAGTAACTTCTATGCTGGGCTGAGGGGATAAAAATCACATATACCAGTCAGACGGTGGCCTGGGAGCAGACAGCTGATCTTCACAAGAACAAAAGCTTCTCAGGGGACAACAGAGGGAAAGCACCCAGCAGTTTGGTGCTACTGCATCTTTCACAAACGCCTGGTCTTACTAAACTGAAGCCTAAGGTGGCCTAGACTGATCCACTAACACAACAAGGACCAAACACTGCCCCACAACAGGTAAAGAGAGCCATTGCAGATGACTGGCCTGAAGGAAAAAACAACAGGGTACATACAACACACATGGGCAACACCCTTGAAGTACCAAGTTCTGGTGAACAGGGGACACTGCACTACAGGGCACTACAGGACCTCTTCTTCACAAGGCCATTACTTTCAAGAGCAGAGTCATAGATGACTTTCCTAACACAAAGAAACACAGAGAGTAGGGGAGGGGCAGAAAGAGAGAGGGAGAGAGAGTTAGACAAAATGAGGAGACAGGAATATAGTCCAAATAAAGAAACAGGACAAAATCACAGCAAGAGACCTAAGTGAAACAGATAAAAGTAATATGCCTGATAGAGAATTTAAAGTAATGATCATATAGATACTCACTGGAATTGAGAAAAGAGTAGAGGACATCAGTGAGACCTTTAACAAAGGGATAAAAAAAGTCAGAGATGTAGTACATAATAAATGAAATTAAATACACCATATGGAATAAATAGCTGACTAGAGGAAGCAGAGGAATGAATTAGTGACCTGGAAGACAGAGTAATGGAAAGTAATCAAGCTGAGTAGGTGAGAGAAAAAAAAATTATGCAAAATAATAATAATTTTAGGGAACTCAGTGACTCCATCAAGCATAATAACTTTTGCATTAAGGGATCCCAGAAGAAGAGATAAAGGGACAGAAAATTCATTTGAAGAATTAATAGCTGAAAACTTGCTTAATTTGAGGAAGGAATCTCATATTCAGATCCAGGAGTCACAGAGAGCACCCCAGCAAAATCAATCCAAAGCTCCCAACAAACAAAAGTCCAGGAGCAGAAGGCTTCACGGTGAATTCTACCAAACATTTAAAGAAGAGTCAATACCTATTCTTCTAGCAGTATTCCAAAAAATAGAAGAGAAAGGAAAACTTCCAAATTCATTCTCTAAGGCCATCATTACCCTGATACCAAAAGCAGGTAAAGACACCACAAAAAGAGAGAGAGAGAGAGAACTACAGACTAGTATTTCTGATGAATATAGATGCAAAAATCCTCAGCAAAACATTAGCAAACTGAATCCAACAATACATTAAAAAATCACTCACCATGATCAAATGGGATTTATTCCAAGGATGCAAGCCTTGTTCAATATTCACAAATCAATCAATGTGACACATCACATCAACAAGAGAAAGAATAACAAAACGTATGATCATTTCAATAGATGCAGAAAAAACATTTGACAAAGTACAACATCCATTCATGATAAAAACTCTCAACAAAGTAGGCTTAGATGGAATGTACCTCAACATAATAAAAGCATTATATGAAAAACTCAGAAGCTAAAATCATACTCAGTGGGAGAAAATGGACAGTTTTTCCCCTAAGGTCAGGAACAAGACAAATATATCCAGTCTTACCACTTCTATTTAACATAGTATCGGAAGTCCTAGCCACAGCAGTAAGAAAACAAAAAGAAATTAAAGGCATCCAAATTGGTAAGGAAGAAGTAAAGCTTTCACTATTTGCACATGATATGATACTATTAATAGATAACCCTAAAGACTCTACCCCCAAACTACTAGAATAAATGAAATCAGTAAGGTTTCAGGATACAAAATTAATGTACAGAAATTTATTGCATTCTATACACTAAAAATGAAGCAGCAGAAAGAGAAATTAAGAAAATAATCCCATTCAGGGGCACCTTGGTGTCTCAGTTGGTTAAGTGTCTGACTTCTGCTATTGGCTCAGGTCATGATCTCACGGTTTGTGAGATCAAGCCTCTCATTGGGTTTTGTCTTGGCAGCGTAGAGCCTGCTTGGGATTCTCTCTCTCCCTCTCTCCCTACTCTCCCTCTCTCAAAATAAATAAATAATTTTTTAAAGTAAAATAATCCCATTTAAAATTGCACCAAAAATAATAAAATACCTAGGAATAAACTTAACTAAGAGGTTAAGGTGAAAGACCTGTACCCTGAAAAGTATAAAATATTTATGAAAGAAATTGAAGATGACACAATGAAATGGAAAGACATTCCATGATCATGGAAAGGAAGAATAAATATTGTTAAAATAGCTATACTACCCAAAGTAATCTGCACATTTAATGCAATCTCTATCAAAATACCAACCACATTTTCCACAGAATTAGAATAATCCCCCAAATTTTATGGAACCACAAAAGACCCCAAATAGCTAAAGCAATCTTGAAAAAGAAGAACAAAACTAGAGGTATCACAATCCCAGACTTCAAGTTATATTACAAATTTGTAGTAATCAAAATAGTATGGTACTGGCACAAAAATAGATGCATAGAGCAATGGAACAGCAGAGAGATGCCAGAAATAAACCCATGATTATATGGTCAATTAATCTTCAACAAAGGAAGCAAGAATAAGAAGAAAAATACAGTCTCTTCAACAAATGGCTTTGAGAAAACTGGATAGCTATATGCAAAAGAATGAAATAGGACCACTTTTGTCCACTAAACACAAAAAACAAAATGGATTAAACCCTAAATGTGAGACCTAAAACCATAAAAATACCAAAAGAGAGCACAGGCAGTAATGTCTCTAACATTAGCCATGGCAGTGTTTTTCTAGATAGGTCTCCTGAGGCATCGGAAATAAAGGCAAAAATAAACTATTGGGATTACATCAACAAAAAAATCTTCTGCACAGCAAAGGAAAAAACAACAAAACTAAATGGCAATCTATAGGATGAGAGAAGATATTTGCAAATGATATATCCAATAAAGGGTTAGTATCCAAAATATATGAAGAACTTATACAACTCAACACCCCCAAAACAAAGAATCCAATTTAAAAATGGGCAGAAGACATGAATGGACATTTCTCCAAAGAAGATATCCAGATGTCCAACAGACACATGAAAAGATGCTCATTACTTATCATTAGGGAAATGCAAATTAGAAATACAATGAGATATCACCTCACACCTGTCAGAATGGCTAAAATAAAAAACATAAGAAACAAGTGTTGGTGAGGATGTGGAGAAAGAGGAATCCTCTTGTACTGTTAGTGGGAAATCAAACTGGTGTAGCCGCTGTGGAAAACAGTATGGAGATTCCTCAAAAAGTTAAAAATAGAACTGCTCTACCTGGGTATTTGCTTCCAAAATACAAAAAACACTAAATCAAAGGGATACAATCACCCCTATGTTTATAGCAGCATTATTTACAATAGCCAAATTACAGAAGCTGCCCAAGGGTCCATTGATAGACGAATGGACAAAGAAGAGGTGGTATATATATATATATATATATATATATATATATACACACACACACACACACACACACACACACACACACACACATACATACAATGCAGTATTATTAAGGCATAATAAAGAAGGAAATCTTGCCATTTGCAACTACATGGATGGAGCCAGGAGTATAATGCTAAGCAAAATAAGTTAGTTGGAGAAAGACAAATACCATATATTCCCCCCTCATATGTGGAATTTAAGAAACAAAAGAGCAAAGAAAAAGAGAAAGAGGAACAGATTGTTAACTATAGAGAACAAACTCTTGGTTACCAGAGGGGAGGTGGGAAGGAGGATGGGTAAAATAGGTGATGAGTATTAAGGAGTGCACTTGTGGTGATGAGCACTGGGTGACATAGGGAATTGATGAATCACTGTATTGTACCCTGAAACTAAAATAACACTGTATGTTAACTATACGGAATTAAATTTTAAGAAACACACACAATGGAGCTATTACCTCACAACTGTCATAATGGCGACAATCAAAAACTCAAGAGAACAGTATGGAGGTTCCTCAAAAAGTTAAAAATGGAAATACTGTATCCAGTAATTGCACTACTAGGCATTTATCCAAAAGATACAAAAATACAGATTTGTATTTATAGCATTGTTTATAGCAGCATTATCAACAATAGCCAAACTGTAGAGAGAGCCCAAATGTCCACTGACATTTGTTGTATATACACAATGGAATACTACTCTGCCATCAAAAAGAATGAAATCTTGCCATTTACAACAACATGGGTGGAGTTAGAGTGCATTATGCTAAGTGAAATAATTCTGAGAAGGACAAATACCATATGATTTCACTCATATGTGGAATTTAAGAAACAAAACATACAAAGAAAAAAGAGAGACAAACCAAACACAGACTCTGAACTACAGACAACAAACTGATCATTACCAGAAGCGAGGTGGGTGGGATGATGGGTGAAACAGGTGATGGGAGTTAAAAATGCACTAATCTTGATGAGCACTGAGTAATACATGGGGCTACTGGATCACTGTATTGTACACCTGAAACTAACATAACAATATGTAAGCCACACTGGAATTACACTTTTTAGAAAAGTAGAAAAAAATGAGGATAATAATAATACCTACCTCCTGAGACAGATGTAAGGAAAGAATGAACTGATACATGTAAAGAATGGGGCCTAGAACCTAATAAATATTCCAAAACTGTCAGTTACTATCCTCCTCATTATTATTACTATTTTTATTCTATAAACCAGAGGTCCTCATTAAAAATGAATAAATTCCTTTTCATTAAAGGATATTTCACCTGCTAAATTATAAGCTGAAAATCAGGGCATTGGAAATGGAAACTTTATTTTCTTTCTTTCTTCTTTTTTAAAAATGTTTACTTATTTATTTTGAGAGAGAGAGAGAGAGAGCGAGAGAGAGCGCACATGTATGAGAAGGAGAAGGGCAGAGAGGGAGAGAGAAAGAATCCTAAACAGGCTCTGTTCTGTCAGCTCAGAACCAGACATGGGGCTTGATCCCATGAACTGTGAGATCATGACCTAAGCCAAATCAAGAGTCTGATGCTTAACCAACTAAGCCACCCAGGTGACCCCCTTCGTTTTCTTTCTTGGTGATTGCTATTTCTCTTCTATCTAAAGTTTAACTCTCACTTACTACACAGACAAAACACACATATCCTTATTCATTTAAAAATCACTTACCCATGATTTAGTACCACAATGGGGACCAGACCTCTCTTTCATTGATACTGTATTATTGGCTTCTCCAATGATTGCTAGCACATGGTAGAGATAATAAATAGAGAGTGAGTGAATGAGTCCTTACCACGTACTAGTGGTAATTGGAAATGCAGACATGAGTGGGTCCTAGTCTTCTGGTTGAGTCCGGGTGGCAGGCTTGTAAACGCTATAACCCATGCCTCAGAGAGGCAGGCCTGGCTGTCTCTTCTTAGGTCATGGAGAGAGGTCTCAGAGGAGGATTAGAAGTCCACTCTGTGGACAGGACAGGAAGGGTCCCTTTAGATGAGGACATACATGTAACCTTCTGGAGACTTGAGAGATCTTGGGATGTTCTGAGAATGGCAAATTGTCTGATATGACTGAGCACAGAATGCTTGGTCATGGGGAAGCAGGAGCAGAGGCCAGTGTGGTGGCAACGGCCAGATCTCAATGGTTCTTATGTTCCATGCTGAGGAATTCAGATTCTCTTCTGAGGGCAGTGGCGGCTGCTGAAGGCTTTTGTGTAAGAAAGCAGCAGTGTTTTACGTTTCGGTAGATCAGTGAGGATGCAATAGTGAGAGTAGACAGAGGAGGGGGCATTTCATATATATATTTTTTATGTTTATTTAATTTTGAGAGAAAAAGAAAGAGTGCAAGCAGGGGAGGGGCAGGGAGAGAGGGAGTCACAGAATCTGAAGCACAGAGCCCAACACAGGGCCCGAACTCCTGGAACCATGAAATCATGACCTGAGCTGAAGCCTGACACTTAACCGACTGAGCCACCCAAGTGCCCTGAGGTGGGGACATTTCAAAGTAGGGAGACCAGGGGCACCTGGGTGGCTCCATTGGTTGAGTGTGTAACTTCATGATCTCACAGTTCGTGAGTTTGAGCCCCTCATCGGGCTCTGTGCTGACAGTTCAGAGCTTGGAGCCTGCTTCAGATTCTGTGTCTCCCTCTCTCTCTGTCTGCCTCTCTCTCTCTCTCAAAAATGAATAAACATTAAATACATTTTTTAAATAACAAAATACACAAGGAGACCAATAGGAAACTGTTGGGAATATTTGGGAGAGACATGGCTGTGGTCTGAAATGGAATAGTGGAAAGGGAAAAGAAGAGAGAGTTGGGAGACTTTTTAATGGGACATTTGACAAGATTTTGAGATCAACTGTATATAAAGGACTGAAAACAGAAAGTAGTAGAGAAAGTGACAGCCAGTGTGCCTATTTGGGTAAACTACTGGATGGTGGAAATATTCCTAGGTTCCCCTTGGGGGCAGGGGAGAAAGAATGAGTACAGTTACACACAGACCTGCCTGTTAACCTGTGTTAACCTGTTAACCTGTGCACACATGTGCATACACACCATTCACCTACTAGTAGTCATTGACATTAAAACAGAAAACACAACATCAAAAGTGACAGAGGAGGTTACATGGGTAGTTTAAATGAACAAAAGGAAGGATGCATCTTCCCAAAAAGATTCAGATTGAGATGAGAGGAAAGAAACTATGTGCATAGTCATTGGGTTCTGAGATGACTGAGACCTGCTTTATCTTCAATTACCTCTGATTGGCATGACCTACTTCCTGCAATGGTGACTTTCAATAGATAAAGTGACATCCCATGCCTATGGATATATAACCAGTACCCACCGCCTACAAGCGAAGCCCTCTGAGTCCTTACCTCCTTTGGATGATGACATTTTCACAGCAGCAGCTGGTCCTGACTATGGGTAAGCCTGACACCTTCGCGTAGAAGGAAACTGAATGGCTCCCATGAGAAAGGAGGTCCTGTGACCTTCGCCTTGTTAATGGTGCTCTAATCAATGGAGCAAACAAGTCTTACCCTGCAGAGGGTGCTTTATACTTTATACTCATTGACTGTTTTCCTGGAATAACATGCCCTGTGATGTAAATGCTGAAATTAAATGTTAAATTCAGAGGAAGGGTCCATATGGTAGGAAAAAGCAACTTACAACATAGGTGTTAAGACAATGTGGACTTCATCCTGACACCTTTTTGAGGGGCACAGGTCTTTAACCAGGCTGGGTGTTCCTCTTGCCTGTCACTGCACATCATAGGGGCAGGAGGGCCCCGGTTTGCACTGAGCACTGCTGTGACTATAATAGGACAGCTTTATGGCAAGCAAGGAGGCACATCTATTACCGAGTCTCTTGCTCCAAGCTGCAGATGAGAGAAATCCTCTAATCTCACTCAGTTTTAATCCTGGATTAAGGCAGATTTGTTAATAAAACACTAGTAAAATCAAGAATAGTTTGCAATTATCTTCAACTTCTATTACATATATTTTATGGTTTTAAAAACACACACACAGATGAGGTATATTTTAAATTCCCTGCACTTTTGAATAAAGGGTTCAGGGAAATTAAGAGTCCCAATGATAATGTGACTGCTGGAAAACACAAAGAAGGATGGGAAGAGAGAAGAGAGTGGTTTAAGATGATAGTTTCCATGTTTACCTAATAGGCTAATCCAATAAAAATGATGACCCCAAAGAGTGCTGGTCTTGAGGGTAACCGTGAGTTTGTTGAGATGCATGTAGTGTGTGTCGAGCTCAGACACAGCTGTGCTAGCCCAGATTCTCCCTAAGGGATAGCTGCATCAGCTATGCAACTCAAGGAGAAAGAGCTGTCCTGACCCATCAGCTCTGCACGTAGGACTCAGCCAAACAGTGCATCACATACCTGGGGAATCTGTGAAACCCTGAAGGGAACACCCCCATCAGACTGGGCTGAGCCTGGGTCTCTAACCAGTCTGTGCTCCAGGGGATGCCATAGGTGGCTGCCTCTTTTCTCATTTCTAGAAGTGGGGCTGCTGGTGTGCTAAGATGGCACAGTCAGGGTACAAGGTGTCCCTACTTCCCTGAACCTTTGGGAGGGGACACATGAGTAGCACCAGTCTGTAAGAATGAATCACTTTCTGAACACACTTTCTGTGCAAACTTGTGCATGTTTGTGTTAGCCTTGCTTCAGACTGTTGTACATAGCCCCTCCTTTTCAGGGATGTGCCTGGACCCTCTCTTCCCTTGGGACTGATTCGGAGGTGAAAAGGGTCCAGAGAAATCACTGCCCCCAGCCGTCCATAGGTGGGATCCAGCTTACATGTATGTTTTCTTTGCTCAGCAAAGACTTAGCTCATACATTGCTGGGCAGGAAAGAGTACACTTCACATCACTGCCATATTCCTGGCTTGTGGAAAATTTGAGAGGTGCCGTGACTCTGGAATCCATTCCACCTGTGACAATCCTCGGGACAGCCATTCCCATTAGGTTAGGTGGGTGCACACACCGCTCACCACCTGCCACACCATACTTAGGTACCACTCTTCACAGAGGGTGACCATCCCTGTCGTTCATTGCTTATTCCGCTTGTGCTGTTCTTCATCTTACAAAGAGGAAATTGACTCTTTTTTGTTCCTGTGTCTCTCTTAGGAGAAACAAGAGACCACAAGGGCTACACCCTTTGTCAGCATGCCTCATTCATTTATGGCACTTGCCTGGACCCTGTGGGCATTTGTTTTTGTGATCTTTACAAGTCTAGGCATATATAACTGGCAAGGCCATAGATACACAGAACAGCATGCACTGATACAGAGAGTATCTCAGATTTGACTAGATGCCATGGATCTTTGGGAATGCCAGCTTTCCTATTCATGAATGTCAAATCCACAAATCTTGACATGATGTGGAAAATAATTTCCTAGAATTGAGGTATAGCTTTAGGAGGTTCAGAACACCCTGAAATTGCATGCAAAATCTTACATGACTGAGAGGATTTTCTTTTTTCTTTTTTTTTTCTTGAGGAGACAGTTAATAACTTTCATTAGATTCTAAAAATAGTCCATGTTCCAAAAGGGTTAATGACTTAGTAAACTGTACATGTTTACAACCCACCTTGTTCCAAAAAATTAAGATTATTTACAAAGATGTCTATAACATAAGAGTTATAGTAAATTAGAACTGAGCATTAAAAACGAGAGTTGGGGGACACCTGGGTAGCTCAGTCGGTTAAGCACCCTATTTCAGCTCAGGTCATGATCTCACAGTTTGTGGGTTCAAGCCCCCCATCAGGCTCTGTGCTGACAGCTCAGAGCCTGAAGCCTGCTTCAGATTCTGTGTCTCAATCTCTCTCTGCCCCCCTCCTGCTCATACTCTGTCTCTCTCTGTCTCAAAAATAAATAAAAACATTAAAAATTTAAAAAAAAAATGAGAGTTGGTTCAGCTGATCTGGCTGTTTGGGACTAAGGTCCCTTCCCTCTGACCTTATCATATATCTCTCTGGATCATTCATTATTGAGGCTCTTGACCCCTAACAAGGCCTCAAAGGAGAAATGACTTTGGGAAGGATCCAAGTCCCTGGAGCATGTCAAGGAGAGAACTAGCTGAGGATTCTTTCTCAAGAAGCACATCTAGGAAATTGTATGTATATTTAAGTTTGGATGTATTTATGGATATGTACTGACACTTACTACTGGGTGTGTGGCTATGTGTGAATGAGTGTGCATATATGACCTTGAAAATATGAATGCATGTATATAATGATGTGCTCAAAACTTACATATATGTATGATCTTCATCATGTGTTTGTGTGTGAGTCTGCGTGTGCATACAGATATGTCACAGTCCAGAAATACACAGAACATGGAGGCTGGGATAGAACAAGGCGAAGGGGAAATGCAATAGGTAAAGAGGGAAGGAAGAATTCTCTGGGAATATTGGGGCATAAGGCTTAAGAAGTGATGAGCATGAACACTATCTCAGGATATACTCAATGGTCTAAATATCTTTGTGTTCTATGGGTGAGAAAGTCACAGGTACTGCTGATACTACTGGAGTTTGTTGTTTACATTAATAATAGAAGGAGACATTAAATTTAAGTTTCAGCTAGTGAAAGTGAAGATGTAAGTTGTTCCATCAAAATTTACAAACCCTCTGAAATATATTTACAGCCCATGGAAATACCCATTGACCCTGTGTTAAGAACCCTGGACTGAGATAGTCACATCCAATATTTTAAAGAAAAGTAGGGAATAGAGCAGAATCTAATAAAATGGACAATATAAGAAAATATCTCACATAGGAAGGGGTATAACATTGAACACTTTGTTTCAATGACTCTGTGTGTGTGTGTGTGTGTGTGTGTGTGCTCGCGCGCGCACGCACACACACACGCACATGTGCACATACACATGTATGCGTGCTGGGTCAGGATGTGAAACTAAGCAAAATAGTTAGAAAAACATTGTACCAGGGAGTGAGTTTTAAATAAATCCTAAACCTGCTAGAATGCCAGGGAAGAATTTTAAGTGCAGGAACACCTGACTAGGGTTCACTTGCAGAAACCTTCCTCCAATAGGTGAGAAGCATGGACCAGGGTGAAGTGAGGCAGAGAGAGGGCAGCAGTTAGTGGGTCAGCATGGAATTTGAAGAAGCAGGAGAGCATCTGTGTGATGGTGAAAACAGAGGGGAAGGACAGATTCCAGGACTGTAAGGAGGTGGAACCCAGGAATTTGGTGAACTGTTGGATGTGCAAAGGAAGGAGTGTTGCTTCAGTCCCTTCGGTGGATGGACATGCCAATCTGAGACGGAGCTCATAGGAGCAAGAACCAGTTTGAGGGGGTACTGATTCTGATTTTTTAAATGTTGAGTTTTGGTGCTCCGGTTTGGGAGGTCACTCTCCCTAGATCTTAGTTTCATCATTTCTGAAATGTGGCATTTTTATCTGAAAAAAGATTTTTTTTGAGGCTTATGATATATAAAGATTATACCTCATGAAGGTGTTTATGTGATTATATTAAATGAGCTTGTGTATGTGAAAAGGACTTTCTGAACTGAATCTTAAAAATCTTTTTACAAATAATAGTTATCGAATATATAAGTAAAGTCTGTTTTCTTTGCAAGGGGCAAAACCTAAAGCAAACTGAATTGAGTGCAAAGGGAACATATCACCTTATTTAAATAGGAAGTTTAGAGAAAGATCTAGCTTTAGGTACAGCTGGATCCAAGGATTCCTGATTTTGCTCCAGCTCTTGGCCGGGGTCTTCTCTGCTCTGTGTAATGGTTCCATTCTCAAGGAAGCTTCCTCGGGAGGGGGTCCAATTGGTGGCAGCAGCTCCAGCCTCCTAGTCTTCCAGGTTCCAATCCAGGATAAAAGAGTCTCTTTTTCTCCTAGTTCTTGCAAGTATTATTCTGATGAGTTTAGGTCCCTTGCCTTCCCTGGACCAGTCAAGGCGGCCAAAGGAAAATGACTAATTTGCTAAGAGTTGGAGACAGGGGAGGATCCCATTCAGATCACTGGCCTGAGAGAGGGGGAGGAGGATTTCTGAGTGAATATTGAGGGCTATTGCCAGAAGAAGGTAAACTGGATACTGGGGAGACAAATGCTGAAAAGTCTGGATGTCCACACCAGAGAGGGTTCTATCATTAGTGTAGGGCTGTGTATAGGGGAGGTGTTGAGTTATACATGTGGTGAGCTGGACATCCGGGGTCTGTGGTTGAAAGCACAAGCATTCATAGAGCTCTTAAGATTCAATGCTGCTTTTAGAAGATTGACTGGGATGAAAAAATTCAAAAGCCCTGATAACTAGGAAATCCCATTCAAGGGAGGGAAGTCAGGATTTAGCAGGTGGAGGTATCCAGAAGAATTGTAATTCTCTTCTGCATTATTAAATTGAGAGGTTACTGGACTTCTGCATGTGTTGGACAAGAATCTGGGGCCCAGGATCTTCCAGGGCCTCTGCAAAAGGAACAGCACATTCCTCCCCACCCCAACCCAGAGCCTTCACTCCAGGAGCTTCTTCTAGCTGAAATTTCTTTGGGTCAGAGCCTTGAAGACAGAGAGTGCGGGGAGGGGTGGGCTTTGAGAGGTAAGTTTGTGATTAGCACTTTGGCCCCGGGCCAGTTGACCATAAATAGATTTTTGCAGTGCACATAACCTACTCCAGTTGCCCACACACACCTACGAGTGGATTTGCACGTGTGTGCATGTGTATACAGACACACACACGCTCACACGCACACATACACACCTCAGAAAGCAATTTTCCCCCCAGAGCATCAAGAAAGTTCCCCTTTCCACTTAAATGCTTTTCCAAATAGTCTTATTTTATTTTATTTTTTTTTATTTATTTCTCTGCCATATCCTTTTCAATCTGGAAAGTGACTTGGCCTCTTTTCCCCCATCTATTTTCTGCCTTCCCGCTATTCAGTTTAGGCATGAAACACAGAACTAGATTGAAAGCATTCAATGGCTATTCAATCGGAGAAGAAAAGAGCCCCTTGGAGCTTTATTAGATATGAAGATCCACAATAAAAATCAATTTCTGCCTCTTTATGCAGTTTAAATGACAAAGCACCCACCCATTCTGCAGCCATTGTGCCGGGGAAATGTAATTCAGTCCCCGAGCTGGGCCCAGAGCACCGCAGACTCCCTGACCTGCACTGACAGATTCCAATATGATACAGACCTTCGGAGATAATGACAGCCACTTCATCTCACTGCAAGAAAAAAGTTATCTGATATCTTTGAGGGTTAAAAGGCTATGTGGGCAGCATTTTCAATAACCCACTAAATCAGCATCTTAAAAAATACCTAAGCTTTGTTCCTTTAAAAAAAAATTTGCCCCTTACTCCTAACTCCATTTCTGAGCCCCAGATGACACTGTCACAAGTGTCTCCTGCCAAACCTATCGAGCCTTCTTCAGCACAGAGAGGGAACCTCCTAGATAATTAGTCCAAAGGAAAACAAGGTGAGAGAAATGTCTTTATTCCTCTAAGGAATACAGATCTTCAGGTGTCCAGGTCTTGAAAAAATAAATGAAATGAAACCAACTTAAAAAACAACAACAACACAACCACAAAAACAAAACAAAGGGGGCACAGACCTGTTATAAACAGTTTAAAATGTAACTATAAAATTTCTTCCTAGTAGAAATGGACACTTTAATAGTGTCCTTTCTTCTTTAATAGAAAGAAGTTTGTGTTTGGACAAAGTTTTAAACCGAGTTGTTGCCAAGGGAACCACTGGAAACACTGCAGCCATCCTTAGTTTCCAGGGTGGAAACTGATCTGGATAGAAGCAATGGAATGAGATGTGTATTTCTCCTTTTGTTTAAGGTGAGTTTAGGATGGCTTACTTGCAGGAAAACGTGCAATGGGAAATCGGTCCTGGTGGTTCACATTCTGAGCCTGGAGAGGGACACACCAATGTGAACTTCATTCTCTTGCTCTGACCAGGGGAAGAGAAGGGTAAAGAGATGGTGAGAGAGAGAAACGGCATCTGTGTTCTGGTCCTTGGGAAGAAAGCAGAGAATGAAAGGGAAGCAGGAAGATTAAACAAAGACCGGGGAAGGACTTCTGGCTGTAAGTTGGGAAAAGCACAGGATGTCACGAAACCACCTGGTCACAGTCTGTAAGTAACATGAGGAATTAGAATGAGTCAGACCAATGAGGCACTGCTGGGGCTGCGGTGGGGAGAAGTGGGGTGGGGGTGGATTGTGGGTTCCAAGAGCTCTTTGTGACTTTAGGAATGCTTCTCACTGTCAGGGCGCAAGCTCTCTAGTTGAGAAAGTATGAGGTCTCTCCCAAACTGTCCTTAAAATCCCTTTTATTGTCCTCATAATCTATAATTTGATCCCCAAATTAGTTATTTGATATATATGATATATATTATTACACATCATACATAACTATGTATAGGTATTACCCTTCAATTTTAGATTTTAAAAATGCTTTGCAACCAACCACTCTAATAAATATTCTTTAAAAAGTGGAAAATCTCAATTTAGCTCCATATATGGGAAAACATGACACTATTGCTCAGGCCTGTCATGGCCAATAGGTTTTGTCTTGTGTGCCAACTCGGAGTGACAGGCAGTGACTATCTGGAGCAGTGCTGTCTGATAGAAATATGGGAGACATAAAAGTGAGCCACATTGGTAATTTAAAAAAATGTACTAAAAACACATGACATAAAATGTACCATCTTAACCATTTTAAGTGCACAGCAGGGTTAATTATATGCACCTTGTTATGCAATGGTTCTCTAGAACTTCATCTTGAAAAACTGAAACTTATGCCCATTAAACAGTATTTCCCTGTTGCCCCTCCTCTAGTCCTCAGCAGCCTCTTTTCCACTTTCTGATTCTATGATTTTTGACTATTGCAGATACTTCCCATGAGTGGAGTATTTGTCCCTTTGTGACTGGCATATTTCACTTAGCATAATGTCTTCAATGTCTATGTGTGTTGTAGTGTGTGACAGGTTTCCTTCTTTTTTAGAGCTGCATATTATTCTATTTTAATGTATATAACACATTTTCTTTATCCATTCATCCCTGGATAAGCATTTGGGTTGCTTCCACATGTTGGCTGTTGTGAATAATGCTGCAGGGAACATTGGTATGCAAATATTTCTTCAAGATCCTGCTTTCAATTCTTTTGGATATATACCCAGAAGTACAATTACGGGATCATATGGTAATTCTATTTTTAATTTAACTTCCATATTGTTTTCCACTGTGTGTATACTATTTCATAGTCCCGCTAAGAGTGCACAAGGGTTCTAATTTCTCCAGATCATCTTTAATATTTGTTATTTTATGTTTTTGGGGTTTTTTTTGATAGTAGCCACCCTAACTAGTGTGAGGTGATATCTCACTGTGGTTTTGATCCATATTTCCCTGATGATTAGAGAAGTTAAGCATCTGTTACATGCTTGTTGGCCATTTGCATGTCTTCTTTAGAGAAATATCTAATCAAGTCCTTTGCCCATTTCTTAATTGGACTATTTGTTTTGTGGTGTTGACTTGCACAGGTTTTTTTATATATTCTAGACATTAAACATTTTTCAGATATATAACCTGCAAATATTTTCTCTCATTCTATAGGTTGCCTTTTAACTCTATTTTTTTGCTTTACAGAAAATTTTAAGTTTTATGCAGTCTCATTTGCCTATTTTTGCTTTTGGTGCCTGTACTTTTGGTACCATATCAAAGAAATCATTGGAAAATCCAGTGTCGTGAAGCTCTTTTCCCCTCTGTTTTCTTCTAGGAGTTTTACAGTTTCAGGTCTTATATTTATGTCTTTACTCCATTTTGAGTTAGTTTTTGGATAGGTGTAAGGTAAGGGTCCAATTTCATTCTTCTACATGTGGCTATTCAGTTTTCCCAGCACCATTTGTTAAAAAGATTATCCTTTTCCCCACTGTACAGCCTTAGTACCCTTTTCAAAGATCTTTTGACCATAAGGCTGAGGGTTTATTTCTCAAATGCAATTTTAAATTTCCTAGAAGTCATATTTTTAAAAAAGATAGATACAGTTAGGATTAATCAATTATCTGTGTGTGTGTGTTTCAACTCAATATATCTGAAGTCTTCAATATATAAAATTATTAAATATCTTATATATTTTTAATGAAGTTTTCAAAATGTGGTGGTTTTTTTTTACATGTAAGCACATGCAAGGGCAGACTAACCACATTCCAAGTGCTCAATGGCCACATGTAGCTAGTGGCTACAAAACTCAACAGCACATTCATGTCTAGAGACTTGTGTTGAAAAGGACTGTGAGTTTCCTTGGTCAGTCAGCAGTGTCTACAATGGATAAATTTTAGGAGAGCACCCACAGCATGTTACCATGTATTTGTCAGCATGGCTTAGGTCACAGCCAGGCCTGTGACCTCACTTTACCATAATTTTAACTTTGGGTCCTTCTGCTGAGGCGACATCAGAAAGATCTCAGTTTTCACTGAAAAAATAATGGGTTTAGGGTCTTGGGGTATTGAAGCAGGTTTTCCTTAGCAGATGCAACTTCCTACCTTCGAGAAAAGTTTCTCTGTATTAGAAGAATTCCTTTGATGAAATGAGTTGGCTACATCACTGTGAGGACAGAGTGAACACCAACCCAGCCTTCAGTTGTATAGCTGGAAGTTCAAGTAGAAGAAAAGCAAATTGTATCCTTATTCTTGCTTACACCTCTAAATTGATCATTGTGATATCTTGTTCTAAGCTAGAGTTTTAAAGGAATACTCAGATTATCCTTGAAAAGAGGTATATCTTTAGTAACCAAAGCATCTTCCCAGGTATCTAAACCTTTATCTGAGTGTGTGACCATATAGTCTTCCTCTTTTCCAGAGGTGTCAGGGATTAATTTGTACCTGTTGTATTATAATACAGTACAGCCAGAACTATTTTTCAAAATTTGAGCAGTCATCATTACCTTCCTTGCAGGCTATTTCTTTAATCTCTTTGTCTTTGACAGAAATCATAGCATAATCTTTGACATTTTAAAATTCATCTTCCCAAGTCTAGTTTACTAGAGATAAGGATAATGTTTGTCTTCAAGTTCAAGGAGGCCAAGAGAATGAGACTGCAAGGGCAGCCAAGGTAATTTAGTAGGGTCGGCCTTCCTAGGGTTTTATACTATTTCTGGGTTATTTCTTTGAAGTTCAGTTCACATTGAGAATCACAGCATAAAGGCTAGAGCTACTGTGGTATTGATTCTTAATTTATAGAGTGGATATTCCTAGGAAAGTGAACTTGAGATTCTTCGGGTAATGACACAATTTATTCCCTATAGAATATTTCTTGGGTCACCGTTCTTAACACTTCATGACTCTTGATTCATTGTGTGGCCTTGAGGAAATTACCCAATCATACTAGACTCAATATAATGTAACTGAGAGAGGATATGAAAAATATTTTGTTTTCTGTTTTTATTTATTTTTGAGAGAGAGCAAATGAGAATGTGAGTGGGGAGGAGCAAAGAGAGGGAGACAGAGGATTCTGGGGCTCGAAAGCAGGGCTCAAACGCACAAACTGTGAGATCATGACCTGAGCTGAAGTCGGATGCTTAACTGACTGAGCCACCCAGGATTCCGGATATGAAGAATATTAACAAAAATGTTAGTGAATCACTTAGAGCCTGTTGAAGAAAAATAAAAATACCAGAACGAGATACTATGTCACTAAAGATTCTCTCTTATTTGGAAGCTGAGGTTCTTGGACTGGACTGATTCCAATTTTAATATTTGGAGAGATCAAATATGTAACTTTGCCTATGTGTTCACAGAAAACTTTCTAGAAAATAACACCTGGTTAAAAGCTCCATAATTAAATCAGGTCCTTTCAGACAAAATATTAAAGAAAGGCTGATCAAATTGCTCACAATGTTCAGAGCTGATCTCCTCCCCCTTCTACCCTAGGTGGTACAACAAGGCCAGCTGACTTCAAGGAGTGATGAAATCAGGGAAGAGTACTTTGCCACATCTCAGGTGATCACAGCTGGCACTGGAAACGTCTCTCAACCTAAAGATTCCTGCTTTTACTTACCTCACATGTTGTGAGGTTAAAGAGAGAAGACATAGCTGGTAAAGTGTTGGGGCTAGAAACCCTATGTATTGATTCTGTGACAGAAATTTAATTTTGGTTGGACTGCCATTTGTCCAGCTTCAAGGAATAACTCATGGTTGCCAAAGCCAGTGATTAGTTTTGAAGTGAGCCAGTGAACATAAAAAGATTTCCCTCCTTTGAGAAAGATATCACTCCCCTGTAAGAAGTGAAAAGCCACTAGGAAAAAGCCCTGGCCCTGCACCGACCAGCTTCTTGACTGTGGTCTTATAATGAACCAGTAGTTCTCAAAGTGTGGTCCCCAAACAGTGACATTAGTACCACTTGGAAACTTGTTAAAAATATAAATTCTCAAAAGGTAACACAACAGGTTTGATGACTGGTTTTCTTAGAAAGTCTTGCTTCAGTCTATGGCCATACCACCCTGAACGCGCCCGATCTCGTCTGATCTCAGAAGCTAAGCAGGGTCGGGCCTGGTTAGTACCTGGATGGGAGAAAGTCTTGCTTGCAAGGATGGTCCTTGCTGATGTCTGAAAACTGGATTTCAGGAAGGCTTCTGTCACCCCCTGCTCAAGATGGTCCATTGTGCCTAAACTGTAAATAATGTCATTTATATTAAACCCCTGTTTCTGGAATTTTGGTACACGCTAGGCAGAGAGAATGCTTATGTGACTATCCTTCAATGAAAAACCCTGGGCACTGAGTCTCTAATGAGTTTCTCTGGTAGACACCATTTTAGAAAATGCATTATCATGACTCATTGCTGGAGGAACTGAATGCATCCTGTGTGACTCCAACGGGACAGCTCTTGGAAGCTTGCATGTGATTTCCTCTAGACTTTACCCCATGTATCTTTCCTCTTTGTTAATTTTGCTTTGTCTCCTTTTGCTGTAATAAATCTTAGCCATGAATATGAAAAAAAAATCACTTCTCAGGTCCCATCCCAGACTACTAAAACAGAAATTCTGAAGGTGGGACCCAGCTACAGTGTTTTAACAATTCCCTCAGATGATTCTGATACATGCTGACATTTGAGAGCCACTGGTAAGGAGTGACGTCTGGAGCGACAGCAGTCTCCTTGACCTATGACCCCAGTTGTAAAGGCTGCACTGAGTGATGCAGAGGCTGAATCCTCATGTTTTTGAACCCAGGAATTATCTACCTTTTAACTTCTTGAATCAGTTAATAATATACTGCTTAACACTCTGTTAAGTAAAAAAACAAAATCCAAATGAATAGTAAGTTATTGCTATCACTCAGGGGTTGGTAAACTGACCCAGAGGCCAAATCTGGTCCACTCCTCATTTTTATATGGCTTGTGAACTAAGAATGGTTTTTACATGCCTAAATGAGAAAAATTAAAAAGAATAATATTTTGCAACATGTGAAAACTATATAAAATTCGTATTTCAGCGTCCATAAATAAAATTTTATTGGAACACATTCATTTATGTATTTTCTGTGGCTGCTTTCATGCTGCCCTGCATACATGGTTGAGTAGTTGTGATAGAGACCATGTGCCCCATATGGCTCTTGTGAGCAGGAAGTCCACTGTTCTCCCTTCCCCAGAACTGTCCAGCAACTCTGAGGAGTAAATCTTACTTCTAATCTCTAATAGAAAGAAACTTGGTAGTCTGTCCATTGCTTCTGTCCCTGGTGGGTCCTTGTCTATTGCTGCCTTGGTTCTCTTACTAGTGCAGATACCACACAGGCCAGGACAGTGCCCTCTCTGTGTCACAAGCACATGGTTAACCTTTTATTTTCAGAGCAAAGCTGTTAGCCAGGATGGCTGGGTCCAGAGGGGCTGCCAGAACCACCTCTTTCCCCGAAACCTATAGGATCATGTATGGCCTGCTCTTCCTATCAGTTAGTTTGTCCCTAGGGATCGTAGTGTTCTTTTCTTTTCCTAGTTTGTTTATTTGCTTAAGGTTTTATTTATGTATTTTTGAGAGTGAAGTGTGGGGTGAAGAGAGAAAGAATCCTAAACATGGGGCTCAAACCCATGAACCATGATATCACGACCTAAGCTGAAATCGAGTCAGACGCTTAATCTGACTGAGCCACCCAGGCACATCTATTTTTTATTTTTAATTAAAATTATTTATTTGATTATATGTTTCACATATTAGTTTCAGGTGTACAGCATAATGATTTAACAATTATAAACATTATGAAGTGCTTACCATGATAAGTGTAGGTACAACCTGTTACCAAAGTTATTCTATTACTGACTATATTCCTTATGTTGTACTTATCATCCCCGTGACTTATTTTATTTGTACCTCTTTATCCCTTTCAGCTATTTTGCTCACCTCCTCGTCCCCACCTCTGGCAATCAAGTTGGTTCTTTGTATTTATGAGTCTGTTTTTATTTTTGTCATTTGTTCATTTGTTTTTTAGATTCCATACATAAGTAAAATCATATGGTATTTGTCTTTCTCTTTCTGACTTATTTCACGTGGCATAATATCCTCTAGGTCCATCTATGTTGTTACAAATGGCAAGATTTTATTCATTTTTTTATGACTCATACTCCATTGTGTATACATACCACATCTTCTTTATCCTTTCATCTATAGATGGTCTTAGTGTCTTTTTCTGTCCATAGACTTTGATCAGAATCACTACCATCCATTATATAGATTTGCCTGGTCCTTCAGAGTTCTGGTTATCAACAGTAGGATAGATTTTGCTAAACCATGTGGAAGAACAAAGACCTTTACATTTCTTCTCCCTACAGAGTAAGGGGTAAAGGCTTCCCAAGTGACTCTTATCAGAACAAAGGGAATTTGCTTTAGGGTAACTTGCTCCTCTCCGAAACATGAAATTAGCTGATACTACAGGAAAATTGACAGCAAATTCTTTGACACTCCTCTGATCATGAGGGGAAGTATCTACACTCCACTTGAATCCAGGTTCACTTTGTTTGCTTTGACCCACAGACTATGGCAGAAGTGACGCTGTGCCTGTCCCGAGCCCAACTTCTAAGAGGACTGTTGGGTTTGTTTCCTTACTTTGTGCCCTGAGCCACCATGAAAGAAGCTCCACTACCCCAAGACCACCATGTTGTGAGGAAGCCCAAGCTAGCCATGTGGAAATAGAGAAGCTGATCCCCAGACAGTCCCCATTTGCTTCAGCCCCTGCCATTTGAGTCTTACAGCTGAGAGTCTGAAATCATGGAGCAGAGGGATGCTGTCCCCATTACATCTTGTTCAAATTTCTTCTCCAGAGAATCATGGGGTATAACAATAAAGAACTGTTGTTTTAATTTACTACATTTCTAGTAGTTTGTTATAGAGCAACAGTTTGTTTGGTGATACAACTTTACTATGATACTGAATTTTGCTGTTACCAGAGTTTAACACTTATCAGAGGGAGGCTAAAATCTGCCTTGAAAAGAAATTTCCTTCAAATAAGGTCTGTACTTCAGTTAATGATGTGATACCAATACGAACATGAAATGTTAACACCAATGTGAATTTCCTAGTTTTGATAATTGTGTGATGGTTGTATTAATTGTTAATGTTAGGCTGGATGAAGGATATAATTGAATTCTCTGAACTACTTTTTGAAGCTCCTCTGTAAGTCTAAAATTATTTCAGAATAAAAAAACAAACCAGTCTTTTTCTCTATGCCTTGTTCTCTTTTGTCTCTGAGGCTGCGTCAGCGGAACACAATCTTTCTCATGGAAAACTGTCAAGAGGCAGTTGTGTGTGGCTCTATTTACATCTCCCAGAAGTCTTGGCATGGCATTGCCATCATGTAGGAAATGCAGGTCTTTACATTTCTACCAGGTCTGTGTCCATCTCAGAACCCTGCGCTGAGAGCTTGAAGAGAATTTCTGAGACTTCTCTGCACCGCTCTCAGTGGCTCTGCCTAAAGGAATACTAAACAGAGATGAGAAAAATCTAAAGCAATTGGGGGTCAATTACCTTGTAAGAAGGATGAGAACCAGCATACCCACACCCATCAGGTATGCTATCACAACTGCAGAATTCTGTGACTCTTAGAACTCTTCCTTCTTTGCTCACTTTGTTGGCATCATCCCTCATCTTAAGAAACACAACGAACCCAAAGACTCACCCTCTTCTCATATCCCACATTAAGAACTTCCAAGCCCAACCCATAAGCAGTAAAAATTGTGCCAGGGGCAGCTGGGTGGCTCAGTTGGTTGAGCGTCTGACTTCAGCTCAGGTCATGATCTCGTGGTTCATGAGTATGAACCCCACCTCAGGCCCTGTGCTGACAGCTCAGAGCCTGGAGCCTGCTCCGGAGTCTGTGTCTCCCTCTCTTTCTTCCCCTCCTCAGTTTGTGTTCTGTCTCCCACTCTCTCAAAAATAAATAAAAATATTAACAAAAATTTTTAATTGTGCACCAAGTTTTCTAATGGTACACTGTTTCAGAATCTCCTGTATGTATTATTCCCTACTGCTGCAGTAGGGCAGTTAAGACTTAGTTTATCTCTTACCAGGTTTCTTTCTTTGAGGAGGGGCCTTTCCTTGCAGGGAGGGAGACTGAAATTGAAGCTTCTCTGTATAGTGAGATTTTTAGGTGGGTTGCCAAGAAGGATTTTTCTCATAAAAAAATAGATTAAAAATTTGAAGCAGGAAAAAAGGCCAGATGTCATTTACTCATTTCACTTTTCATCTAAATGTGCCAAGTGCTGAGGATTCAGAGGGTAAAAAGATATCTCTTTCTGTGACACAGAGACACATGTGTAAACACTCCAGGACAGTGATGGCCACAGGAACAGAAGAAAGCACAGAGGTCTTTGGGACACGGGTTGGGGAGCCTCACTTTGCTGAACACTATACTGGAGCCCACTTTCTTGCCCTCAGTCTGCTGCAGCCACACCGGCCTCTCTGTTCTTCTTCCAACATGCTGAGCTTGGGCACCACCTCAGGGTCTTTGTACTGGCTATTCTGTCTGGCACATTCTACTCCCAGGTATTCGTGCAGTTCACTCCCTCGCTTCAAGTCTCTGCTCAAAGAGCAGAGCTAAAATCTCAACTTCCCAAAGCCCTATCCCCTATCTCTTCAGACTTTGGTTTTTTTCTTAGCACACATTTTATTTGCCTTGTTTATTGATACTTTCTCTAAGCAGAATATAAACTCAATGAGGGGATAAAATTTGTGTGCTTTGTTCATTGCTGCATCCCCAGGGCCCAGAACAGAGCCTGGTTCTACTAGGTGCTCAATTAACATTTAATGAATGAATGAATGAGACAAGAGGCCTTTTCTGATCTCCTTGTCTCTTTCTATCACTCTTATTCAGTTTTTCTTCCTAATACTTTCACCACTTTTGACAATCTCCATATTTACCTGCTATTTTTTTGTTTGCTGTCTGTCCCCCCTTTCCATGAGGACAATGATTTTGTTTTATTCATTGCTATATAACCTCTGTGCCCAGAATAATGTCTGGAACTTGGTAAATGCTCAATCACATTTTTTTAAAGAATGAATTTATAAGTAAATGTATTACTAAGTGAGAAAATAAATAGAGGGCATTTGGTGACTATTTCCACCCCTCCTGGCTACAACTCTGATTCCAGAGTTATAAAGCTCAAAGACCAAGCTTCACTGAACTGCGCCTCTCTGAGGTGCTTAAGAAAAAGCCAAGCTAGGAAGAGCCAATAGAAGAAGGAACCAGGAGCAACCTGGTAAGCAAGACCTCAGCCCAGCTACCGAGGGTCTCCTTCCTGGCCTTCCTAGACCTTGAAGCTGGCCTTGAACATGGCTAGAAAGGGAACAGAAACTCCTCCTTTCTATGGAAAGCTGCTTCACTCACAGACAATACACAGACTGAGATTTCTTCTCCTAAATAAATCAACTTCCCATTTCTCTCTTCTGCCAGTGTCTTTGCTCTTGCTCCTGTCCCCATCCTAGATGTGAGAGTGTGCAAAAGAGAAGAAAAGAAGAAGCCATTGTTCATTCACAGCACCCCTGGTCTGCTCAGAATATGAGAACTACCTGGACTGGAGGGAATTTGCATAACTCCCTCCCTAGATCATCATTCCCTCTTCCTCCCTTTAATTCTAGCCTTTAGAAGCTTTGCAGGGGTTTTTAATTACAATCAAAAAAGGGCATGTACAGTAGTTAAGTAAAATAAAATAACAATAGTTAAAATTACAATTGAGCCCCAAACGATGGACAGTTTATTCTGTGCCTTAAAATAAAATAGCTTTCATCTTTCCCCCCTTACAACAGCCTCCTCCGCCTAGATAATGCATTTCGTTAGATTTATTTGCTCAGCCCCGAAAACTTGACACTAAGGGGATTATTTAGTTTTAGATTTGCTGTAGTCCATAGTAATAGCCAACAGGGAAGGGAATGAAGCAGCAATATTAGCAGGGCGATGGGAGGGGAGGGGGCTGGGGAGGGGGCTGTGCAGTCTGCGGCTAAGCAAAACTGCTTGCATAAACACCATTAAGAAGATTTAGACATCGCTTTGCTTATCATCAGCACTCCTGGAAGAAATAAAAAAAAAAAAAAGGAAAGAAAAAAAAAGAAAAAAGGGAAAAGGGACAGGCCTTGACTTGCTGTGTATGCGTTTCCATTAAAGGTTCAATAGGAAATAAAACCAGCTGAGAGTCCAAATGCAACGACACTACAGACCCATCTACGCTACCTCATCATGGTCCAAAAGAGACATTTGTTTCACATGTTACCGGAAGGAGCAGCTGGATAGAGAACAAAACACCCGTCGCCCCATCTGTGGTGAGCATAGGAAGCAAAGGCTGCTACCTGGGTGGTGCCGCTCTCCTGAATGTCACACCCCACCTCCTTCCCACACCCTCCACACACACATATCCTGGGATGAAATATTCCTGACTGTCCACGCTCCACCCAAACCATTCATTTGCAGGGTCCCAAGCACAGGAACTGGTGGGAAACAGGAAAAAACTAACGACAGACATGCTGGCCATATGTAGCTGCAGGATTGACAGGGATATGTGTGTATGAGAGAGAGAGACACACACACACACAGAGAGAGGGAGAGAGAGAGAGAGAGAGACTGAGATAACAGGACAGGAGTCTGAATATGGAGAAAGGAGGAGAGGAGGAAACTGGTCAGATCTCCAGAGGGAAAGTGGGAAAACATTTCAGCAGTTGCAAGAGGTTTTAAAGAAATGCTGGAATCAAATAGGCTATTCCCAGAGGAGTGTCGGTCTGAAAAGTTTTATGTACACCTAGGGCAAACAACAGATAACTGGGGTGCCTGGCTAGCTCAGTTAGAAGAACATGCAACTCTTGATCTCCGGGTCATGAGTTCAAGCCCCACCTTGGATATAGAGATTACTTAAGTAAATAAATAATGTTTAAAAAAGAAAGGAATGACATTAAGAAAAAACAGATAATAACTACCATGGGAGTCCAAAAATTACATTTAGTATTTCAAACACTGTTCCATGTTCTAGATGCATCCTTAGCAAACATCCCTAAATAGTCAAAGGGTACACACACACACACACACACACACACACACACAGGACTGGTGGTGTGAAGTATTTTTAATAATTACAGGGTTTATATAAATTTTTTCATGTTTATTCATTTTTGAAAGACAAAGCAGGGGTGGGGCTGAGAGAGAGGGGGACAAAGAATCTGAAGCCAGCTCCAGGCTCTGAGCTATCAGCACAGAGCCTGACGCGGGGCTCGAACTCATAAACCGAGAGATCATGACCTGAGCTGAAGTCGGACGCTCAACCGACTGAGCCACCCAGGCGCCCCAATGATTACAGGGTTTATAATACAGATTTTAAAACCTAATTAGTACTAAATATTATTAGCAAGGCACAAATCAACACAAAGAAACATCTTTTTGTAATTATCAAACTTGTTCATAAAATACTGGCATCCCTAGGACTCCATACTTTTTTCTCTCCTTCCAGTCACTCACTGGCTCTTCCATTGTGTGGGTTCATTTAACCACAGATCAGGCAACTTAGGGATGTGCCTACAAACCTCCTGTTTTTTAGAGGATATGGATAAAATGGATCCTGTGTCCCATGGCAAATTAAAGGTAGTTGGTCATACTCCTCCCACAGCAACAGTGAATCAGGAGACACCACAGACAAATCAGAGGGAAGGAAGGATTCCATGGGCCTTACTCCATTTGCCAATGGAACACTGATAATAGAAGCATAACTTCAATTTATTGAGATCTTATTATTTCCAGGTTCTATAATAAGCACCATCACATACTACCTCATTTCCTTACAGATGCAGAAACTGATTTGTGGAAGAGTTAAATAAATAGGCCCAGGCACTCAGTTAGAAAGTGACAGTCCTGGGGCACCTGGGTGACTCAGTCAGCTAAGCATCAGACTCTTGATTTTGGCTCAGGTCATGATCTCATGGTTCTGAGATTGAGCCCTGAGTGGGGCTCTGCACTGAGCCTGCTTAAGATTTTCTCTCTCTCTCTCTCTCTCTCTCTCTCCCTCTCCTTCTGTGCCACCCCCACTCGTGCTCTCTCTCAAAAAAAAAAGAAAGAAAGAAAAAGAGTCAATCCTTCTGCCTGTTTCCTAAGCCTGTGCTCCTAACAAGGAATGTATCATCCCAGTAAGACGAGGGGCTGATGTCTTCAGGACAGTTCATTCTCAAAGCCAAGTAGATAATCCATTCTTTTCTTTTTTTTCAAGCTTACTTATTTTCAGAAAGAGAGTAAGTGCACACATACATGCATGCAAGCAGAGGAGGGGCAGAAAGAGAGAGAGAGAGAGAGAGAGAGAGAGAGAGAGAGAGAGAGAGAATGAGAATCCCAAGCAGGCTCTGTGCTGTTAGCACGTTTAACTGACTGAGCCACTCAGGTTTCCCAATCATCCCTTCTTTGCAATCAGTCTTTCTTAGGTCCATTAAACTCTCACAGGGATGAAAGGGCGGGAGTGGAAAATCTTAGATCTTAGACAATAACTGTGAGCTATAGAAGGGAGAGAGAGAACTTCCTGGATAGGACTGCAGTTCTAAGTCCACAGGCCAGGAACCAAAGCTGACCAGCCTATGGGTTACCCTCATGGCCATCTATTCAACAGGAACCAGGAGGATTTGCCTCAATCACCTGGGTATGCTGAATGGGAAGATTCGTGCATAGGCTCCCAGCATTGGGGCATATCTACCAGGTATCCAAGGTCTGGTATAGGAGACATGTGGTCAGTCACCATGGTTCTCCATGGTCGTCAACCTCCACGCACCCATCAGTCCCCCAGGATACTTGGCTCCACACCCTGACCTCACTGAGGGCAGGGCCCATTTCTGGTTCAGCTCTCTATCCCCAGCACCAGCACTTTTGGCACAGAATGAGAGCTCAGAAAACAGGTGTGCAGTACCACTGTGCATTTCACTGCATCCACAGGCTGCTGGAAATCTTCCTTTGTTCATTCACTGCCACCAAGTGGGACTAACTTAATGATTCCAGGTAGGCGACTACCTCTGCTCTTTTAAAATGTTTTCTAGTGAGAGAATTCTCTACTATCCTTAATAACACATTACGGTATTTAATAACCCCCTTGTCAGGAAGTTCGTCCCATTAGCCAACTTCTCTCTCCTGTGGAATGCCAAACCTACTTCCACTGTCTGTCCCCTGTAGAACTGGAGAATAATTAACGATACACCATTCCTTATGTAATAATTCTTTATCTGCTTGAAGGTTATTTACTGGTCTTATAAAAATTGTCTTTCTATTGCTCTAGTCCCAGGGTGCTAGTATAATGTAATGATAGAGAAGTAAGGACTGACACAAACCCTAACCTCTGGTTCTTTCCTGCCATGATTTTAATCGAATGTCAAATGAAAAGATGGGCAAGTAATGAGGGCCGAGGTCAATACCACTTCAAGATGTCCCAACGTGCAGGGATGTTTCTGTGCAGCTGTAGCTCATGCTGACATTCTGCAAAGCCTGCCCGCCTCCTGCCCCTGGGCCTCAGAGCACATCCACCATGGACAATCCCTTGCCTTTTGGAGGGCTGCAACCGTTATGTAGGATCCTTGAGTTAAACACAGATATGTCAAATGTTTAGGCCCATAGCCAAATTTTTGAGTGCCTATGCAAAAATATTTTAGGCTTTATATACATCATCTGTTTCTGACCCTCACCACTGCTTACAAAACAGGTTTTATTATTATCCCCATTTTACAGAAAAGAAAATGAAAGAGAAGACTGGTTAGTTAACTTGTTCCCAGTCCTGCAGCTTATAATTGGAAGAGCTAGGACCTGAACCCCAACAGTATAATTCCAAGGTCTATGCTTGTGACTCAACACTGTGATGCCAGCCAAACTTAGCACAGGGCTTGGCACACAGCAGGCACCCAATATATGGCTGGTGAATTTCAATGGGATGAGTGATATATTTTCTAAGGATCTTGTTATCCAAGGGAATCTTTTGCAGCAAGCTTCAGCTTTCCTTTCTAAACATTATTCTGCCAGTCAAAAGCAAAACTTCCAGAAATCAAGAGTAGCAGTGATGCAGGGAACATCAAACCCTTAAAGTCAAAAGATCTCTTATTGTGATGGAGAGGAATAAGGAGTTTGATTTAAGAAAGAACAGAATAGTTTTCAAGGAGAGTGAACCCAGTATATTGTAGGTATAATTCACATGATAAGCAAATAAATTAACAAGCACTAAACCAAGCATCCAATATGAACTGAGCTGGGATCTAAAACAAAAGAAAAAGCCATGGACACTGACCTCAAACATTTTATAAAATATTTAATGATGAAATGAATGGAGTAGAATCTTGGAAGAGGAAAGGACCACAGAGCCTTCTGTCCTTCCTTGCAGGACCTCAAGGCCCTGCATGATTGCAACACAACCAGCCTTTCCCCATTATCACTTGCTCCAACCTCAGTGGCCTTCTTCCTGTTCCTTGAATGTGTTAACAGTTCCTGAGACCCTTTATACAACCTGCTTCCTCTGTCTAGAAGGCTCTGTCCTGTTCTTAACATGTTGTCCTTTCATGGCACTCAGGTGTCAGCTCCAATATGTCTTCCTCAGAGAAGCCTTCCCTGGACTCTCAGGCTGCAGTAGACTTTGTATGCATGTGTGCACACACACATCAGTTTTAGTCTACCTCTTGGTGAAATGACTTGATCTTCATTGTTTACATGTTTACATTTTTTAAAGTTTTTTTAGTGTCTATTATTTATTTTTGAGAGAGACAGAGACAGAGACAGAGACAAAGCAAGGGGTGGGGAGGGGCAGAGAGAGAGAGGTAGATACAGAATCCGAAGCTGGCTCCAGGCTCTGTGCTAAGAGCACAGAGCCTGACATGGGGCTCAAACCCATGAACTGTAAGATCATGACCTGAGCCAAAGTCAGACGTTTAACCAACTGAGCCACCCAGGCACCCCTACATATTTATATTTTTTACTTTTAATTCCAGTCTAGTTAATGTATGATGTTATATTTGTGTCAGTAAACAATATAGTGATTCAGCAATTCTATACATTATTCAGTGCTCATCATGATAAGTATACTCTTAATCCCCTTTGCCTGTTTCACCCCCCTCCACCTTGTTTACATGTTTATGATTTGCCTCCTCCACTGAGTTTATATCCCTGGACATATGTTGACTCTGTCCCAAGCGACTAGATTAGAGTGATTTAATTGCTTTTTAGGCAGCCTTTTTTTAGGGGGAACAACTCACATACAAAAAATTCACCTATGGGGGCACTTAGGTGGCTCAGTCATTAAGTGTCCAATTCTTGAATTCAGCTTTGGTCATGATCTCAGTTTGTGAATTTGAGCCTCATGATGAGCTCCACCTGCTTGGGATTCTCTCTCTCTCTCTCTCTCTCTCTCTCTCTCTCTGTCCTTCCCCCACTCTCTCTCTCTCTCAAAATAAATAAACTTAAAAAAATAATTTACCTATGTTAAGTGTACAGTTCAGTGAGTTTTGACAAATGTGTGTAAGTCATGTAACCATTACCACAGTCATGATGTGGAACATTTCCATCATCCCAAACTTCCGTCATGCCCTTCTATAGTTAACCCCACTCCTCACCCTGGCCACTGGCAATCATGGATCATACACTGTGTGTGTGTGTGTGTGTGTGTGTGTGTGTGTGTGTGTATAAAATTTCTCAGTGTAATTTTGAAATATTTTAGTAGTTCTCTTCATTCAAACAATTTTATTGGGTAAATGCTCTGTAGTTGGTTTTTAACAGATTTATTGAGATATAATTGACATACATATAAGTAAAATGTACAACTTAGTTAAGTTTTAACACATATATACACCCATTAAACTATCATTGTAAACAAGATAGTGAACATATCACTCCTGAAAGATTCCTTATGCCCTTTTGTGATCATTCCTTCCCACCCTCCTAACCACTTCCTATCCTGAAGCAACTGTAATATAGTTTGCTTTTGTAACACAGTTTGCATTTTCTATAGTTTTCAATTTTATAGAAATGAAATCATAAAGTATAGGCTGTTTTTTGTCTGGCTTTTACTCAGCATAATTATTTTGAGATTCATCCATGTTTTAAGTGTTTTAATAGTTTGTTCTTTTTTCTTATTGAGTAATATTCTTTTGTATGGACATATCACAATTGGTTTATCCATTCACATGTTGAGGGGCATTTGGGTTGTTTCTAGTCTTTGCCTGATGCAGATTTAGCAACCATGAAAATTCACATACATGTCTTTGAATGAATATATATGCTGTCATTCTAAGTGAAAGAAGCCAGACAAAAAAGGACAAGCACACTGTATGATTGCATTATGTAAAATTCTAAAAAATGCAGAAAGCCAACAGATAGTTGCCTGAGGCTAGAGGTGGAAAGGGGAGGAAAGGAGAGATTACAAAGAGGCATAAGGAAACTTTTAGGGGTAAAATGTTTATCATCTTGATTGTGGTGATGATTTCACAGGTATGTATGTATGTCAAATCTTATTAAAATTTTAACTTTAGTTGTGAGCAATTTATTGAGTATTAATTATACTTTGGTAAAGCTTTTAAAATTTAAAAATAATGGTCACTCAGAATTAGTTTAAAAAACTGTGGTGCTAGAATTAAAATAAAACAATAAATTTAAAAAAAACAATGGAATTATACTCAGCAGTAACAAGGAACAAGCTACTGATACAACAACACGGATGAATCACAAAAGCATTATGCTGAATGAAAGAAGCAAAATAGAAAAGACTACAAAGTATGTGATTTCATTTACATGAACTATTAGAAAAGGCAAAACTATAATGGCAGATGTCTGCTTCCAACCAAGAGAGAGCAGTAAGTTACAGATCTACCTTCTCGCCTAAAATAATTTTAAAAAATCCAAACCAAAAAACACAACAGATAAAATGTATGAAATGATAGTTTCATAACTGATAAACTTTTTTACGCAACGTATTTAAATCTTCATCGGAACAAATCTAGTCCCTTAAAAAAAGGCAATGGTTTTCTAGCCACTCAGAACAAAAGTCGAAGTCTTTGTAAAGCTTTGCAAGGCCATACAAAATCTGTTGTTCCTTCTGTGTCCCTATTATGGGTATGTTACTTCACTTACTTCACGCCAGCAACGCTGACTTTGGTGTTTTTTCTCAAGTACTCCAATCCGCCTATCACTCCGATTTCTGCATTCTGGCTGGCCAGGATGCCAGGACTGCTGACAGATGCAGACCTGCTGCCCTCATATCCGTCAGGCCTCTGCTCAAACCCTACCTTCCAGTGAGGTCCTCACTTACATTCTGCTGGAAACCGCAACACTCTCATCCTGAGCTCTTCTGATTTACCTCCCTGTGTAGCTACTCTTCACAGCACCTGCTATGATCTGACATACTCTATATTTTACCTGGTTCGTTTTTAGTTAGTCTCTGTATCCCTCTCCTTGAATGTAAGCTCCATGAAGACAGAGCCCCTTGCTTCCCTGTTTTCTTTACTGCTTCTTTCTCAGCACCCAGAGCAGTGCCTGGCCATATAATGGACACTTAATAAATACGGACTGAATAGGGGACTGAAATAAACGAGTGAGGATAAATGAGCACATGAACACTACTTACATCAGGGTATTGTTGAGAGAATTAAATAAAATGAACTAGAGGTGTACCCAGAAAGAAAGTAAACTGTAAACTATCATTAGTCCGCTTCTTGTCCCACATGTGGGAAATCATAGTAGCTGTGGTAATAATAAAAATAACAGCGTGATGGCTCATATGTATTAAACATTCTGTGTCAGGCACTATTTTAAGTGTTTTCAATGTATTAACTCATTTAATTCTCATGACAATCTTATGAGATAGTAGGATTATTACATTCATTTTACAGATGATAAAACTAAAGCAGAGAGTGTTAAGTAAATTTCCCAAGATTATAGGGCACAGCTGGGAATCGAACCCAGGCAATCTGGTTCAGAGCCTATGTTTATGACCACTCCACAACACCAACTCTTAAAATCCTGAAAATGAACATTTTCCCTTCTATCTAAAGTTTTCTTTGGCTTTTCTATTAGAAAATATTGCAATTTAAAGAACCTAATATTCTCAAAGCTGAGTTTTGATATAAATTCTGAGTTTATTTTCCATTAATAAGAGGAACCTGAGACAGTTTCTCCATCATTGGTAGCATGGCTCAAATAATTGTTCTGACATAGTATGGGTCAGACTGATCACTGTGATGCCTGACCACAGGGACTGGGAAAGGCCCACGGGTGCTGAGTGGCATTCTTCTGACTCTAAACAAGCCCCCACAGTCCAGGTGAATATATCAAAGACACAGCAACATCTTCTCTGCTGCCACAAGGATTTCTAGGATTGTGAAGATCCACATTCTCCAGTAAGCTTCCCAGGTCTGCATGATGCTTTTTCACCCCAATAATGCTAAGGACTCACTTTTTTAATAGCCAAGAATGCTTAGATCCATAAATGCATTGATGAGAAGCAACTTTAGTCTCAGCTGAAATATGGCTTCACCCAACATCAGGATTAATTTATACTCTTGAACTAGCCTCAAGTTAAGAGACGTGTAGACAGCTTTATTGGCCTGATTTTCATCCCTTTATAAAGTCGATCACACAGAACCTCTACAGTGGACTTATCCTAGACTTTAAGGGGAAGCCGGCATTTGAATTAGGGCATTCGTGCAGAAGATGAAATGGGATTTATAGGCATCATATTTAAGTTTACTGAGTATTTGCAACACAAGAACCTACATGTAACAAAGTTAAATGTGAATGGAAAATAAAACCAGGGTGAGAATATATTTTGAATAGTGGAGGATAAGGAATCTAAGACTGACTTTATCTGACTGAAACATCTCCCAGTTATGATCTAGACTGGCAAATCTATCCCAGAGGCATCCACATACATGATAAACCATTTCCTGATGATAGTCTCCTTCAGATAAGACTTTATTCACACTTGGGACACAAGACCACTCCACTCACATCCCCCCATCATAGAGTCATTTTCAAGAAATCTGAATTCAGAATATTTTTTACTTTGATGTAAATTCACATTTTCTAGATCTATCCAAGCAAGACCAGAGCATATGACATGCTCTTAAACTTGCCCAAGAAGCAGCAAAACGCAGAAGACCTAAAAGAATGGTTTTAAAGCTGCTAAAAGTTTCTCTGCTTACCATGTAACAACCACTTAGATTCAGTTCTAAAGAAAAGGTTTTGTCTGAAAAAAGAATGAGTCTTAGGGATGTGGCTATCATTCTGTCAGTGTGGGCTGGGGTCAGAGGTGGGATAGAACAGAACTGTGGAAATGTATGGGACTTCTTGAGAACCTGGAAGCAAGGAGAGAAGGGATAAAAAAAACTCCAGAATGGAAAGAGGTATGAACCCAGGCTGTGAACCCAACGTCTATCTTAGGGAAATCTGCATGTGGAAATCATTGGGGCTATGATAGGACTGTATTTCCTTAGCCACACGAAGTTAGCTGTGGCCAAGAGATTTGCTTTTCCGAGTGAGATGTGAGCAGAAATGTTAAGAATCAGTGTGTGCTTCTGCTTTTCCATCTGGCATGGTAAACAACAATTTTAAAAACTGTAGCTGCTCCATAAATCTGGGTCTCTGTTGTTTTAAGTCACTGAGATTTGGGAGGAGTATTTGTTACTGTGTATATCCTAACCAATACTGACTGATACATTAGCAGAGCCAAATGTTTGAAATATTTAAACAGAAAAATCTATTTGTAACTAAAACATGCCTTGAGAACAAGATACTCAGGGCTTCATTTCCTGTTAGAAAAAGTATTTCTGGCTTGCTCTTCTGTATGAAGTCAGTTGAAAATAACACAGGGAATAATTAAAAACAAAACAAAACAGAAAAACCTTCAAAATTAGATGAAACTCATAAAGCAACTCTGAAGGAAATCCATAATAAGTGGCTGCCAACTATCTTAAAATTTGAGACATGGGTAGAGAAAAATAAACAACATGACTTTGCTGATCTCAGGAAATGCTTGGTGCTCTTTAAGAGAGGTGACCCAGTTGAGGAGGGCACCTGTTGGAATGAGCACTGGGTGTTATATGGAAACCAATTTGACAATAAATTTCATATTAAAAAATAAAAATTAAAATTAAAAATTAAAAAAAAAATAAAAGAGGTGGCTCATCCCATGGAACCAAAATCCTCTCCTTTCCTTGGAACAACAAGCTCAAGTGTGCAGGCAGTCTACAGTGGCATCTCTAGACCCCGTCTGATGCATGGGTTGGGCAGTAATGACTCAACAAGGAAGCACAGACACACTGCACTTGGAGGAAGCATGCAGAAAGGGTGGCAGATGATGTTGATGTTATAGGGGCTGATCTCATTCACCTGAAAAGAAAGTTTAAATCAGTGATTCCCAACTGTGTTCCCAGAGCAACATCACCCACATCACCTGGGAACTTATTGCAACTACAGATCCTTGGGCCCTGCCTTAGGCCTACTGAATCAGAAGAGTGAAGCCATGGCACAAAAACAGACACATAGACCAATGGAATAGAATAGAAACCCCAGAACTAGACCCACAAACGTATGGCCAACTCATCTTTGACAAAGCAGGAAAGAACATCCAATGGAAAAAAGACAGCCTCTTTAACAAATGGTGCTGGGAGAACTGGACAGCAACATGCAGAAGGTTGAAACTGGACCACTTTCTCACACCATTCACAAAAATAAACTCAAAATGGATAAAGGACCTAAATGTGAGACAGGAAACCATCAAAACCTTAGAGGAGAAAGCAGGAAAAGACCTCTCTGACCTCAGCCGTAGCAATCTCTTACTCAACACATCCCCCAAAGGCAAGGGAATTAAAAGCAAAAGTGAATTACTGGGACCTTATGAAGATAAAAAGCTTCTGCACAGCAAAGGAAACAACCAACAAAACTAAAAGGCAACCAACGGAATGGGAAAAGATATTCGCAAATGACATATCGGACAAAGGGCTAGTATCCAAAATCTATAAAGAGCTCACCAAACTCCACACCCAAAAAACAAATAACCCAGTGAAGAAATGGGCAGAAAACATGAATAGACACTTCTCTAAAGAAGACATCCGGATGGCCAACAGGCACATGAAAAGATGTTCAGCGTCGCTCCTTATCAGGGAAATACAAATCAAAACCACACTCAGGTATCACCTCACGCCAGTCAGAGTGGCCAAAATGAACAAATCAGGAGACTATAGATGCTGGAGAGGATGTGGAGAAACGGGAACACTCTTGCACTGTTGGTGGGAATGCAAATTGGTGCAGCCGCTCTGGAAAGCAGTGTGGAGGTTCCTCAGAAAATTAAAAATAGACCTACCCTATGACCCAGCAATAGCACTGCTAGGAATTTATCCAAGGGATACAGGAGTACTGATGCATAGGGCCACTTGTACCCCAATGTTCATAGCAGCACTCTCAACAATAGCCAAATTATGGAAAGAGCCTAAATGTCCATCAACTGATGAGTGGATAAAGAAATTGTGGTTTATATACACAATGGAATATTACGTGGCAATGAGAAAAAATGAAATATGGCCTTTTGTAGCAACGTGGATGGAACTGGAGAGTGTGATGCTAAGTGAAATAAGCCATACAGAGAAAGACAGATACCATATGGTTTCACTCTTATGTGGATCCTGAGAAACTTAACAGGAACCCATGGGGGAGGGGAAGGAAAAAAAAAAAAAAGAGGTTAGAATGGGAGAGAGCCAAAGCATAAGAGACTGTTAAAAACTGAGAACAAACTGAGGGTTGATGGGGGGTGGGAGGGAGGAGAGGGTGGGTGATGGGTATTGAGGAGGGCACCTTTTGGGATGAGCACTGGGTGTTGTATGGAAACCAATTTGTCAATAAACTTCATAAAAAAAAAAAAAGAAGAGTGAAGCCATTATAATCTGTGCTTTCACAGGCCCACCAATGTTCTGATGCAACTCAAATTTGAGAACCGCTTCTCACAGAATTTTTCATATTCAGAAATCACTTGAACCAGGCAGACTTGTCCCAAGACAAAAGAAGGAAATGCACATTGCCACTGCCCCAGGTCATGCTCCTGACCCTCCTTCACACTGTTCTTCAGTAAATATCAGGTCCCAATTTTAAATTCTCTCCAGAAAAAAAAGAAAGGGAAAATGACCAATAAAACATAAAAAAATAATTTTCACCAAAAAATCATACCAAAAGCAAACAAAAATCAGATATAGATATTTTCTCATGAAAGTAAAATACAAACAAAACGAAAAACAATTCAACAAAAGAACTGTGGCCTTTCTAAAATAAGAACTTATAAAAATATCTAGAGAGATATCTGATGCTAATCTCTAAGACAATGATGTATTTACTTGGTGTAAATGATGTATTTCTTGGTATGGCCTGGAAGATGGTGGGCTTCTCAGAGAATCACCACACTCTTCATGGTTCTGTATATACCTTGTACTGAGCGATAATAGAACCGTTAAAGGAAATGCAAGGGACACGGGCTTAAGACAATACACTTACTCCTCACTTAGCCCTTCTGTCAAAGCCTTAGAAAGTTAGGTAGATGATCTGGAAGTTCCCTGTCTGGTGGGTAGGATAACTAAAAGTATTGATTGGTGATGCCACCAGGGTAAATAATGGTGTTGCAAAATATGAGCTAGCATGAGACAACCCAAGCCAATAATTAATTGAGACTCCTGACCATTTCTCAGAAGATCAACAGACTGAGAGCTGCCTTGAAGTCCATGTGAACAAATGGGCAGCACTGGACTTTACTTTGTCAGCAGAAAAGACCATAAGGCACACTCCCTGGGAACACTTAGGCAGCAGGGTGATCAAAATATGGCAGGAGGGTAAAAGGCACTCTCCACACCCTCTCCCTTATCACACAGCCACAGGACCTATATCAACTCTGGAAAGAAGGGAAGGAGAAGGCAGAAGAATTTCCCAATTGACTGAGCTTAACTCTAGAATCCTGTGATTAATTATCTGAAAAAGACAGAATCATATCTAATTGACAAAACTTTTGTTTGCCTCATATGATTAGGAATGGAGGAATGAAGGCACAATGAAATCAGCCATGGACAATAAATAAAGCTGTGTTCTTTGCACACATACGTTACAGCAAGTAAATATAAACACCATCACACAAATGCCACCAAACAACTACATCAAAAAACGAAATGGAGGGATCATTAAAAGCAGAAAACAGAATATTAGACAAAAGAAACAAGACCAATTATACCTATTACATCAATAAACACAAATAGGATAAAGTCATGTAATAGGAAAAATACTCTAAGATAGCAAACCAAAACCTTCTTGAATAAAAAGAAACATCAAAAGAAAATCATAAATTCCCTGCTTAACTTAATCAAGCAGAACTTAAACCCTTGGCAGATAAAAATAATACACTCTGGAAAAAAATTTTTCTATTACTTAAAACGCTATTTAAAGATACTGGAAAATAATAAAAAGTAGATAGAAACTAGAGGAAATATGACCCCTGAAAGAAACAAAACTAGTTGAGATCTACATTTATTCAGTACCTCCTCCCCACGATGGCGCTACCCAGTTCATACAGTAAAGGGATCAGAGAGAGCGCTAAAGAAAGCAGGAGTCTTGCTGGGCTGAGGAATCAGAATTTGTAGTGTAAAATGATTGAAAATTGAGGTGGGAGATCCCAGAAAAGTGGGTGAACTCAAAAATCTTCATATAAATATTCCCCGAATATTTGCATGACTCCTGAAATGCACACATACAGGGCAAGCGAGCCAGCAAGGAGTCCAGCAAAGAGTGACAGATGGGTGATGTAAAAAACTGAGCAGAGATTTTGGCAGCCACCCACCATTCCCATGAGGTTAATTATCTTGGGATTTACACTGAAACTGTAGAAAGTTCACACCTTAAGAATAAGGACCTCATTCTAAAATATGAGTATGAAATAACAGAAAATACATATATTGATCTCTGACTCCAGTTCCTGGCAGAGGGCTCCTAAGTCCTTTGGAATTTCCTGGGAAACAGGAGTGTCTTTTGTTCTAATGAGGCAACTCTTGATAGGCTCTTGAATTGCTTCAGGAGGGGGGCTGGCCACCAGAAAGACAAAGCCATGATTAGAAGCTTGGAAATTTCAGCTCCACCTCCATTGTCTGAGAAGGGCAGAGGGGTTGGAAATTGAGTTAATGATTGATTATGCTTCTCTGAAGAAGCCTCCATAAAAATCCCACAATTACGGGGTTCAGGGAGCTTCCAGGTTGATGAACACATGAAAATTCTGGGAGGTGGCACAATGATAAGGGTATGATCACTAGAGAGAGAGATGAAGACATGAAAAGTATGCAATGGCCCTTAAACTACCCCCATCCCAAAAAGCAAGGCACATCACTTCCATTCACATTTCATCATGTAAAGCAAATAGGATTTTCATACTTAATTTGGATGGCTATGGAGAGATGAAATTCTACCATGAGCTCACAAGGAACACTTAAACATTTAAACATTTTAATGCTACAGGCAGAATTCAACTCCAGAAGTTAGCAAAAGAGTAACAATAACAAAAATTAAGCAAGGCAGACTGATATGATCAATTAATAACAAAAGAGAAATAAATACACATGTCTATTACAGACTCCAAATCTCCCTCAAATCTGATTTCTCCTTCTTTCCTAGCAAGAGCGTTTAGTTGGGTACATGACAGCCCTGCAAAGACCAAACTTCCAGACTCACCCATAGCTCTGTGAGTCATGTGATTAAACTCTCACTAATAGATGCTAGGAGAAATGATGGGTGCCCCATCTATGCCATTAGTTTTAAAGGAAATGTCTTGCTTTGGGTTTCCTTCCTTTTCCATTCCCCGTTATGGAACACAGACTTGACAGTGATCCCACTTTAGCCAAACAGATGAAGATCCCACTTCAGCCAACAGATTGTTGGGTGGAAAGAACTGCAAGGGAGGAAACTCACTTCTTAAATGACTTTGTGAAACAGAGCTCTGGGCACCCCAGGGCAGCTGGACTGCTCTGTGACCGAGAACTCAACTTCACTCTGTGTTAAGCCACTTTGGGCCCTTTTTGTTATGTCAGATTAACTTTTACCCAAACTAAGATTATATCTAGAAGCCAATCTTTTTTTTTTTTTTTTTTAATTTTTTTTCCCAACGTTTATTTATTTTTGGGACAGAGAGAGACAGAGCATGAACGGGGGAGGGGCAGAGAGAGAGGGAGACACAGAATCTGAAACAGGCTCCAGGCTCCGAGCCATCAGCCCAGAGCCTGACGCGGGGCTCGAACTCCCGGACCGCGAGATCGTGACCTAGCTGAAGTTGGACGCTTAACCGACTGCGCCACCCAGGCGCCCCTAGAAGCCAATCTTTTAAAAAGAGCTATAAAATAGATGAAGCTACATAGTGTAATCAGGTAAACTGGAGCCAGCACAAAATGAGGGTGAGGAACCAACCTCAATAATGAAGGAATTCAATGACATATAACATACACTTCTTTGATGCTATGCAAATAAATAAGACATGTGAATGAAATGATGGCTTTCCTATGAAAACATCCATTCCCAAAATCTGCCTCAAAGAAAAAAAAATGTGCAACTGAAATGGTTCCAGAGGTGAATGCAATCAAATAATCAAGACAAATAAAATTCCAATACTATACAAACTGTCCTAAGCCACAAGAAGAGAAATAACTCTTAAAAATTCTGTCTATAAAATGAGAATAATTTTGATAATAGAGCTCAACCAAGACAACACAAAAATAGAAAAGTACGTGTCAATTTACCCTATCACTGTAAAAACCATAAATAATATATTATTTGCCTTCTTTCAAATATAGTTCAGCAGCACAACAAAAGTAGAATCTACCACAAAAGAAGGATATTTTGGTACTAGGAAATATTTTAATAGAATTATTTACACTAGTAGACAAAGAGAGAAAGTTTGAGATGATCAAAGGATTTTTCAGACAAAACATAATGGACACTCCTGATTTGAAATGTCTTACTATAATAAAATTAATAGAAATATTCTTATAATTGTATGTATATAAGTGTATGGCTCATTTTGTATATACAGTGTTATGGCTAATTATACTAGAACTATCTACATTAGAATAAGAAACAAAAGGATGTATCCATCAACACTTTTACTTAACATTGCTCTGGAAATTCAGGCTAATGTAATTTAGCAAAAGAAGGAATAAATGGTATAACATTTAGAAAACAGGAGGCAAAATAATTATTTTTAGCATATGATATGATTTTTACTCTGGAAAATCCAAGAGGACCCATGGAAAAAATATTTTAAAGAAAGCAGAGAATTCAAAATTTGCCTTGTTACAATATTAATGTCAAAAAACAGCTTTTCAGTAGACAAGCAAGCTCCAAACGATAATGGGGAAATGTTATTTAAAATAGCAGTAGGCGGGGCGCCTGGGTGGCTCAGTCGGTTAAGCGTCCGACTTCAGCCAGGTCACGATCTTGCGGTCCGTGAGTTCGAGCCCGGCGTCGGGCTCTGGGCTGATGGCTCAGAGCCTGGAGCCTGTTTCCGATTCTGTGTCTCCCTCTCTCTCTGCCCTTCCCCCATTCGTGCTCTGTCTCTCTCTGTCCCAAAAATAAATAAACGTTGAAAAAAAAATTTTTTTTAAATAAATAAAATAAAATAGCAGTAGGCAATATGAAGTACTAGAGAAAAACTCTGAAAAATATGCCATTCTTATAGGAAGAAAACTTTTAAGTTTTGCTGAAAGGCACAGAAGACTAGATTAAATGAGAAGATCTACTGTGTTGTTGACTTAGAAGGACTGTGATAAAAATGTTAATTCTTTCTAAATTAATCTATAATTTCAATAAAAACCAATAAAAACGCAAAAGAAATTTTCTTTCAGATAAGAGTATTCCAAATTTCAGATGAAAAATAAATATTTGAGGATAGCCAGAACAAATTTGTGAAAGAATTATGAAGGGCACCAGACCAAGTAGTAAAACATATGATAAACTTACAGTAATTAAAACAATCTGGTATTGGCACATAAATAAACAGGCCATTGGAAAGAGAGTTCAGAAATGGATCCAAGCCCATATGGGGATTTAATTCACAGAATGTGGCATTACCATTCAGTGGGAAAATGATGGATTAATGAGCAAATGATGTTGTGGCAACTGGCTAGCCATTTGGAACAAAATAAACCTTGATCAGTATCTTATTTATTACATCAAAAGTGATTTACTTGCATCAAAAATGTAAACATTAAATAAAATCATAAAAAAATAATAAACATGAGGAAATTTGTTTGTAACACTTGTGCAACCTCACTGAAAATTGTGAAAATATGCATTGAAATGAAACCAAATAGTAGGTCTTGCCTATCAGATAAAAAAACTTTAAGTATACAGTATAGTTGAAAAATAGATATTTCAGGCCTATTGGTGAGATTATAAATTAATTCAAACTTTTTACAGGGAAGTTCAGTAATTTTAACCCAGCAATTCCATGTGTAAGAATTTAACTTTCAGAGGTGTTTGACTTTTTTGCATGTACAAGAATGTTTATTTTAGCATTGTCAGTAAAACCAAAATAACAAAAGGCAACAATTGAAATGTTCGTTACTACATGACTAGTATAAAAAGTATGGCAAATCTCTACAATAGAATGCTATTCAGCCATAAAAAACAATGTATGTGCTAATAAGCAACAGTATGTAAGTTTTATTAAGAGAGAAATGGAAGATAAAGATACGTAGAGTCTGCTGTATTCATGTGATTTAAGTATACACATTTAAACATATATTATCATATATCTTTATACATATTATATATGTGTAGTAAATTATCACTGTTTTACATTGCATCTATCTGATTACTAATAAAGTTGAACATTATTTCTTAGCTCTTTGAGTTTCTTCCCCTCTCTCAATTACCTATTTATGCTACTCACCCTTCCTATTGTTTTTTTCTTCTACATATTGATTTGTAAGAGATCTTTTTATGTTCTGGAAACTTATTTTTATATCGGTGGTAGAGCTCTTCTCCTAGTTGATGACATGTTTTGTAAAATTTTTGTGTTTCTTTTACCACGCAGAGGTTATTTTCAGATATTCAAATTTATCAAAAATTATCTTTATGGTTTATGTTTTGTTGTCCTGTTTAAGATATCCTTCTTTTCTGAAAATCATGAAGATATTCTTCCATTTTTCTTCTCAAAGTTTACAATTTCATTTTTTACTCACATGTCTATAATCCATCTGGAATTTGTGTGTAGTATGAGGTAAAGATCTAATTTTTATCTCTCTCAGGTGAATAGTCAAATTTCTTAGCCTCATTTATTTGGCTTGCTATTTTTGTCATATCTTGAAATTCTATGTATGAGAAAATTTTATCATGGGCTCCATATGGTGCAATGGTTAAGAGCATGATCTCTTGAAGCAGAGTGAATCTGAATCCCACCTCCATCACTTACTAAATACACGGCCTTGTTATTACTTAACCGCTCAACCTCCTTTACCTCATCAACAAAATGAGGATAATTAATGTATTAGGTTCTCCAAGGAAACAGAAGCAAAAGGATATATCTTTATTATAGGAATTGGCTCATGTGATTAGTTATAAAGCCCAAGAAGTTCCACAATCTGCCATCTGCAAGCTGGAGAACCAGGAAGCTGGTGGTATAATTCAGTCTGAGCCCAACAGCCTGAGAAACAGGGGAGCAGATGCTATGAATTCCTATGAATTCTGGACCAAGGGCCAGAGAAGATGGATGTCCCAGCTCAAGAGTGCAGGGCAAATTCACTTTTCCTCTGCCTTTTTGTTCTAATCTGGCTCTCAACAGACTGGATGATACCTTCTCACATTGTTGAGAGGCCTTCTTTACTCAAATTGGTTTTATTTACTCAGTCTGCTGATTCAAATGCTAATCTCTTCTGGGAACATTCCCACAGATGCATTCAGAAATGTTTACCAGCTACCTGAGCATCTCTTAGCTCAGTCAGGTTAACATAAAATAACTATTATAGATAATAACAGTTCTTATCTCATATGGTTGTTTTAGGGATTAAATAAATATTTGTAAATTGTTTAAAACTGCATGACACATAATAAGCACTATATATAGTGCTCTCTAAGTTTGTCAAATAGAAATACGTGCTTTAGAAGAGGTCTGCACAGAATCCTGTTAGGATTTTGACTGTAGATTAATTTGGGAGAGGTACCATCTCTATAATATTAAATCTTCCCATTTATGAACATGGTAAATGCTTTCATTTACTAAGGTCTTCTTTTATAGACTTCAATAAAAGTTTATAACTATCTCCATATAGATCTTATACATACTGATTAGGTCTATCTCTGGGCACTCCACAGGTTTTGATGCTGATATAAATGGACACTGTATAACAACATTGCTGTTCTTGAATTCATCAAACTTGCTGTCCTCTTTATTGGTTCTAACAGTTCGCAGATACTCTCAGATTTTCTACATGGACAACCATTTTTCCTATGAATAATGAATTCTTTCTTTCTGGTTCTTATGTCCTTTCTTTTCTTGTCTTATTATCTTGTTCAAAATCTCCAGAAGAATATTGAAAAAGAGGACATCTTTGTCTTGCTCACTAAAGGAATGCTTTTAACATTTTATCATTAAATATAATGCTTACGGGGAGCCTGGGTGGCTTAGTCGGTTAAGCATACGACTTCAGCTCGGGTTATGGTCTCGCGGTTTGCGGGTTCACACCCCACGTCAGCTCTGTGCTGATGGCTGGGAGCCTGGAGCCTACTTTGGATTCTGTGTCTCCTTCTCTCTCTCTGTCCCTCCCCCACTAGTGCTCTGTCTCTCAAAAATAAATAAACATAAAAAAAATTTTTTTAATACATAATGCTTGCTTTAAATTTTTTGGTAGATGTATTAGTTTCCTGAGGCTGCTATAGTAAATGACCACAAACTAGATGACTTAAAACAACAGAAATTTATCCTCCCACAGTTCTGAAGGCCAGAAATATGTAATCATCATCACTGGGAGGAAATCAAGATTCAGCAGGGACATAATCCCTCCAAAAGATCTAGGGGAGAATCTCTCCCTTGGCTTATGGCCTCATCACTCGAATCTCTGCCTCTATCTACACCTCACCTTCTTGTGTGAGTGTGTGCGTGTGTGCACGTATGTGCACTCTCCCTCTGACCCTGTCTTATAAAGGCACTTGAGATTTAGGGCCAACATCAATAACCCAGGATTATCTCCCCAGCATGAGATCCTTAACTTAATCACATCTGCAAAACGCCCTTTTCCAAATAAGTAACACTTATGGGTGCCTGGAATTAGGATCTGATGATTATCTTTAAGGGGTCACTTTTCAGTCTACCGTAGCATAGATGCTTTAATAGATTAAGAAGGCATCCTTCTACTCCTAGTTTACTAAAAAGTTTTTATTTTTAAAAATTTCATACATGACTACTGAATTCCTTTGAATGCTTTCTCTACATCTATTGTGATGATCATATGGTTTTTCCTCCTTTATTCTGTTACTATAATGAATTAAATGAGTACATTTTCTAATATTAAACTATTATTTCTTTCCTGCTTGTGCACATTTTATGATTTTTATGCACAATACTAGATTTTGTCTGCTAACAGTATATTTATAATTATATTTAGGTTTGGTCTGTGTGTGTTTCTTCAGACAGATTTAGTTTTTTAATGATTTCTAGTTCTTCCTGAGTCAGTTTTGTTGTCATATTTTTCTAGATTTACCCATTTTATTTAATCACCATTAAAATTACCCATTTTCAAATTTATTGGTGTAAAGTTCATAATTATACTTTTTAAAAATGTTTATTGGGGCGCCTGGGTGGCTCAGTCGGTTAAGCATCCGACTTCAGCTCAGGTCACGATCTCGTGGTCTATGAGTTCGAGCCCCACATCGGGCTCTGGGCTGATGGCTCAGAGCCTGGAGCGTACTTCCAATTCTGTGTCTCCCTCTCTCTCTGCCCCTCCCCTGTTCATGCTCTGTCTCTGTCTCAAAAATAAATAAACGTTAAAAAAATTTTTAAAAAATGTTTATTTATTTTGACAGAGAGACAGTATGAGTGGAGGAGAGGCAGAGCAAAAGGGAGAAAGAATCCTGATAGTGTTGAGCCCAATGTGGGACTTGATCCCATGAACCATGAGACCATGACCAGAGCCAAAATCAAGAGCTGGACACTGAACTGACTGAGCCACCGAGGTGCCCCTGAAGTTAATAATTTTTAAAGTCATAAAAGAACAGTATGAGGTTGAAGTAGCTGTGGTTCTGTACCCATAGTTGTTGTAGACTCTAAGTCTAAAGTTATCTTTTGGCCAGCTAAAGAGCAGATGCAGGATTAAAACAAGAGATGGCTAATATCCAGGAAAAAGACAAGAGCCCTGAAAAAGGGTCCTTGCCCCGTATTTATTCAGATCAGAAGGCTTGCAAACGTGATTGGCATGTACAAAGAGACAAAGAAACTAGGAACATTAACTTGGGGATGTGAGGGGGAAAGGGGGATTGTGAAGATATGCAGTGTTTGGGGTTTGGGTTAATATAAAACAAAATTCAGGTGCCAGGCAGATGGGTGGTTGATTATTAACAGAAGGCAGGAGGCACTGTGCCTGTTTATCTTTGCCAGCCTAGGGGATGAGAAAGATAGGGGGAATAACCTGAGGGTTAATAAGGCACCTTTTCTTTTGTTAATCATCCCCACTCTGGGCAGCTTTGCCTGCAGTGCAGCAGTCCAAAGTCCAATTCACCAATTTACCTAACTTGGCCCTATTCTCCTATGAAAGCAGCTTTCCGCTATAGTACTAAATTTGGGGTGCTTTCACCCTGAATATCTAGTTTTGTTATTCCTATGTATTGGGCACCTTTGCACCGATACTATTTCAGGCCTTTGCCTCTATTTTTGGGGGCTCAGCACCCCCTCCCAATTTTGGGGTGGCTTTGCACCTCCCTATTCCTGGCACCTTTGAACCCCCCTATCCTTGGAGTGCCACTCTGGTTTACCCAAACTCAGGTGTGAGCATTTTATTGACTTTGTATTTCTTTGTGCCTTCTTAACCCATTGGTGTAAGCCCAGGGGATTCCTAAGCTTATCTCCCACACATAGTTATTTCGAATGCAATATATTATTTCTTTCTCTACTCCCCAATTTATCAGTATTACTATAGAATGTTTTATAGACTTTTTGAAGAATCTGCTTGCAGTTTTAGTAATGGTGTCTATTTTTTTTTGTTTTTAGTTTAACTTTTGCCCTTATTTTTATTATTGCTTTCATTCTACTTTCTGTGGTTTTATGAAACTTAATTTTCTAATTCATTTAGTGGTATGTTTACCTAATTTTTGTAAAGTTACACTTGGTATTATACTCTTAAATTTTTATCAAATAAAAATGCACATTGTTAAAAGAATCAATTTTTTTCTTAGAAGTCATTATAAGAAAAACAGCAAGTATATCCATCTTTTCTTCCCTTTTAGCTTTTTTAGGTGTTTGGGGTTTTTTTGTTGTTGTTGTTTGCTTGCTTTTACTTCCGTTTCTCTAAATGACATGTCTATATATTGCTACTTTTGATTTAAAAAATTTTAGACATTACCTATGACTTCCTTATATGAAAATTCAGGGTTTATTATTTTCAAATACACATTGTTTCCTGCCTTCCACACCCAATCCTCCATTTATAGTTCTATTTTAATTTGGCTAAATCATTATTCAATGTTTGCATTTTAAGATTATCCCAAATTTCTTATTAAATGAACCAATAATTTATTTCATAGTGTACCAAGATGAATTTTTCTTCCAAAACTGTTTAAAATCGGGATTTGTTTCAACATAGTACTAGAAGTCATAGCCTCAGCAATCAGATAAGAAAAAGAAACCAAAGGCATCCACATAAGCAAGGAAAAAGTGAAACCTTCCCTCTTCACAGAGGATATGATACTGTATGTGGAAAACCTGAAAGACTCCACCAAAAAACTGCTAGAACTGATACATGAATTCAGCAAAGTCGAAGGATATAAAATCAATGTAGAGAAATCCATTGCATTTCTACACACCAATAAAATGGAGCAGCACAAAGAGAAATCAAGGAATTGATCCCATTTATAATTGTACCAAATGCCATAAAATACCTAGGAATAAACGTAACCAAAGAGATAAAAAACCTGTATGCTGAAAACTATAGAAAGCTTATGAAAGAAACTGAAGAAGATACAAATAAATGGAAAAAACATTCCATGCTCATGGATTCAAAGAATATGGTCGAAATGTCTATATTATACAAAGAAATATACACATTCAATGCAATCCCTGTCAAAATAACACCAGCATTCTTCACAGAACTGGAACAAACAATCCTAAAATTTGTATGGAACCACAAAAGACCTTGAATAGCCAAACTAATGTTGAAAAAGAAAACCAAAGCTGGAGGCATCACAATCCCGGACTTCAATCATAATCCCGGATTATAAAGCTGTAATCATCAAGGCAGTATGGTACTGGCACAAAAACAGACACTTAGATCAATGGAACAGAATAGAGAACCCAGAAATGGACCCACAGATGTATGGCCAACTAATCTTTGACAAAGCAGGAAAGAATATCCAATGGAATAAAGACAGTCTCTTCAGCAAATGGTGTTGGAAAAACTGGACAGTGACATGCAAAAGAATGAAACTGGACCACTTTCTTACATCACATACAAAAATAAATTCAAAATGAATGAAAGACCTAAATGTGAGACAGGAAACCATCAAACTCCTAGAGGAGAAAACAGGTAACAATCTCTTTAACCATGGCTGCAGCAGCTTCTTATTAAACATGTCTCTGAAGTGAAGGGAAACAAAAGCAAACATGAACTATTGGGATCTCATCAAGATAAAAAACTTCTTCACAGTGAAGGAAACAATGAACAAAACTAAAAGGCAAAAAAATGGAAGGGGAGAAGATATTTGCAAATGACATATCAGATAAAGGGTTAGTATCCAAAATGTATAAAGAACATATCAAATTCAACACCTAAAAAAACACATGACAGACACTGTTTCAAAGAAGACATCCAGATGGCTAACAGACACATGAAAAGATGTTCAACATCACTCATCACCTGGAAATACAAATCAAAACCACAATGAGATACCACTTCACACTTGTCAGAATGGCTAAAATTAACAACACAGGAAACAAGAGATGTTGTTGTACACACACACACACACACACACACACACACACACACTGGAACATTACTCAGCAATCAAAAAGAATGAAATCTTGCCTTTGAAACACCGTGGATGGAACTAGAATGAATTATGCTAAGCAAAATATGTCAGTCAGAGAAAGACAAATACATGATTTCACTCATATGTTCAACTTAAGAAACACAGCAGATGAACACAGGGAAAGGGAAGGAAAAATAAGATAAAAAGAGAGGGAGTCAAACCATAAGAGACTCTTAAATACAGAGAACAAAACTGAGGGTTGCTGGAGAGGTGTTGGGTGGGGAGATAAGCTAAGTGAGTGATGGGCATTAAGGAGGGCGCTTGTTGGGATGAGCACTGGATGTTATATGTAAGTGATGAATCACTAAATTCTATTCCTGAAACCATTATTTCACTACATGTTAACTAAGTTGGATTTAAATAAAAAATAATTAAAAATTTAAAAAAGGGGGGGAAAAGTAGATTTAACCTGAAATATGAAGGAGTTAAAACATTTCAATTTATTCTTTAAAATCTTCATTTTTAAAAAATGGATAGTACCAACGTCAAACCACAACAGGAAAAACAAAGAAAAAAAAGTAAAATCTAGATTTTATGGTTTTCTTGGGTTTTCATCTGCTCAATTGTCTATTACTTATCATTTATTCATACTCCCAAAGAATTATCTAAAAACTGTATTCTTTACACATGCAGACACACTAGATACTAGTTTCACTTCTTGAGTAAATATTTCCCAGGGACTTCTAACCTCTTCTAACCTGAACAGGTTGACCTTGCTTCTCAGGAGCATTCTTTACCATTCCCCAGAGGACTCTCTGTTGCCACAATCCTGTATGACTTCTGTTCCCTGATTTCATGATTCCCATTTCAGTGGAGTACATCTTCCATTAAGAGGCAGGTAGGTAAAAATTTTGAAACCTTGAATAACTAAAAATAATTTCACCCTAACCTCATACAGGTTATAAAAAAATAATTTTCCTTCAGAACTTTGAAGCATTTGTCCTTTGTGTTCAGTTCGTTTATAAGGACTTATATATTTTGATTCATCCTTACTCCTAAGGAGTAACCCTTCATATTCCAACAGATAATTTAGAGTGTTTACTAGGGTCCCTCATCTTTGATGACTACAGTTTTTGTCTCTTGTGATGCCATCAAACTGCCACAAGCTTTACTCAACTTCTCAGCTTCTCAGCTACTTACCTCTGTTTATCTTTTCAATCTTCCAGCTACCATTTTCAAATAAGCGAATGTTATAAGGGAAAAAGCAGTGCCAAAAGTAAGGTTCACCTTCCTGGACTTTTTTTTTACTTTAAGGTATTGGCCCCACAAATCTTGAGTGTCTTACTGACTTTGGAGATTTATCATGCTTTCAAACCGATTAGATAGATGACAGATGGATAGATGACAGGTAGGTAGAGAGACAGATACTCTAGCATTTCTGTTTTTTTTCTATATGGAAGGGATGGTCCAAAACTAGCTAATCCATTTTTGTCTGCCTTTCCTATAGTAAAAACCTCTCTCAAACTCAAACTATTTATTAAACCCACTTACAAATGGTTCTGTTTTAATCTCACCTTCAACCCCATTTCCAGAGGTGCTTGTTCTTCCTATCCCTGAGCTTTCTGTGAATCTGTGGGATAAATAAGTCTTCTTCTCTGTTTTCTTTATGAAAGCTTATGATATTAATCTCTTGGATTTGGTAAGTCATTATTACTTCCTCATCTAACTTTCTAGCTTATAACCTTATATTGCTTTTTGTTGTTTTCTTTTCCTCTTTGATCTCATGCATCAGATTTGGTGATGTTTTAGAGAGAGTGTAATGTTCAACCCACTATTATTGTCCAGAAATTTTTAACTACTTTTAACTCTTTTAATATAAAATACATGTATTTAAGGCTATATGTCTGCCTCTAAATATAACTTTAGCTACATCTCATAAGTTTCAAGATGCAGTATTTTTATGATCACTTCTAAATATTTTAAAACTTTATTATAATTTATTCATTTGCCCATTATTTTTAACTTTATATAAACTTCAAAATATTTCAGCTTTGATGATATCTTCCTTATTTATTTCTTACTACACTTTGGTCAAAGCATGTTTTCTATATAATATTGATTATTTGAAATGTATTGCAATTTACTTTGTAGCCTATGTGTAGTCCAATTTTTATAAGTGTTCCATGTGTGCATGAAAATATATTTTCCAACTGTTGGAAATAAAACTCTATATCTCAATTAAATCAGGCTTTTGCTTGTATTATTAACTCTTCAATATCTTTGCTACTTTCTTTTGTTCAGTTGATCTATTCATAACTGAGAGAGCTATAATGGTGTAGATTCTTAAATCTTTTAATTACATTAATTTGCTTTGTACATTTGAGGCTATGTTAGTTGAATGAAGGTTCAGGATTCTTTTATCTTCATAGTAAATTGTTCCTTTTATAATTTTCTGATGAATCTTTATCTCTTTTTCCCCTCAAAGTCTATTTTGCTGACATTTATAAAATTTTATCAGTTTTCATTTGTCCAGAATTTGACATGGAATATCTACCATCTCTACCCTGATATACTCAACATTTATGTCACTATATTTTAAGGTGTCTTTTGAAACTGCACATATGGACTTAAAAACATCCAATCTGAGTCTCTCTCCTTAAGTAGTGTATCTAGTTTATATAAATTTATTTACTTGAAATACATGACCATTTTACAACTTTATTTTGTCTTCTTTATTTACTTTATTTCCTTTGTTTTTTTCTACTTTCCTAAATTGAGTTCTTTAACTTCCTTTTCTTTCTGCTATTTTTAAAGTTTTCTTGTCTATTCCTGTTCTTTTACTGTAAACTTATTAACGAAGACAAAAGCTAAGTAATACAAATCTACTAAAAATGCATTAATTTAAATGTTCTCCACTCTATTAATATTATCTAGTATTTTAGTTCCATATTTTTTGTAAAATCCCCAAGTTAGTCTTTATAATCATGATCATTTTATTTAGTCAGTAAAGTTTAGACTTGCCCAAATATTTACCATTTCCTCAAAACATCATTGCTTCCTGCATCACACATTCCTTCTGGTTTTAAGTTCCTTCTTCCTGAAATACATCCTTTACTCATTCTTTCAGAGAGAACTTAGGAGTGATAGAGTCTCTCCATCTTTGTTTTTCTAAAGTATTTCTTCAATTTGGCCTTGCTATTGAATAATAATTTATCTGGGTATAATATTATTGCTATAAAATTATTGTTTTCTTTTATTCAAGCTCTCATTTTTGTGGCATGCTCATTACAGTCTAATGGTTATACCTCTTCTGATATTTTGTATTTTACTTTGGTGGCTAATTTTCTCTTTATATACAATTTTCTGAAACTTCACCACCATTTACCTAGGTGGGATTTCTTTGTATTTATCCTGATTGGGAATCACAATATTTCTTTTTTTATTATTTTATTTTTTATTTCTTAAAATTTACACCCAAATTAGTTAGCATATAGTGCAACAATGATTTCAGGGGTAGGTTCCTTAATGCCCCTTACCCATTCAGCCCATCCCCCTTTCCACAACCCCTCCAGTAACCCTCAGTTTGTTCTCCATATTTATGAGTCTCTTCTGTTTTGTCCCCTTCCTTGTTTTTATATTATTTTTGTTTCCCTTCCATTATGTTCATCTGTTTTGTCTCTTAAAGTCCTCATATGAGTGAACTCATATGATTTTTGTCTTTCTCTAACTGACTCATTTCACTTGGCACAATACCCTCCAGTTCCATCCACGTAGTTGCAAATGGCAAGATTTCATTCTTTTTGATTGCCAAGTAATACTCCATTGTATATATATACCACATCTTTGTCCATTTATCCATCAATGGACATTTGTGATCTTTCTATACTTTGGCTGTTGTTGATAGTGATGCTATAAACATTGGGGTGTATGTGTCCCTTCGAAAGAGCACAACTGTATCCTGTGGATAAATGGCTAGTAGTGCAATTGCTGGGTCATAGGGTAGTTCTATTTTTAGTTTTTTGAGGAACTTCCATACTGTTTTCCAGAGTGGCTGCACCAGCTTGCATTCTTACACAATATTTCTTTAATAGAGGATGTAGGTCTTTCACAAATTCTGGAAAATTTCATCCTTGTCTTCCTATTATGTTAAAATATTGCTTCTTCCTATTCCCCTTATCATATTATTCTTTGACAGTGAAGAACCTATCTGTTCATATATGAATATCTGTTATATCCTACATGTATCTTTTCTATTTTTTAATTCAAGTATACTTAACATACAGTGTTATATTAGTTCCAGGTGTAAAATATAATGATTTGACAATTCTATGCATTACTCATTGCTCATCATGATAAGTGTACTCTTAATCTTCTTTACCTATTTCACCCATCCCCTACCTACCTCCGCTCTGGTAGCCATCACTTTGTTCTCCATATTTAAAAGTCTTGTTTTATGTGTGTGTGTGTGTGTGTGTATGTGTGTGTGTGTGTTTTGTCTCTATTTTTCTTTGTTCGTTTGTTGTGTTTCTTAAATTCCACATACAAGTGAAATAATATGGTATTTGTCATTCTCTAACTTATTTCACTCAGGATTATGCCCTCTAGATCCATTCATGTTGTTTCAAATGGCAAGATTTCATTCTTTTTTTTCTTTTTTGCTGAATAATATTCCATTGTATAACACCTCATTTATCTGGTCATTTATGGATGGGATATTGGGTTGCTTCCATTTCTTGGCTGCTGAAAATAATGATGCACTAAACATAGGAGCACATATATCTTTTTGAATAAAAAGCTTTTGTACAGCCAAGGAAACCATCGACAAAACAAAACGACAACGAATTGAATGGGAAAAGATATTTGCAAATGATATATCAATAAGGGGTTAGTATGCAAAATATATAAAGAACTTATACAACTCAACACACAAATAATCTAGTTAAAATGGCAGAAGACATGAATAGACATTTTTCTAAAAACATATAGATGGCCAACAGACACCCGAAGAGATGCTCAATATCACTGATCATCAGGGAAATGCAAACCAAAACCACAATGAGATATCACCCCACACCTGTCAGAATGACCCGGAGCAAAAACACAAGAAACAAGTGTTAGCAAGAATGGGGAGAAAAAGGAACCCTCATGCACTGTTGGTGGGAATGAAAGCTGGTGCAGCTACTGTGGAATACGGTATAGAGATTTATCAAGAAAAAATACAAATATCTTAATCTGTTTCTTGTCTCCTATTTCTATCTCTTATTGTCTCTTAGTACTAAATTCTGAGTAATTTCCTCAGATCTACTTTCTCAGTCCAACTTTCTCTTCATCTGTGCCTAATTTATTTTCAACATTCTATGACAGTTCTAAAATTTGTATTTGGTCCTCTTTCAAATTTATCTGACTTTTTTCATAGTAACTTGATATAGTCTTAGAAAGTCATTATTTAAATATTTAATCATTTAAGCATACTTACTTTACAGTAGTTTTTCAGATTGCTCCCTTATTTCAGATTATTGTATTCTAATCATTTTATGTGTTGTTCCTGCAGATTCTTACTCATGGTAGATTGCTTATGTACTCAACTGTTTTAAATTGTAAGTTTACTTATTATTGGATTATAATCAGTTAGGTATTGTCACAGTAATGCTTCATAATAAACTATTTTCATATTCAGTCCAAAGCAGACTTAATGATAATTATTAAGTATTTATTTTTGCTCACACATCTGTGGGTCTTCTGAGGGTTGGCTAATCTGGGCTGGACTCTTACTAGTTATGACTTTGAGGTATAGCTTGGGTGCTAATATACTTCAGGCTGTAACTGCAGATTAGACTCAGGTCAGTTCTACACATATTATTTTGAAGCCAAAGCTGAAGTGGCAAGGGATGGTTTCCTCATGGAGACATAAGAAGGGCAATAGGGCAGCGGGGCGCCTGGGTGCTCAGTCGGTTAAGCGTCCGACTTCGGTTCAGGCCATGATCTCACGGTCCGTGAGTTCAAACCCCGCATCGGGCTCCATGCTGACAGCTCAGAGCCTGGAGCCTGCTTCAGATTCTGCGTCTCCCTCTCTCTCTGACCCTCCCCTGTTCATGCTCTGTCTCTCTCTGTCTCAAAAATAAATAAACATTAAAAAAATTAAAAAAAAAGAAGGGCAATAGGGCAATCTGAGCTTATCAAATACATTTCAAGTCTTAGCTTGATTCATGTCTATCAATAATCCATTGGCCAAAGCAAGCCATATGGTCAAATTCAGCATCAATGAGGTGAAGAATTACATTCCGTTTCTTATGGGAGGGACTGCAGAGTCACACTTCAATGGGGGGAAATACAGGGAGGGAGAAAGAAGTGAAAACAGTAACACAACTTATAACACTGAAACCCTCTTTTTCTGTGAGAAATCTATGTGGCTTGCATTCTGGGAACTTTCCTTCAGAGTAATTGTGCATTTGCTTTTTTCAAGGGTTCCAGAAAACCAATTTATATGTCAGTTTCTAAGTTTAGTTTTAAGAAAATGCTGACAGTGTAAATTCAAATCCCACAACAAGATGAAGTTAAGCACTGGCTTTGGAATTTTCATGTCCCTGACTTCCTACATGAGCTGAAATAGGAAAAGAAAATCTTTACCATCTTCCTGTGCCACTGGCTGAATTATTTTCCTCATTTCATTAGAATATAACCCTTCATGAATCCTGAATATATGAGGGGTTTTTAGTCTAACTCTCTACCTGACACAACACCAGAGTTTCATTTCATGTTCCCTTTTTGGGTAAAATTCAAGAGCCAAGGTTCATAAGAACAACACCTTCCATCCTTAAATTTAGGCAAACTCAACATAAACTCACTTGCTGATCATCTCAAGTCAAGTTTCTTTGTGGTTTCTTACATTTATCTATTTCTCTTTCTTTACTGAAAACTCATTTTCACAATGAGGTAAATATTGTATCCACCATTTCTTGATGTTTGTCATAGAAAGGTTTTCATTGAATTCAAATTACCACTGATTAGGAGGAGCCAAAATGGTGGAAGAGCATGGAAGTTCTCTTTGCATCTCACGTCCATGAAATACAGCCAGATTAACACTAAATCATCCTGAACACCTAGAAAACTGATTGAAGATTAACACAACAATCTGCACAACCTGAACAAGAGACTCAGCAGATACATGGGGCAGAGAGGTGAAATGGGGAAGAGATAAGCCTTGGAGGGCAGGGAGCTGTTTTTGTTTGTGGAGATAGGATAGAGATGGGGGGGGGGAGAGTACAGGAAAAGCACCCCCCGCAAAAGCAGCTGGAGAGAAAGTGGAAAAGTGGTAACAGCCACAGGGACTGAACTAAAAAGGAAAAAAGAAGAAAGGAGAGGGTTTAAATTCCATTAAAACTCTATAAACAGGGGGAGTGCAGAGTCTGAAACTCCTCAGCTTGATACCTGGTGGTGCTCTGGTAGGAAGGGCAATTCCCTAGGAGGAGAGTGAGGTCTGGGAGGTCTTCAGGCCACACGGGGAGAGGCAGTTCCCCTGCTGGAAGGACATTTGGTAGAGGCTATGCAGCCACCCACAGGCAAAGGTCCCAGCAGACCCCAGAGAACAACCACATTCAGTGGTGCTGGAACAAGGTTGTTAAGGGTAAAAACTGGTGCCAGATGTGTACTGTGATTTTCCATAATCCCTGAAATGCTGCTGCTACACGATAGTGTGAACTTCTTCTGGGGTGGGGTGACACCCTGCTACAGTCTCTGGGCATCAGCAGCAGTATGGTCCAGTGAAAGTTCCTGGATTCAGCAAGGACCTGGCCATTGCTTGGTGAGACCCTTCCCTAGAAGGTCTGAGTGGGTCAGAGCCACAGTTCCTCAGAACTGAGGGGTTGGGAAACAGCTACATCTGAGATAAAACTCAGGAGGGAGGTACCGCCAGGCAAACTGATGGCTTGGTCACAGACAGTGTAAAAGCAGGGAGTGGATGGAAGCCAGAGACAAAGGATGGGTGTGGGATTGCTGACTGGGGAGAACAGAGTTCCTATACTAGAGACTGGATAGCTGGGTGATGCCATTTTCACTCCTCCCACGCACGCACATACACACCTACAAGTGCCACAACAATCAATCTCAGTGAGCTAAGCAGTGCCATCTAGTGAAGAATGGAGCTGTTACACTAAGTCCCGACCAACTGGGCCAACCTCGCTCTTCAGAAACACCACAGGTCTCTCTGCCTGCTTAGTTTAAGGACTATAAGGGCTTCAGAGTTTGACTTCTACAGGAAAACTATGCAATTTCAATCGTATTTCAATCTGTTTGCTGGTCCATCTATTCGATTTTCTTTTTTTTTTGTTCCTTTTCTTTTTCTTGAATACAGAAAGAGAAAAAGATTATTTTTATTTTCAATTGTTATTAAAATATTTTTCTTTAATATTTTTCTACTTTATATTTTACTTTTTTGTAAATTTTTCAAATTCTATTTTACTTCCATCAATTCATTTTATTCTATTTCATTGTATTCATTTTTTCAAATTTTCAAATGTTTTCCTTATATTCTTTTTTTCCTTTTCTCCCCTCATCCTTTTTTCTCTAATCTATCAAGCTCCTTTCAACAACCAGACCAAAACACACCCAGGATCTAGCATCATTTATTTGATTTTGGAGTGTGTGTGTGCTTTTAATTTTTTAATTTTAATTATTTTTTACCTTATTAATTCATTTTCTTCCTTGAAAATGACAAAATGAAGGAAGTTACCCCAAAAGAAAGAGAAGAAATGACAGCCAGCGACTGAATCAACACAGATATAAACAAGATGTCTGAACCAGAATTTAGAACCACAATAAAAATAATACTAGCTGGGGTTGAAAATATTTTAGAATCCTTTTCGGCAGAGATGAAAGAAGTAAAAACAAGTCAGGTGAAATAAAAAATGTTGTAGCTAAGCTACAATCTAGAATGGATGCCCTGGCGGCAAGAACGGATGAGGCAGAGCAGTGAATCAGTGATATAGAGGACAAACTTCTGGAGAATAATGAAGCAGAAAAAAGAGTGAGAATAAGGCAAAAGAGAACGATTTAAGAATCAGAGAAATCAGAGACTCACTAAAAAGGAACATCAGAATCATAGGAGTCCCACAAGATGAAGAGAGAGAAAAAGGGGTAGAAGGGTTACATAAGCAAATCATAGCAGAAAACTCTCCTAACCTGGGGAAAGACACAGACATCAAAATCCAGGAAGCACATAGGACTCCCATTAGATTCAACAAAAACCGACCATCAACAAGGCATATCACAGTCAAATTCACAAAATACTAAGGCAAGGAAAGAATCATGAAAGCAGCAAGGGAAAAAAAGTCCTTAACCTACAAAGGAAGACAGATCAAGTTCACATCAGACATATCCACAAAAACTTGGCAGGCCAGAAAGGAGTGGCAGGATATATTCAATGTGCTGAATCAGAAAAAACATGCAGCCAGGAATTCTTTATCCAGCAAGGTTGTCATTCAAAAATGAAGGAGAGATAAAAAGATTCCCAGACAAATAAAAATTAAAGGAGTTTGTGACCACTAAACTAGCCCTGCAAGAAATTTTAAGGGGGACTCTCTGAGGGGAGAAAAGACACACACACACACACACACACAGACCAAAAGCAACAAAGACTAGAAAGGACCAGAGAACACCACCAGAAACTCCAAATGCAGAAGCAACATAATGGCAATAAACTCATACCTTTCAGTACTCACTCTAAATGTCAATGGACTAAATGCTCCAAGCAAAAGACATAGGGTAACAGAATGGATAAGAAAACAAGATCCATCTATATGCTGCTTACAAGAGCAACAACAATACAATACAACACAACACAATACATACCAACAATACATCTATATTCTGTTTATCCACTTTAGACCTAAAGACACCTTCAGATTGAAACAGAGGGGATGGAGAACCATCTATCATGCTAATGGCAGACAAAAGCCAAAGTAGCCATACTTATATCAGACAATCTAGATTTTAAAATAAAGACTGTAACAGGAGATGAAGAAGGGCATTATATCATAATTAAGGGGTCTCTCCACCAAGAAGACCTAATAATTATAAACATTTATGCTCCAAATGTGGCATGGCCCAAATATATAAATCAATTAATCACAAACATAAAGAAACTCATTGATAATAATACCATAATAGTAGGGGACATAAACACCCCACTTACAACAATGGACACACCATCTAAACAGAAAATCAACAAGGAAACAATGGCTTTTAATGACACACTGGACCCGATGGACTTCACAGATATATTCAGAACATTTCATCCTAAAGCAGCGGAATATGTACTCTTCTCCAGTGCACATGGAACATTCTCCACAAAAGAACACATACTGGGACATAAACCAGCCTTCAACAAATACAAAAAGATCAAGATCATACCGTGCATTTTTCAGACCACAACACTATGAAACTCGAAATCAACCACGAGAAAAAATGTGGAAAGAGGACAAATACTTGGAGACTAAAGAACATCCTACCAAAGAATGAATAGGCTAACCAAGAAGTTAAAGAGGAAATTAAAAAGTACATGGATACCAATGAAAATGATAACACCACAGCCCAAATCCTCTGGGATGCAGCAAAGGCAGTTATAAGATGGAGGTACATAGCAATCCAAGCCTTCCTAAAGAAGGAAGAAAGCTCTTAGATACACAGCCTAATCTTACACCTCAAAGAGCTGGAAAAAGAATAGCAAACAAACACAAAACCAGCAGAAGACAGGAAATAATAAAGATTAGAGCAGAAATTAATGCTATCAAAACAAACAAACAAACAAACAAACAAACAAACAACAAAACCCCACAGTAGAACATATCAATGACACCAGGAGCTGGTTCTTTGAAAGAATTAACAAAATTGATAAACCACTAGCCAGTTTGATCGAAAAGAAAAAGGAAAGGACCCAAATAAATAAAATCAAGAATGAAAAAGGAGAGAACACAACCAACACAGCAGAAATACAAACAATAATAAGAGATTATTATGAGCAATTACACACCAATAAAATGGGCAATCTGGAAGAAATGGACAAATTCCTGGAAAAATATAAACTACCAAAACTGAAACAGGAAGAAATAGAAAATTTGAACAGACCCATAAGCAGTAAAGAAATCTAATTAGTAATAAAAAAACTCCCAAAAAACAAGAGTTCAGGGCCGGATGGCTTTCTAGGGGAATTCTACCAAACATTTAAGGAACAGTTAACACCTATTCTCTTGAAGCTGTTTCAAAAAACAGAAATGGAAGGAAAACTTCCAAACTCTTTCTAGGAAGCCAGCATTACCTTGATTCCAAAACCAGAGACCCCACTAAAAAGGAGAATTATAGACCAATTTCCCTGATGAACATGGATGCAAAAATCCTCAACAAGATATTAGCCAATTGGATCCAACAATACATTAAAAAAATTATTCACCATGACCAACTGGGAGGCAGGGCTGGTTCAATATCCGTAATCAGTGTGATTAATCACATCAATAAAATAAAGGACAAAAACCACATGATCCTCTCAGTAGAAGCAGAGAAAACATTTGGGAAAATACAGCATCCTTTCTTGATAACAACCCTCAAGAAAGTAGGTATAGAAGGATCATACCTTGAGATCATATAAGCCATTTATGAAAGAGCCACTAATATCATCCTCAATGGAGAAAAGCTCAGAACTTTCCCCCTAAGGTCAGGAACAATACAGGGATGTTCACTTGCCACTGTTATTCAACGTAGTATTGGAAGTCTTAGCCTCTGCAATCAGACAACACAAAGGAATAATAGGTATCCAAATTGGCCAGAAGAAGGTCAAACTTTCACTCTTCACAGATGACATGATACTCTATATGGAAAACCCAAAAGATTCCACCAAAAAACTGCTACAACTGATCCATGAATTCAGCAAAGTGGCAGGATATAAAATCAATGCACAGAAATTGGTGCATTCCTATATACCAATAATGAAGCAACAGAAAGAGAAATCAAGGAATTGATCCCATTTACAATTGCACCAAAAACCATAAAATACCTAGGAATAAATCTAACCAAAAGGTGAAAAATCTATACACTGAAAACTACAGAAAGCTTATGAAAGAAATTGAAGATACAAAAAAATGGAAAAATATTCCATGTTTCTGTATAGGAAGAACAAATATTGTTAAAATGTCAATACTACCCAAAGCAATCTACTTATTCAATGCAATACCTATCAAAATAACACTAACATCCTTCACAGAGCTAGAATAAACAATCCTAAAATTTATATACAACCAGAAAAGACCCCGAATAGCCAAAGCAAACTTGAAAAAGAAAACCAAAGCAGGAGGCATTACAATACCGGACTTCAAGCTATACTACAAAGCTGCAATCATCAAGACAGTATGGTACTGGCACAAGAACAGACACTCAGATCAATGGAACAGAATAGAGAACCCAGAAATGGACCCACAAACATATGGCCAACTAATCTTTGACAAAGCAGGAAAGAATATCCAATAGAATAAAGACAGTCTCTTCAGCAAGTGGTGCTGGGAAAACTGGACAGAGACATGCAGCAAAAGGAACCTGGATCACTTTCTTATACCATATACAAAAATAAACTCAAAATGGATGAAAGACCTAATCTGAGACAGGAAGCCATCAAAATCCTTGAGGAGAAAGCAGACAAAAACCTCTTTGATCTTGGCCGCAGCAGCTTCTTACTCAACACATCTCTGGAGGCAAGGGAAACAAAAGCAAAAATGAACTATTGGGACCTCATCAAAATAACCTCTGCACAGCGAAGGAAACAATCAGCAAAACTAAAAGGCAACTGACAGAATGGGAAAAGATATTTGCAAATGACATATCAGATAAAGGGGTAGTACCCCTTTATCTATAAAATTTTATCTATAGATTTTATCTATAAAATCTATAGATAAAGATTTTATCTATAAAATCTATAAAGAACTTATCAAACTGAACAACCCAAAAAACAAACAATCCAGTGAATAAATGGGCAAAAGCCATGAATAGACACTTCTCCAAAGAAGACATCCAGATGGCCAACAGACACATGAAAAAATGCTGAACATCACTCATCATCAGGGAAATGCAAATCAAAACCACAATGAGATACCACTTCACACCTGTCAGAATGGCCAACATTAACAACTCAGGCAACAATAGATGTTGGCGAGGATGTGGAGAAAGAGGATCTCTTTTGCACTGCTGGTGGGAATGCAAACCGGTATAGCCACTCTGGAAAACAATATAGAGGTTCCTCAAAAATTAAAAACAGAACTACCCTACGACCCAGCAATTGCACTACTAGGTAGTTATCCAAGGGATACAGGTGTGCTGTTTCAAAGGGGCACATGCACTCCCCCCCCATGTTTATAGTAGCACTATCAACAATAGCCAAAGTATGGAAAGATCCCAAATGTCCATCGATGGATGAATGGATAAAGAAGATGTGGTACATATATACAACGTAGTATTACTTGGCAATCAAAAAGAATGAAATCTTGCCATTTTCAACTACATGGATGGAACTAGAGAGTATTATGCTAAGCAAAATTAGAGAAAGACAAATATCATATGACTTCACTTGTATGAGGACTTTAAGACACTAAACAGATGAACATAAGGGAAGTGAAGCAAAAATAATATAAAAACAGGGAAGCAGACAAAACATAAGAGACTCTTAAATATGGAAAATAGACAGAGGGTTACTGGAGAGGTTGTGGGAGGATGGATGGGCTAAGTGGGTAAGAGGCATTAAGGAATCTATTCCTGAAATCATTGCTTCACTATATGCTAACTTGGATATAAATTTAAAAAAGAAATTAAAAAATGTAAACAAAACAAATTGCCACTGATTATAAGCCACACTTATTTTTCTTGCCACCATGGGGACAGGGTAGTAATAATAACACTGTCAATTAAACTATAACACAAAGTTATCTTATCACTTAGAAATTTTTTTATATTTAGATTTTTTTAGATACAGAATTTTATCATCACTCACGTGCATACATAAAAAGGGGAAAAAAAGAAAAATAAGTGAAATAAAATCAGTCAAAATAGTCTTAAAACTGCTTCACATTCAGAGTTTGGTGCTTCTAAACTACCTTTTGACTCAGAAGCACTGATGTTTGTATTTTTCCCCACGACATTATTTTCTTTTATTAGGAGAGCTGGTAATGTGCCAGTTTTTAGAAAGTACTTTATTATTACTTGTGTTTTGTACTCAAAGTTGCTGTTGTCCATTGTGCAAAGTTTGATGCTAATGTCTTCTTGATATTACCATAATGTGTTAAAGTAAGGTTTTCTGATGACAACAAGGACTCATTTTACTTCTTCAAATGTTCTTAAATCACTTGCTAATTAAAATGTTAAGAGGATACAGTTATCTAGTCCTGTCATCAGGGATATCCACCAAGTTTGTACATGCACGGGCAATGAGAATACCATAATTTTCAGATGTCAATGTGAAATGTGAAAAATATGCCTCTTAGAATTAATAAAATATAGTAATATGTATTTTTGCTATAACTAGAAGTCAATACCATTTTTTAATTAAACCAAAATAATCCAAAAAAATGAGTGCTTCCCAAGAAAATATATACAGATGTATACAAACAACAAATGGAAAGTTATATACATATGGTAGTTATAGCTGACATTTGTTTGGTACTTACTGTTGACAGACACCACACTAAGCATTTTAAATACATTACTTCACTACATCCTTACACAGTCCTACTTAACATACAACTCTATTTAAGTCTTCATTTAATCCTCACACAATCAAAATCTGAATCCACTACCACTTGAGTATGTAATGAAAATATACTATACATATATCCCTAACTGATCTAAGCATTATCACCTGTTACTCAGCTGAGTAGAGATCCAAATGAGTGGGTAGAAACAGATTCAACTTCCCAGTATCAGTATCTCAGTCTCTTTCTTTCCTAGTAAAGGGCCTTGCACTTTGATGGTACTCAACCAATATCAAAGGTACAATGAATGTCAGCAAGATACAATAACAAATTGCTATAATTTGTTGAGTGTGTAGTATATACAAGGTACTGTACTAGGTGCTTTAAATAAACATGCTCTCCCTTGATCCTTAGCAAACAGCTTGCAAGGTAGGCATTTTAAAGAAAGCAAACTAAGCTTCAAAGAAGCTAAGTAACATGTTCAAATTTACACATCAGTAAGTGAGAGAACTATATTTGCATCAGAGTCAAGAACATTTTGACCACCACCTTCCAATAGCCTCAAACAGGCTATACAATCATATGCCCTGGAGGTGCATTTAAGACTACCTGGGACTCCTGCATTTTCTAGGTTAGGATATAAGTAAGGATCTGAGTTCTCAGAAATCTCTGAGAATGTTCCAGGGACAAATGAGGATGACTCTTGCTGAGTCACCACTACAGTGTTCATGTACCTCTTGGGTATTCAAATGGTTTGGCAGAATTTCCATTTCTCTTGTTAAACCTCTGACTCAATCTTCTTACCATAACCTAACTGTAATTGAATTAGCTCTTAATAAAATGACATACATTTTGAATCTGTCTTCATTGTAGCTTCAGAAATTATCCCTTGCCAATTTTTCTGGGTCAAATAATAGTTTTTGTCAGGTGATTAGTGAGAAATTCTGATGTCATTTATTTTACCCTGTATGTACCTCCCAGAACATGGAGAAATGGGGTATAAATGACTATGCTATAGAAACATATATTAGCCTAGATTTATAAAGTTGTACTAACAAATTTTTAAGATGCAGTTAAAACCATTGCACATCCATGAAAGCTCTGATTTCCTTGTTACTCTCCTTCCTTCAAACTCCCATAGCAACTTACTGATAGTTCAGTATTTAACATAGTCTTTCTTTTTTTTTCACAGTGTACTTTCTATTAAAATTATTTATTTGCCCCTCCCCTCCCCAAATCATGAGACCCTTGTGTCCCTCTTACTTACTCGTTTCTTTGGGTCCCTTATGGCATCATTCTTTGTATATGGAGTTTGCTCAACAAATATTTGTTGCAGTGATCCAAATGTTCAATATTGAACACTAATTCTTATTCCAGTTTTCATTTTTATCAAGACCTGATTATTACAGTTAGCTTTTTGAAATAATAGCCTGAGAACATTCCATTCTTTCAGTTTCTATTTTTTTTTTAAACCAATACACACTCTATAAAAACAAATCCCAGAGCTTAGCATCTTTCCAAGTATACCAATAGTTGCTATGCCTTTTTTGGTTGCATTGAACTCAATCAATCAACCTAACTCTTCACAAAACCTAGTGGTGAGAGGCAAGTAGAGTCTGGTGAATTTCTGGAGATTATTGACTTAAAAATGCTCTAACTTTCCCATGATGAGCTTTCACTTGCTCACTGTGATTCCTGGAAATTTCTTACCTTATCAGCCCTTGGCACCGTGTGCTATGTAGTAGGCACTCAATTAATATTTAATGAATTGAGTTGAATTACTCTTAGTTCCTAGATTCATTTACAAGAATCCAAAGTGTGTCTTAGAAAACTTTATGATAATGGGTTTATCACTCAGCAAATAGCCAGAGAAGGCTTCTAATTCATAACTAATCCCAGGCTGAATGTAGGGTCTGAGAAATCTTATTTAAAACCACAAATTAAACCATATTGCCATGTTTCTGTTCTGCTAAAACCTAAATCCAAATTTTCCTATATAAAATTTCTTCTTTTTTAAAAAAATGTTTATTTATTTATTTTGAGAGAGAGAGAGAGAGAGCATGAGTCGGGGAGAAGGACAAAGAAAGAGGGAGAGAGAATCTTAAGCAGTCTCCATGCTCAGCACAGAAACTGATCTGGGGCTTGATCCCATGACTGTGGAGATCATGACCTGAGCTGAAATCAAGATTTGGACACTTAACCAACTGAGCCATCCAGGTGCCCCGTGAAATTCCTTCTAAATCTTAATGACATTCAAACATTTTAAAAATTAAAAAAGTAATAATTAACCAACTGAAAATACTCTTGGTATGTATTTGGTATCTGAATAATTACTGAAATGGATTTTTCAAAAAACCTCAACCAATATATTTGGGAATGATTACGGTCAAGTGGCTTGGGTAGATTTGACTGTTAGTTACCAAAGTATCTTTGCAAGCAGTCTAGATGCCCCTACTGAGAACTGAAGTAGCAATGTACATCTGAAGAATGCAGTTACCTCTGATTCAATTTTTTTTTCACTGGTATTCTCTGTGAGGCTCTTACCTGGCTGCTGACTTCACATACCTGTGCAGTTGTCATGGGCAATATTAGACTTGTCTATGCAGACCAAGGGCTAAAATGAAAACCAAATCAGTGGAGGTTACACAGATACAGTTTTTGGTTTAATATTTTACAAAATATTTAATTATTATAAATTATATAATTACCAAAAATTTACTTATGCTCATGGGCTTATTCTAATAGTAAATATAGAACTTTGAGCATGAAGGAGGAAAAAGTTTTAAAAAGTCACTCATAGTCCTGTAAACTGGAAAGAATCACTGTTATTTTAGGGACTATCTTATAAGTACTATTTTAAGAAAATAATTTTCTCTCTTTAGAACAATCCTAAAATGTATTGCGCTATATGGGAAGTTGGGGTATCCCATCTTTGGAGGTGTGTGAGCAGCAGCTGACCTCTCTGTCTAGGTTTTAGGTGGAAAGTTGGACACATAAGCCCTTCTAGGGCTTTGGATCCTTGGGGACCTATGCCATGACTGTGAGGGTCTTCTGATTCATACATATACACATGTTTTTCACACTCACCAGTTTTATTACTACTTTCATATGGATGATCTCACGTTTAACAGATTTTTTTTAGTTTTATTAATGTAAAATTGACAAATAAAACTGTATGATACTTAAAGCATACATTGAGATGATTTGATATTCATATACACTGTGAAAGAATTCTTCCCATCTAGCTAATTAACATATTCAACACCTCACACATATATATATTTTTTGGTGAGGTCCATATTTATTTTTATTTTATCTTTCGATGAATGTTACAAGTATTGCTGACATTAAAATTGGCCCTCATCCTGGGAAATTTAGGACGTAGAAAACTACAAAATCTTTAGGATCCCCTCCTTCCTTCCTGCAGATTTAAGGAAATAACTAGATTTTTTCTTCCTTGTATAGTACTCATCAGCATAGGAGCTCTCCCATATTGAGCCCTGAAATAAACCAGCCCTTCCTATGCTACAACCCACACAACAGCCCTTTGACTAGGCACTGCTTTATTCTGATTTTACAGATGAAGAACCAAGATTTAGGGAAATAAGGTAACTTACTTGCCTCATCCCAGAGAGCAAACAAAAACAAAAAAAAAGCCCTGTCCTTCCCACAATTGTGCAGACTCCACCTGTGGCTCTGAAAGAAAAAGGCTGCAGTGGTGCTAGGTTGTGCATGTGAACATGCAGATCCACATGTCAGGTGTTCTGAGAGTCTGCAGTGGAAGGGCCAGCCCCCCCCCTCCCCCCCCCACCATGCTGGCCCAGGCCGGTTCAGTCCCGCAGGGTTCTCAAGACCCGGGACAGCACCTGGGCTCTTCAGAAACTGGGCAGGAGCCACATTCCCAGCCTTCTCCTCGCCCAGGCTCTTCAGTCCATCTTCCCAGAAACATCCCGTTATGAGAGTGACCTCCGGTGGTCTCCAGTTCTTCCCAAAGGTAAATAAACATACTCTTGGCCCCTCAAAGTCACAGAGCTTTCCAGGCTGGGCACCCTCGTGCCTGACATTTCTGAGCTGTGAGTCTGCCGCATTTTCCAGCTCACATCACGGCGGAGAGCAGACAGACCTGGGAATGGTTATCGGCCAAGAGCTGCAGGCGAACAGCTAATCCAGTCCTGGAAGGGGGCACTGGTAGTTAAGCCCTTTAATGGCCTCAGTCCTATGATAATTAGTCCTGGCCTGGAGCTAGCCAACAGCGAGCCCCTCTAACCTGAAACGGAGCCTCATCCACTGCTCAACGCTAATCCCTTGCACAATGAAAGCCGAACTAATTCACTGGGTAAACACCCTCTCCAGTTACTTACAAGCTGTCTTATTTCAGCCCCAAACCAAATAGAGAGGCGGCCAGTGACTGCAGAGGAAAAAAAAAATATTAAGAACTCATTTTGCCTGAAACCCCCCCTGGGATGCTTGCCTATCACAGTATTTTGTTATGGCAATCCGTGCTGACTAATATAGATGGAAATAATTTCATTTTAGGAAAATTATTCTATACTTTAAACCTGATTTTCTATTTACTTATAAACTTGCTTCACAAACATTCAAGAGAGGTCTCCTGGATGCCAGGCGCTGTTCTAGGCATTAGGCAGACAGAGTGGAAGAAAAGACAGATATGCTTCTACTCTCTGAATTCTATGGCAGAACAAAGGGTGCTGGGTCTGCAAAGAACGCAAAGGCTGTGATATGCACATTTATGGGCCAGGCAACAGTTTTCCTGCAGACACAGAGTTGCCTGAATTAACCAGCTAACTACATTTTAGAAACATAAACCATTAGCACAGCCCTATTTTAAGCCCAGTAGAGAGAGATTAAGAAAAACAGAGAAAAGTGTTCCTGAACATGAATGCTACTAATTGCATTTTCTCAGTCCCCAAAAACTTTGCCTTTAAGAGACAGAAGCAGCAACATCCTAAACTTTCAGTAGAGGGTGACATTATTATAGAAAAGAAGATTCTTTGTCCAAGAAGCCAAGATGAAAGCCACATCTCAGTTTCTAAAGCAGAACATAAGAATTTTTTTCCTTTGAAAAGTGAGAAGATTCAAAATATCTGTATTTCTGTTCTTGAGGCAAGCAGAGAGTTCTTAAATGCTGACTGTGCTTACTCTGTTTTAATCTGCAAAATTCTTAGAAGCATTGCTCCGGAATCTCAGATTTTTATCTTTCATGAATTTAGCAAAAGGGAAAGAACTGTTTTGGTAACCACCATTAGCACACAAGAGTCATTATCTTTCAAAAACAAGCCATTTGCACAAAAAGAATCAATTCTTTCCAAAGACGTTTTCCACGGTGGCTTTCACAGATTTTTGGGATTAAACTGCAATTGCTAAACTCCTTTTGGACCTGCTCTGGATCTGATATTGGGTTTCTTCAGAGTATGAAAAAAAAAATGCATCATCTCCTGGACATAGATGTGGTCTCCAGAGGATAGTCATGCATCAATCAATGCTTACAAAGCTTCACTGGCATCAGACAGCTATCTATATCTTAGATGTAGATTGTCAAGAGGCAAATGAGATAGACCCCTGCCCTCCAAAGGTTTATAAGCTAACGCTTGAGACAGGCAGGCAGACAAACATGGGTGGGTGTCACTGGCATAGCATTAGCAGTGAATTGATACATAGTCATCACAGAATACAGAGAATCATGGAACAGACATAGGTTTTTAAGTTAGGTTGAACTTGGTTTGGATTCTAGCTACTTCCTAACTTTGTGAGATGATGCAAATTATTTAACCTAAGCCTCAGTTCTCTCATGTGTGAGATGGAAGAGCACTGTCCAAAGACATAGGATACTTATAAGGATTAATTGATAAACTCTAACTAGTGTGTCTAGCATAATGCCTGGAACTTTCTGGAAGCCCAGTAAATGTGTGCTCTGTCTCTTTCAAATAAGTGTCAATATTATTTGTATGAACTGATTATTTTATCTGAACTATATGTGATTACCTTCAACTGTTCAGAAATCCAAGTTTATTCTGAGCTACAGTGTGGGCCACTGAATTATTTCTTCTAGGGCTCCCAAGAACTTGGTATTACATTCAGTCTTTGCTTGATTTTTCAGAAAGTTGTGCTTCAGAATGTGGGCCTAGCATGAATCCAGTAGAGATGGAAGGTGCCTTGCTCCAAGCCAGAGAGATGCTAAATGAAGAGGTGGCAGGTCTCCTTTGTGAAGAGAGGGTGGATCCTGGAGTCAGGAATTAGGAGGTCTGTAATAGCCTCCACCAATCAGTCCTCTGACCTGAGGTGGGCATCTGATAGGTAGAGGTGACCCTGAGTCCATGGAACAGGGGTGGAAGAGAATAGGAATCCCACCGATAGAGTTAGAGACTGCAATGGTGCTCAATGACAGTAGGGACTCAGGTGCTAGAGGGCCAGGTAGGAAGTAGAGGTACCACCAAAGGGGTGTCAGGTCCATTAACAGTAGGGAATGGGAAGAGAAAACAGGCCAATGGCCTGCATCTGCTTCCAGCCAGCTCTCAACATGCTACCAGTGATTCCCTTTGAGAGCCTATGGCTCTCGCCATTGCATTTGTGGCTGGGCCACACCCACCTGACGCTAGGATGTCCACTGCCACCTACATTCATTCGGTGCCTCGTGACTTTGGTTTCCAGTTTACCTAATCTGCCTTTGTTCTGAGACTTCTTTCACTTTCCAATTTTAGTTTCTGACTTGGGTTGTCTGCTTTGAAGTTGTACTCAGCTTAAACTCTTCCCTCAGTACAGGAGGCTGGGGTCTTGAGCCTTGGGGGCCTGGGCTGGGCAGTGATTACATGGTTTTTGCTGTGGGCATGGAGCCAATGGTAATCTGAGAGACTGTGTCTGGGGTGAAATTGAAATGAAAACAAGGCACATAATCCACCATGGAAAGGGGCTAAGCTAGAGGGGAGGGAGCAAGCAGAGGGTATTTTCATGGTAGCCCTCAACCCTGAGAGAGCAAGAGCTGTGATAGGCACAGAGCTTGGACACACCCATAAACCCATAATCTCTGACTAGTAAACTGTACCAGGATGGATTTTAACAAGACAGAATCACCACCCTTCCACTTTAGGCCCCTTAACTAAGCTGTGGCAACATGCATTCTTGGGACTGGCTCTGGGGTTGCAATGTTTTTCCAGTAGCTGTAGCTAGACTCCATCAGTCAGATAGAGCTGATGCTATGGATGGACTCAGCCCTCTATCAAGATTTACACCCTCTTAATTTCCAAGAGCAGGCATTCTGAGAGCTCGTATTCTTGGGCAGCAACCACTGAGACTCTCCGTGTTCAATGGGATTACGTGGTTCCATTTTCAAGGCCCACTATTTGCAACTTTGCACATTTGAACACACGAACACCTTGAGTATTTGTCAAAGAAGTGCCATGTCAGGATGCAAGTAGCTGTCTTTCTGTTAATGTGCTTCTACCTTCGTGTCACAATGCTCAAATTGTGTGGGGACCACTTTCATGAGAAAGCAATTGAGTATATAGTCAATAATATTGTAATAACATCATATGGTAACAGATTGTGGTTACATTTATTGTGGGGAGCAGTGAATAATGTACGGAATTGTTGAATCAATATGTTGTATACTTGAAACTAATATAATATGGTATATTAACTATACTTCAATAAAAAATAAATAATTATAGATAAGGAGAAAAAAAAACAAAAACAGACTCATAAAGAAAGTAAGCTGCTGGTTGCCAGAGGGAGGAGTATGAAAGGATGGATGAAACAGGTGAAGGGGATTAAAAGGTACAATACTCCAGATTTGAAATAAAGAAGTCATAGAGATGTAACATACAGCACAAGTAATATAATCAGTAATATTGTAATAATTCTATGTCACCATATTCTATGGTGACAGGTGGTAACTAGATGTATAGGGGTGACCCTTTTCTAACGTGTATAAAAATCAAGTCACTATGTTGTATATGTGAAACTAACACAATATTGTGTGTTAATTATTCTTCAACAAAAATAAATCAATAAAAGCTGAAAAAAGAAAGCAGTTGAAGGAGGTGCTAGAGGCTTTCCCAAATCAGTGATACACTGCACCTTCAACTGTGAATTAGAATACATCATTGTCAAGTCACAGAGGAAGAATAATCATGGGGTCTATACTGCTGAATCTTTATTGAATGTTTTCATGGTAGAAAGAGAACATTGGGGTCACACCAGTTAGATCTTCGCAGTAACTAGTGAAACCTGAAAAACATAGTCACCAATAAAAACAGGATGGTTGTCCTCACCTTCAGAATCTGTATGCCTCATGATTTGAAAGCACAGATGAGCAAGCAAGTTAAGATGACAGTTCTATATCTTGACCACACTGGTCTGATAGCACCCTAGATTCCACTGGAGTGTAAGGGAGATACGCCAGAGTTAAGAGGAGGGTCTGGGGGTTCCTGAACATACTCCCTCTGTACCTCTCCACAGCTTGGTCCCTAACTTCTGCTGATTCCCAACTTTAAATACGTGACTTCTAACCTCCCGGAGTCTCAGCTTCCTCCTCTGTGAAGAGATGGAGCTTAATGTGACTGACTGGTGTTTTAGAGTTTTGCTGTAAGATAATGGATGGAAAGGAGTCTTGTAAAGTACCACACACATGCAAGGTATTATATTTAAGTAAGTGCTTAATAACTAATTTTACATGAAGATAACAATGTTATTTGATACTTAAGTTTTCTCAGCATTTTCCAGATTTCTGTGTTAGACAAGTTAATCCTCAATTCTATGTTATCTACTTTGTCAGCCAATAGAGAATCTTGGTCTCCTCAGGAAATTTAGTGAACAATGAAACAGATATAAAGGCACAATTTGGATATTTCAAGTTCAAAGACTTGTCTAAAGTATTAACTTCTTATAGAGAGCTTAAGTCAGGTGTAATCATACAAAATCTCAGATGTGGTGGAGACTTTTTTTTTTCATTCATCCCTATAATATAGGGATGATGGGCTTGGGGAAAAATGACTTCTATTATTATTGACAGAAATGCAAAATTATGTTATTATATGTAATGCTATTTCTCTGAGCATTTTTCATGCACATGCTTATATCTTACCATTTATCAGTTTTTGAGTCCATTAAGTAGTTTTCACATAATAGTCTTCTGAGAGGGTGCTAAGCCAGATACTCATCACATCAGAACTGACTCCCTTCCAAGGAGCCCAAAGTGAGCAGCCCCTTACTTAATACCATTCTGAATGGTACAAAACACTACAAACTAAATACTAGAGGATCTGTGGGCAGCAAGGGCCCTTAATTAACAGGACTTTACAGGCACAGCTGGCTGGAAGTGGCTGCAGCTAAGAAAGGCCCAGATTATCAGTCACTGTCCTATCTCAGGAGATCAAACCCCACCAGCAAAACCTGATTCTCCATTAGAAGTAAGTCACCAGGCTGGAATGCACCAGGTCCTGGAGACCTCTTAAGCACATCACGATGGGGAAGGCAGGTATAAAGAGTCCTTCAGGAAGTAATATAAAAGCATTTGACAAGAGTATAGTATTAGGTGAGCCCAAAGGCTGGTAGCAGGTCTTCCATATAAGAGCAACATCAGGGAGTTCCAAGCGGTGCCATTGGGAAGGTGTGACATTGATGTTCTGATGCCAGACAACTCCCACCCAAAAGACTGAGCATGACTGGACTGGAGTATGAGGTAGGCATTGGGAAGAAAGCTCAGACAAAGACCAGGCACCATGGAATAGATTAGTGCCTTCAAGTACCAGGTGAGAATTCAGACACACAAAACAAGATTAGAGCTACAGTCCTGGAACCTGGATTTCAGGACAGGATGTAAACAGTATCAAGTCCCATGAGGCTATGACATCTAGGAAACTGCTGAAGCCTGATAGGTAAAGAGAAAAAACCAGGCTTAAGCCTTAGGGGGGAACAGGTGAAAGATAGCTGGTGGGATAATTTGCCTAAAGGTAGATTCTCAAGCATCACTTGGTTCCAGAGAAATGGTCACACAGCATAAGCCTGGGCTAGTGTAGCAGGGCAGGCCCTACAGTGGCCAGATGGTCAGTACCAGGATAACAAAGTGAGATAAGGCTGGACAAGTTAAATTAGACTTGTCACAGAGAGGGCAAGGTAGGGTCCCCATGGTCTGGGTTGGTATCAAGAAGGACAGGTTTTGTTTCTGTCATGGAGCTCTAGCCTTACCCATGGTGGACCTTCCTCCAGGGACCTCAGTCCTGGGGTAGCCAAAGATGCTCTAGATCTCCTGGAAGAGATGGTTCTCATTCAGACAGGAGTCTCTGGTTTCCAGATTGCATGGTCCTAGGCTTGTTGCGCAGGGCTAGGATCTCCATCTTGTGGTCAATGGCTCATTGTTACCTAATATCCATGCTTACCTACTAACTTACCAGCAAACTCTGATTTTGTTGGGGCTGATGGCATGCCTGGCTAAAAACCAAACCAAACCCATTTCCAAGTCCCTTAATGAATAGGCGTAGCCGTATGATGTTCTGTTGAGTGAAGTATAAGCTAAAGTTAATGGGGGAAGACTCCCTGCGCACTGGAAGCTGCTGAGTAGTGTGCTCTTGGGCAAGAGCCTCAAAAGGAGGTTGATCTTCTGGGGCATATGCGTTTCTACATGCCCTTATTTACCTATTAACCTTTTCCTTCAGTCTCCTCCTTTTCCCTTTACTCCTTCTTCTTCCTTCATCTTGCTTCCTGCCTATAACTCTGATGTCACTGCCAGACCTACAGTGATAATTTTGCAACCATGAGGCATGAGGCAACCCCAAGGAAGGAAATCATGCTCTAAGGATTTCAGAGAACTAGCAACAACAGTCCTAGATGCCAACCTCCAGGTTTCACATGAGAGACTCACTCTTTATCCAAGTCACTATAGTTGGGCATCAGTATTTTGTTGCTGGCTCTAATCCTGATTAGTGCACATCTCTTCCAGGTGGATCACTTATGGTAGGGGTAGGATGGAGGAAGAGTCTCTTTAGGAGATCTGTTGCCTTTAGTCACCACAGATGAGTAATAAGATTTTTTTTAATTTAAAGATTTTTTAATGTTTATTTATTTATTTTTATTTTTAACTTGTTTTATTTTTTATTTTTTTAAAATTTACATCCAAATTAGTTAGCATATAGTGCAACAATGATTTCAGGAGTAGATTCCTTAGTGCCCCTTACCCATTTAGCCCATCCCTTCTCCCACAACCCCTCCCATAACCCTCAGTTAGAGATGACTTCCTTAACTCAGTTGTCCTCTTCAGCTAGGGGACTGGGAGGAGGTGGGAATTTGGGAGAAAACAGTGTCTGGAGGACCGCACAACCAGCATAGAATAAGCAGAAGCAGACACTGCTCAGGCAGGTCCATCCAGAATTCAACACTGCCCTGCTGCCCTCCTCTTGGCCTGCCCCGAGAAGTCTGCTGATCCAGGGACCCCTGGATCTGCTGACCCCAGCTCTCAGCAAGCCTGATGAGCTTTCCCACTCTGAAGAGATTCTGACAAAGTGTTTTCTTCAAGACTCCAAAGTCCGTGCCACATAATCAGTCTCTTATTTATGTATTGAGAGAAAAAAATAGTGACTGATTTCTTTAAAATAAGAACTGGTTTGGAGAGTGTGAGCTTTTGGGAGCCTGATTTTTTTAAGTTTATTTATTTACTTTTGAGAGAGAGAGAGAGCACATGCAAATTGGAGAGGGGCAGAGAGAAAAGGAGAGAGAGAACCCAAGGTAGTCTTCACACTATCAGTGCATAGCCCAATATGGGGCTCAAACTCAAGAACCATGAGATCATGACCTGAGGTGAAATCAGTTGCTTAACCAACTGAGCCACCCAGGCACCCTGAAAGCCTCATTTTTGTTGTTGTTTGTTTTGTTTTTGAGACAGAGACAGAGAGAGAGAGAGAGAGAGAGAGAGAGAGAGAGAGAGAATGAACACATGGGAGGGTCAGAAGGAAAGGGAAAGAGAGATAATCTTAAGCAGCCTCCACACTTAGCAGGTTCCATCTCAGGACTGTGAGATCATGACCTGAGCCGAAATCAAGAATCAGTTCCTTAACCTGCTGAGCCACCCAGGCATCCCAAGAGCCTGGTATTCTAGATTGTGTCCCAAGATCTGGGTCTTCTCAACTTTGGGAAATTTAGTTCTCTTGCCCTCAATCTAGTCCTGCCAGTTCTCCAGTAGGAAAAGCCCTGCTTTTGTGGGACTGAGGGATGACGGGGGAAACAGAGTAGAGATGCTAAAAAGTTAAAAGCCTTTCTCAAATTTTCTACAAGATCTAGATCTAGGTCATGTTACTGCAGATACTTGAAGAACACATTCCTTTTCCCCTTACTCCTGAATATAATTAATTGTGTATAACACATATTTGCTATAAACACTATTTTTCTATTAGTACAGGCAGGCTATTATGCATCACCCTTAAGCAGCACAGCAAACTCCTTCCAGTGCTCCCACTTTCTTCCTCCTCTTCCCCACCTCGATTTCCCAAGCTCTGCGTCTGCTGAAGGCCCATTAAAGAAATCATTTCCCACCCTGCCCCCACCATCACTGCACACCTGGTAATAAATAATATGATCATTGCCTAACAGGCACTCAGAAGAGCCCTGTGATAAATAAAGAGACTTCTCATCTCTCCACTGGCTCTGCAGTGAGGGCTGGCAGAGGAGAGCTCCTATTAAAGACTCGCATAGCCACAGGCAAATTCTCTCACGCATCTCCTTGTGGAGACCTTTTCTTAAAAGCTGAGATTGCTCTGATGGTTCAAGGTGCTATTGAGCTCTAACTCCAGTCGCAGCATCTGAGGCGATGCTTGTGTCTGATAAGGTTGCTGGAGAATAATGTGAAGGAGAGCAGCCTGGTAATGGGTTGCAGTAAGGATGGGATGAGGCATCTTTGCCCAGAGCCTGGAGACAGAAGCGCTGCTCCTGCAGGAAGGCCTCCCCCTGCCCCACCCCCAAATTCTTTTCCATTTTTATTGCATTAAAAAACCACTCTCTAAACATGCACTTCAGAAATCATTTTTTTTTCCTAGCTCCAAGCTAGTAATACTCCTCACAACTGATTTTGTATCATGAGAGGTTTTGAGAATAATTCTGCTTTTCTCATTCACTTTTTTTTTCTGTTCTGAATTGAGAAAACCAAAGAGGGAATAACTGCATTTTGTGCCTTCCTTTTTTCCAGCTGCGTGGTTGTTCCTTAGAATATTCTACCTTATCTTATTCTTTGGCTTTCAAAATCTCTTACAAAAATAAGAAAACCCACAGCCATTTTTTCACGGTATTTTCTTTTTTTCTTTTCATTTTCCTGTTGGTGATCTGTTGTCTTTGGGATCTCTCTCTCTTTCTCTATTAGGATTTAATGAAAGTGAACTTCCAGAGTTAACTACATTTAGAAGCTCAGTCCATTTGATCAATCTCAATTTAAAAGACAAGATATGTGAATTCAGTCCAAAGACAAGTGTTCTTAAAGCAACCTGAAGACACCAGGGAATAGGGATATGGGAGAGATTTTATTAGTTTGCTTTGCTCAGTGTGGCCAGCAGTCTCTATTTCCTGCCTGGTTAAAGCAGAACCAGAACAGGTACAAAGGAATGGCTTAGGGGCTGTAACAACACACTTGTAATTCCCCCATTCTTTTCTCTTTCACTTTTGGACTCCAGGAGATAGAACACAGGTAAGGCTTAAGAGCTCTGACTGTGAATCAGAGACCTAATTCCTTGCAAGTGTGTGTGTATGCATGCTTCTGTGTGTGGGTTTGAGGGGCTACTGAAGTGGGGGGCAGCATCAGTAGACCCAGGCTGTTTTTCACTCACACCCTTTTTCTTATCCATTGTTTGAAGCCATTTCTATGAGTGAATCAGTTAACAAGAATACTTGCTCAGACCCAGAAGACATATAAGGATTGCTTGCTGACCTCAAAGAACATAAGCTTGGGTAAAAATTAGCACAGGCAGATCAATAACGGATTAATAACACAAGAGTATAAGAGTCAAGTTCTGGGCCATGTGGTATAGATACCAAATGCTGGTGGAACCCATAGTAGTGAGGGCTCAGGGCCATCACTGAGACCAAAGTGGAATTTATGTGGGCCTTGAAGGATTAAAAGACCTCTTCTTGACCCTGGGCTTTCAGAGAGAAGCTATTTAACAGAAGTCCTCCATTATGGACAGTCTCCATGACTATGTAATGCCTGGAGCCTGCTGCATGGGAAGGTGAACAGACATGTTTCTATGACTCCAGCTTCCAGGTCTCATTTTGAATCTCCATGAATACTTGCTCAGAATATAGGGCATTGGATCTGACACTCCTTCAGTACTGATGGTTTCTGACCCACTCCCCATTAGCAGGAGTATCATCAGACCTGCTGTATACACTTAAGGCTCCAACATGGGTGATGAGGAAGCACAGGAAATTAGATGAGACCTAGAAGCCAATGCCAGTTCTCCTTGTCTGTAAATCACCAGCGTCAACCTATGATTAACCCTTTCCTGTTCCCAAACTTCTACTTTCTCATCTATTCTGAAAGTTTGATGAGACAGATCATAGGGTCCTTTTGGGCTGCAGCCCTTAGGATGCTGATGGCCAGGTCCAGAAGGCCAGCCATGCTTATTTGCCTTGCAACAGTGTATGGTGTGGACAGTTGGCAATTGCAAACATTTCCTCCTGAGTTGCACAAAGATCTGGCAGGATTTTTAAACCCACATTTATGGTGCAACCAGTAGGTAACAGCCAAGCAGGCATCTAGGATTAGAGATTTCTAGTCACAGAAAAGAACAAAGGGGATCCTAAGGGAGAGCTTTTGGCATTATCACAGTAAGTGCTGTCCTGTCATAGATAGCCTCACTTAAGGGGAAAATATGGGGATAGAGTCTGAGAATAGAATCCCTATGATTTAAACTCAGGATGGGGCACCTGGGTAGCCAGTCTGGTGGGCATCTGACCTTGGCCCAGGTCATGATCTCACAGCTCATGAGTTTGATCCCTGCATTGGGCTCTGTGCTGACAGCTGGGAGCCTGGAGCCTGCTTCAGATCCTGTGTCTCCATCTCTCTCTGGCCCTTCCCACTTGGGCTCTCTGTCTCTTCTCTGTCTCTGTCTCTCTCAAAACTAAACATTAAAAAAATTTAAACTCAGGAGTCTGGAGCAGCACATAAGAAATCCTAGGTGAATTAGGAAAAGAACAATCTACAGCTTTAACTCATTTCAGAAAAATCAGCCCCTCGTGTGATAGACCTGGGGCATAGACCCGCTACATAATTTGTGGGGCCCTGTGTAAAATGAAGATGTGGAGTCCTTTGTTCAAAAATCATTAAGAACGTCAAATGGTAATAGCAGAACATTAAACCAAGCATGAGGCGCTCATGGGGGGCCCCGTGCTACTGTAGAGGTTGCACCCCCATGGGGTTGGCTCTGCTGGGGACTTCTCATGGAGAAGGTGAAAGTCCTGGCTATTGGTCTAGCAGAAAGAAGAAGGTCCAGACAGGCCACTTTGCTTACTTTGTGCAATGAGCTCAGCACAATATCCAATTGACTGAGTTTCACACACAGGGTGAGTATAAGACTGAAATTTTCTAGGTGATTCTAATCTCAAGCATTCTCTAGTATTACTGCCCACTGTCTATGTTTCACTATCTTTTTGTTGTTATTTTCTTACTTAGAAATCACAGACATTAAACATACAAAATATGTTCACTAATTTTTGTTCCCTTTATTTCAATACAAAAACTATTTATTAGATTGCTATTCTGTGTTATACTAGAAGATGCAAGGGGGTGCTGAGGATATTCCCCTGATCTTCAAGGAATGATGATGCTCATCCATTCATCAAAGTGGGCCCAGAAATACCTCTCCTTTGGGATACTTTGTCACTCATCAAGAGATGCAACTTTATGTATTTGGACAACAACATGGACTGCCTTAACAATAGTTTATAAACTGGACCTGTGACCTTTTAAGGCTTACTTTTCCCAGAATTTGGTAATTTAAACAGTGACCCAAATATGCTTAAAGTGTTTTAATCAAACTTTTTGCTGAGACAGAATTTTGAGTCAAGGCTGCAGGCAGGGGTGGAGAGCCAAGTACTTATATTGGCCACTTGTTCACATACATATGCCTTTCATCGTGGCTTTGGATCTTTGCATTTATGGTTACCTATATAATTCACAAGACTAAATTTATGGTACAATAGTATTCACAAGATGAGGAATTAATGAGGGACTTAAAATTTTTTCCTCTAAAATATTAAGGGATGAATGTGAGTCAAACTTTGGACTAACTCAGACTGGTAATCTCATAATTAGTCTTCCGCAGAAATCTTTCCTTGAATTTCTCCTTTTCTATCTATTTTTATGTCCTGATTTCCCATCTTACCATCTGGATTATATTTTCCCACTATTTTTTTTCTCTTATGTTTCATTTTTTAAAAAATTTTAAATTCATGTTAGTTAACATATAGTGTAGTATTGGTTTCAGGAGTAGAACCCAGAAATTCATCACTTACATATAATACCCAATGCTTTTATCCCAACAAGTGTCCTCCTTAATGCCCATTACCCATTTAGCCCATCTCCCCACCCACCTCCTCTCCAGCAACCCTCAGTTTGTTCTCTGTTTTTAAAAATTTTTTAATGTTTATTTATTTTTGAGAGAGAGAGACAGAGACAGAGTGTGAGCAGGGGAGAGGCAAAGAGAGAGGGAGACACAGAATCGAAGCAGGTTCCAGGCTCTGAGCTGTCAGCACAGAGCCCAACGTGGGGCTCGAACCCACGAACTGTGAGATCATGACCTGAGCCGAAGACGGACACTTAACTGACTGAGCCACCCCAGCCACCCCTGTTCTCTGTATTTAAGAGTCTCTTAAGGTTTGCCTCCCTTTCTCTTTTTATCTTGTTTTTCCTTCCCTTCCCTTATGTTCACCTGTTGTGTTTCTTAATTGCCCTATGAGTGAAATCATATGATATTTGTCTTTCTTTGACTGACTCATTTCGTTTACCATAATACCTTCTAGCTCTATCCACATTGTTGTAAATGGCAAGATTTCATTCTTTTTGATTGCTGAGTCATATTTCACTATATGAAATATAGATATACATATATAAATAAAATAAAATAAAAATAAAAGTCATATATGTGTATATATACATGTATACATATATATGTATATATGTAAGTATATGAAATACCCTATCAGTTGATGGACATATGGGCTTTTTCCATAATCTGGCTATTGTTGATAGTGCTGCTATCAACAATGGGGTGCATGTACCCCTTTGAATCAGCAGTTTTGTATCCTTTGGATAAATACCTAGTAGTGCAAATGCTGGTTTACAGGGTAGTTCTATGTTTAATTTCTTGAGGAACCTCCATACTATTTTCCAGAGTGGCTGCACCAGTTTGCATTCCCACCAACAGTGCAAAAGTGCTCCCCTTTCTCCATATCCTCATCAACATTTCTTGTTTCCTGAGTTGTTAATTTTAGCCATTCTGACAGGTGTGAGGTGGTATCTCAATGTGGTTTCCTTTTTTTTTTTTTTTTTTTTTTTTAGAGAAAGAGAATGTGTGTGTGCATCAGGGAGGGGCAGGAAGAGAGGGAATGAGAGAATTCTAAGCATGTTATGTACTATCAGCACAGAGCCAAACATAGGGCTTGATCTCACAAACCATGAGATCATGACCCGAGCCAAAATCAAGAATCAAAAGAGCCAAAATCAAACTCAGAGGTTCAACCAACTGAGCCACCAAGGCACCCCTCTCATTGTGGTTTTGATTTGTATTTCCCTGATGATGAGTGATGTTGAGCATCTTTTCATGTGTTTGTTAGCCATTTGGATGTCTTCTTTGGAAAAAGTCTTCTCATTTCTTCACTGGATTATTTGTTTTTTAGGTGTTGACTTTGATAAGTTCTTTATAGATTTTGGATACTAACCCTTTATCTGATACGTCATTTGCAAATTATCATTCCCATTCTTTCAGTTGCTTTTAGTTTGTCTTTTAGTTGATGGTTTAACCTCACTGGTGCAGAAACTCTTCATCTTGATGAGGTCCTAATAGTTCATTTTTGCTTTTGTTTCCCTTGCCTCTGGAGACATGTCTAATAAGAAGTTCTGTGGCAGAGGTTAAAGAGGTTGCTGCCTGTTTTCTCCTGTAGGATTTTTATGGTTTCCTGTCTCACCTTTAGGACTTTCATCCATTTTCAATTTATCTTTGTGTATGGTGTAAGAAAGTGGTCCAGGTTCATTCTGCATGTTGCTGTCCAGTTTTCCCAGCACCATTTGCTGAAGAGACTGTTCTTTTCCATTGGATATTCTTTCCTGCTTTGTTGAAGATGAGTTGTCCATACATTTATGGGTCCATTTCTGGGTTCTCTATTCTCTTCCAATAATCTATGTGTCTGTGTTTGTGCCAGTATCATGCTGTCTTCATGCTTACAGCTTTGCAATACAGCTTGAAGTCCAGAATTGTCTATTTTTTAACATTCCTAAGGAGTCTAAACTCTTTCAATATAATCCCTGAATTTACATCCTTTCCCATATTGGTAACAGGGACTCAGTTTTCATATGCACCAAAGGAAATATACAAGTCAGTATGTTTAAATTAATATACTTCATTGACATAGCTTGCATTTAGGTGGAAGGATTTGTAAAGAACATGTTACTTGTAAATACATTAAACTTTTGGGATCTTGAGTAGTTAATGCTAATCTTAAAAAATAAGATTTATGAATTACTATTTATCAAAGCACTTAAAGATCCATAGATCCTTAAGGCTAGGAAACCCAAAGAATTCCATAATGATCATCTCAGAAAGCCCCAACTCCATGGATTAAATAGACTCTGAGACCTCTCTTTTATGGCTCAAGGGTCTTCATATCAAAAGTTCAGTGTAAAAGCCATTGAAGAAAGAATAAGCAGCTGTTTTCCCCACGGAGACATTTTCTATGTGTTCCTGAGAAACTTTTGAATACCAATATCATCCTCTCTCCACGGAGCCCCTAAGGGAAGATGAATTCTCAGAGTTCTACATCTTCCATTCGAAGAACCATATCTCTTTTCAAAAGTGTGCATGTGCTAAAAGCTCTCACTGATTCTAGAGTTTAATGTTAGGTCCAAAATATCATTGTTAAAACAATGTTGAAGGTTAAGGAGATGGCCATCTCTGTTTTTTTTCTAGGAATTTTATGGTTTCAAGTCTTAATATTCAAGTTTTTAATCCATTTCGAGTTGATTTTTGTATTCGTATAAGATAATGGTCCAATTTAATTCTTTGGCATGTAACTGTCAAGTTTTCCCAACACCATTTATTGAAGACTCTCCTTTCCTCATTGCATATTCTTGCCTCCTTTGCATAAATAAATAAATATATATATATATATATATATATATATATGACAAAGGTTTATTTCTGGGCTCTCTATTATGTTCTACTAATCTGTGTGTCTGTTTTATGCCAATACCATATTGTTTTGATTACTATATCTTTGGAGTATAGTTTGAAATCAGGAAGTGTGATACTTCTGGCTTTGTTATTTCTCAAAATGTTAAGGCTGGCTATTCAGTCTTTTGTACTTCCACACAAATTATAGAATTATTTGTTCTAGTTCTGTGGAAAATGTCACTGGAATTTTGATAAGGATTGCAGTGAACCTGTATATTGTTTTGGGTAGTGTGAACATTTTAACAATGTTAAGTATTCTAAGCTACAATCACAGAATATCTTTCTATTTATTTTTGTCTTAATTTTTTTATCTATGTCTTATAGTTTTCAGTATATAGGTCTTTCATTTTTTTGGTTAAATTTATTCCTGGGTATTTTATTCTTTTTGACAAAATTTTAAATGGGATTATTTCCTTGATTTCTCTTTATGATAGTTCATTAATATATAGAAACACAACAGATTTTTGTACAGCAATTTTAAATCCTGAAACTTTACTGAATTCATTTATTAGTTTTCTAACAGTTTTTTTTTCATGGAGTCTTCAGGATTTTCTATATATAGTATTATGTCATCTGCAAATAATGACAGTTTTACTTCCCCCTTTCCAATTCGTATTTTCATACCTAACTGCTGTGGCTAGGAATCCAATACTGTGTACAATAAAAATGAGGAGATAAGGAATCTTTGCCATGTTCCTGATTTTAGAGGAAAAGCTTTCAACTTTTCACTATTGCATATGATCTATGCTGTGGGTTTGCCATATATGGCCTTTATTATGTTGAATTATTTTCTAATATCCTCACTTTGTTGAGAGTTTTTATCATAAATGGATGTTGAATTTTGTCAAATGCTTTTTCTGCACCTATTGTGTTGATCATATGATTTTTATCTTTCGTTCTGTTAATGTAGTATGTCACACTGATTGATTCACAGATATTAAGCCATCCTGCATCCTGGAATAAATCCAACTTATTCATGGTATATGATCCTTTTAATGTATTGTCGAATTTGGTATGCTAATAGTTTGTTGAGATTTTGTGCATCTGTGTTCATCAGAGATATTGACCTGTAGTTTTCTCTTTTCTTAATTTTTTAATATTTATTATTTATTTTTGAGAGAGAGAGAGAGAGAAAGCAGGGGAGGGGCAGAGAGAGAGAGAGAGAGAGAGAGAGAAAGGATCTGAAGCAGGCTCCAGGCTCTGAGCTGTTAGCACAGAGCCCAATACAGGGCTCGAACTCATGAACCATGAAATCATGACCTGAGCCAATGTTGGACACTCAACCCACCAAGCTACCCAGATGCCCATGTAATTTTCTTTTTATAAAGCTTCTGAACAGTGAATGAAACTATCAACAAAATGAAAATGCAACCTACTGAATGGTAGAAGGCATTTTCAAATCATATATCCAATAAGGGGTTAATATACAAAATATAGAAAGAATGCATACAACTTAATAACACAAAATAATCCAATTCAAAAAAAGGCAGTGGATCCAAACAAACATTTTTTTTTTTCCAAATAAAACATACAGATGGCCATCAGGCACATGAAAAGATGCTCAACATCACTAACCATCAGGGAAATGCAAATCAAAACCACAAGGAGATGTCACCTCACACTAATCAGAATGGCTAATATAAAAAAGACAAGAAATAACAAGTGTTGGTAAGGATGTGGACAAGATGGAACGCTTGTACACTGTTGGTGGGAATGCAAATTGGTGCAGCCATTATGGAAAAGAGTATGGAGTTTCCATAAAAAAATTAAAAATAGAACTACCATATGATCCAGCAATTCCACTACTGGGTATCTGCCCAAGAATATGAAAAGACTAATTTGAAAAGATTTATGTACCCTTATGTTCACTGCAGCATTATTTACAAAAGCCAAGATATGGAAACAACCTAATTGTTCATCAATATATATGCATGTATATGTATGACATCTTTATCCATATATACATACTGATATCCATATATATATTGATATGTATATTGATATATATACATATACACATATACATATACATACACACATACAAAATGGAATATTATTCAGCCATAAAAAAGAATATTTTGCCATTTGTGACAACACGGACAGACCTTGAGGGAATTATGCTAAGTGAAATAAGTTGGAGGAAGACAAATACCACATGATTTCATTTATATGTGGAATCTGAAAAACACAAAACAAACAACAAACCAAAATCCAGACTCATCAATACAGAGAACAAGCTGGTGGTGGCCAGAGGAAAGGGAGGTTGGGGGAGAGAGACAAAATAGGTGAATAGGATTAAGAAGTACAAACTCCCAGTTATGAAATATATAATTCATGGGTATGTAATGTACAGCATGGAGAATCAATAAATTGTATTAAATCTGTAAGGTGACAGATGGTAAGTAGACTTATTGTGGTGGCCATTTCATAATGTATAAAAATGTTACTTGAAACTAGTATAATATTATATGTTGATTATACCTCAATAAAATTTTTGAAAAGAGTGTAGTGTTAGGAAAGTCTCTCATGTCTTTAAAAAAAAAGCAAGCAAGAAAAAATAATTCTCAGTTTTCTAGAGTTCTAAAACTTAATTTTTATATTAAAATTTTAAGCTGAGGATTTACAAATCAGCTATTAACTTTTAAGAGTTTCATTATAGTTTAAAAAAATCATAATTACTTGAGGTAGGGGAGAGGGGGTGTCTACTTTATTCCTAACGGAAACTATACATATAGATGAAGTGTCTATGTAAAAAACGGGAGCTGCGATTATATTAATACTGTCTAACTGATATTCAATAACTCACCCTTCTATTTCCTATTGTCCATATTTAAATACTTCAAAAAGAATTCTAATCAAGTGGAAATTAATAGGAGAGGAAAGACTGGGGCCGGCAGGAGAAGGTTCTAATCCCACTATCGCTTAATATTTCAAAGTCTCTTTTATTTTCTTAATAAAAGGGCGAGAGAAAGAGAGGGAGAGAGAGAAAAGGGAATTAATCCAGTGCTCTGAACTGTCCTCTCATGTTAATGCTTTAAATAAATTCTAAGAGAATATTACACATGAGAAGGCTATTTCTGGCCAATGGTCAGGCTTTAGCTTTGCTTCTCAACTTTTTTCCATCTTTCCTTCTTCCTTCCCTTTATTCGACCTCTCTTCTCTCCCCCTCTCTTCTTCATTCCCAAGATCTTCAAAACCCAGTGATGAGAGCTATATTTAAAATCCAACTTCCTCTGACATAATCTGGCTACATATCTCTGCCTGCTCTACTTTCTTTCCCACTCCATCACCTGGGGACCCTGCTCCCTTCAACATGCCATGTGCACTCCTGTCTCTGTTTCTGCATTTGTTTTTCCCTCCTTTCCTCCACCTCTACTTTTTCCTACCCCCTCCCAGTTCTACTTATTTTCAAGCCCCACTTTCTCTATGAAACTATATGTAGCTTCTTAAAAACTGTAATAATGAAACATTATAATTGTGAATATTTATTGAACGATTCCACTGTGCTAAGAAATTTACTTACATTATATCATTTAATCCTCTTGGTTATCCCTAAGAGACTATCCCAACTTCTAGGTAAGGTTTGGGATTAGGAAAAAGTTAACTCAGTTGTCAAAGGTCAAGGACTCTTGAGTGGGAAAGCAAAAGGTAGGGTTCATCTGCTTCCTCTCTTGTTCCTCAACTGCAAGTGCACTTAAAGTTAAAACCTTTATGGTTAAATAATTTAAAGTTCTTTAATTATTTCATGACAACATCTATTTTCCTAAGCAAATTGATAAACTTTGCAAAGAGAACAACCATGTCTTATATTTGTATCTCACCAGAATCTCATATGGGATAAGTGCACAGTAGATTCTCAGTCCCTACTTAATGATAAAGCTCTGGATTTTCCCTATGAATTTGACTGTTTTCTGTATGCACTCAGTTACCATGTAAACTCAATTTACATCTTCTAGGGATTATCCTAGATCTTCCTCAAAATTGAACTAAATGAGTCAATGCTGACACACTAGGAAGTTGCTACCTAATATATATTATCAATCAACTTATTAATCCATTCATATATTTAACAAACATTGAGCACTTTTATGTGCCAGACACTGTTATAGGCACTGAGAGAGCATCAAAGAAAACATACTAAAATGAACAAACAAACAAAAAAACCTGTGCCTTTATTGTGTTGCCCATACTGTAGTTGGGGGATGCAGATAAACAAGGTAAATAGGTAAAATATATGTTAGATGGCAATGCCCTATACAGAAAAAAAGGCAGAAGAGAATACAGGGAGTTGGTAGAAGAGGGGATAGTGTTACACTTTTAAATATGATGATCAGGGAAAACTCACTAAGCACAGACTGGGAGGAGGCGAAGGAATGTGGACATCTAGGTCAAGAGTAGTCCAGGCAAAAGGAAAATCAAGTCTAAAGGTGGGAATGTGCCTGAAATGTTAAAAAAAAAAAAAAAACAGCAAGGAGGTCAATGTAGCTCATTTACCTCTAAATCATAGAAGGGAAATTATATCTTCTAAGTACGTATGCGTATATTATACATGAACAATGGTAAAAGTTTAACTTAGACCCACATAGGCAGGCAGATCCCCAAAGTCCATACATGTATTTTGAGCAGAAAGATAGGAAAGGGGTAGACATGTGTTACTACAAACAACAATACTAGAATAGCTAGTCAGTGTTTTAGCTCGGGTTCCTAGAAAACAAAGTCTGAGGGCCAGGATTAACAGCTGAGCCTTTATCTGGGAGATAAAATCCCAGGACAAAGAGAACACAAAGGGAAGTGAGGCAAGGAGGAGCAGAAGCAGGACAAGTTGATGCATGACTTCTCTGGTCACTGCCTCATATGAGGCCTGGAAGAGACAAGCAGGTAACCTTGTAGGGACATCTGCAAGGCAGAAGCTGTGGCTGGCCCAGTCCATGGGAAGGAAATGAAAGGAAAGTTTATTGGTGGGCTCCCTGCCATCACATGTTTCCCATTGGTCAAATTTCATCCTGAAGGTAAATAACCATCACTACTCACCACCACCCATCCTCCCACACCTGGGACTTCCAGGTTATGAAACCAGGATCCCTTGTTCAGTTTCCATGTCTGTGGTGTCACAACTCATTAAAGTCTAGATGACATAGGAGACAAGAGACCAGATCTGTACTTGGTTAGCCTGGCTGCACAGCAGCTGCCAAAGGGGAGGGCTCAGCATCCCCAAGCAAACTGGTTGGCTGCGGCAGTGGGAAATGTGGAGGCTAGGTGAGGTTGGTAGGCAAGAGGCAGAGCAATGACTAAGGGTCTGGAGGTGGAAATGCTGAGGGGAGAGAGGAGGCATAGAAGATCTGTCTGATGTAATCAGTAAAGAGCAATATTTATTAAGAGCACATGCTTACACAACCTTCTAAACAAATGAGACAGAAGCCCTATTTCCTCTAAGTTTGGGATAAATTGTGTAGATTAATGAACACAGAACATTACATATTTTCTGTGATAAGGGGAGGAGTGAAAGATGCACTGGAGAAGAACCACCAAAACTGTAACTAAGAAAGTATAATAGAGCATGATACAGACTGGGTACTTTCAGGAACACCAATTAGCTAAATGACATTACCCTAACCAGGTCAATTTTGACTACAAGGATGTCTCACAAAAGTTAAAGCTATGGGAGAGTTTGGGAACCCAGGTCAGAGGATTCAAAAAAAATCAGGCCAATTTAATGGTTCTTAAATATGACTGAATCTCCTACTTTTTGAAACGTGAAAATAGAGCAAGTTGACGGATTTTAATCACGGCTGAAAAAAATCACTGTGTAAATATTATAGATATCTAAAATACCGGATAAACTTACTCTGCTATATATTTTTTTCAATTTTCAAAGCATTTAGTTATCAGAGAGACATAGTCATAGAAGAAACTCCAAAAATTTAATTTAGCAAAATGTAATATCTTTTATAAAGCAAAAAAAAATCTGGAAGGAACAGAAACATACAAATATATAACCAGATATATTACTAAGGAAGAACCGTATGCAACATATTTTTGGTGTGTATCATGAGAAACCTCTTTAGAAAGATTGAATTTAGAATTGCCTACACTGTCTCCAGGCTTGTTTGGTTTTGTTTGTTTTTGGGGAGGGGGAGGGTTGGTGTTTTCTTGGTTTTTTTTTGTTTGTTTGTTTGTTTGTTTAAACTGTTTTTGCCATTCTTTGTGCCTCTGGACCCCTGGCTATATTTCTTTGGCCTTGCTTTCGTCTACCTTCTCGTTGAAAAATAGTTTTGTAAAAATTCAGTCAATGAAGTTGGTCTGTTGAATTTTAATTTGGCATCATAGAAAGATCATGCATTTTGTAAGCCAACTATCTTATTCAAGAGGTTGCTCACAGGATTGGCAGCTACACAGGGCCTGGAGAGTGTCAGGCAACCATCCATTTTACACCTGGGTAAACCAGAGTCTAAAGAGCAGAATTCCTCACAACAGAAAGAAATGCCTCCTAACTTCTATGAGTATGCATTTTTAAATATCTACTTTCATTTCTACACACAGATAGGAAGCAGTTGAAACAAATACCTTTTATATTACTTATTTACCATTGCATAACAAATTACTTTAAAGCTTAGTAGCTTAAAACAATAAACATTTTCGCTTACAATTTCTCTTGGTCAGGAATTCAAGAGCATCTTAGGTGGGTGTTCCTGGCTCCAGGTATCTCATCTTTCAGTCAGGATGTTGGCTGGGGCTGCACTTTTGAAAGCTTAACTAGAACTAGAAGATTTGCTTCCAGTATAACTCACTGACATGGCCACTGGCAGGAGGCCTTGGTTTCTTGTACATCGGCCCCTACATAGGGCTGTCATAACTCATGACATGGAAGTCGGCTTCTGCCAGAACAAGTAATCTGAGAGGTGAAAGCCAACCTGGATTACAATTAAAGAGATGGAAGTGCCATCACTTATATGCATTATACAAGTCAGTCCTACCAAATGTGGCAGTGTTCTACACAGGAGTGTGAATGCCAGGAGGTGGGGATTATTTAAGGGGTCACCCTGAAGGTTCCCACAATTCTTTTGAATCAAAACCAGGCATTCCTTAACTTTGCTTGGAAACATATTCTGGTGCTTCATAACTATCATTATCAAAAAAATCCAACCTATCTTCTCTCTAATCAGTTATGCAGCCTTTTAGCTTTTCAAACTGCTTTTCCATTTACCGTCATACATGATTCCTATAGCAGTCCTTGAATGTAAAAATTTTTTAAAAATTTGCTTGAGAAACAAAAAAGGCACACAAGGATTAAGTAATTTTCTTAAGGCCACCCAATGGCAGAGATGAGGGTTCAAATTCTTTTCACTGAGGCTCATGCCATTTGACTATATCACCCTTTGTCCCCTCTCTTGGTCATCTTTCTCCCTCCTGATCATTACCCACTGTTCAGAAATTACTTTAGCTCATGGTTCAAATTATTCCTTTCTATCTCATCTGATAAGATCCTAGATGACTTCACTGTCTTAGTAGATGAGTCCAGTAATTATGCTGGACTCTCAATTCCTTGATTTTCACATCTCCAATGTCCTTCTCCCTTCCACCCTAGTCATCTACATCCATAATCACTGCACTCTGTCATACTGTTTTACCTCCAAACTCACTAATGCAAGTATCTGACTTTCTGACCACAATCTCATCTCCTTTGATCGTTGTTTGTGATGGTTAATTCTGTGTATCAATTTGGTGAGATTATGGTGCCCAGCTGTTTGGTCAAGCAGTCTAGATGTTGCTGTGAAAATATTTTTTGGATGTCATTAATATTTAAATAAGTAGACATTGAGTAAAGTAGATTATCCTCCATAATATGGGTGGTCTCATCCAATCAGTGAAAGGTCTTAAGAGCAAAGATTGAGGTATCCTGAGAGAAGGTAAGATGAAAGAAAGAAAAAAGGAAAGAAGGAAAAGAAAGAAGGAAAAAGAAAGAAAGAAAGCACAAGAAAAGAAAAGAAAAGAAAAGAAAAGAAAAAAGGAGAAAACATATGGCTCCTACCCTTAAAGAACTATCTGATTAATAGGAAAGACAGACCAAAGCAACACAATCTTTGTGGTAGACTGTTAAAGGAGTATACAGCTACAAGCAGGATTAGGTCATTTCCATGGATAGTGAGGTAGCTGGGAGTAGTTAAGAAAGCTTAAGAAAGATAAGCTAACATCTTGCAAGTGGGTGCCTCTACTCTACAATGAGTCCTCTCTCATTGTGAGCACAACACTAGGTGGAGAGTCAAGGGAATTTTTTTCCCCAAACTATCACTGATAAACTATGCAACTTTGATTTACTCACTTCACCACTTGGACCCTTAGTTGTCTCAGCCAGAACAAGCACATTGGACTAGATGACCTTTGACATTACTCTGTTTTTCATGATTGAAGACTCCAAGTTTAAAATCTCTGCTATTTACTCTGACAGGACTCCTCAGTGATGCCAAGTAGCTTACAATTATGGCTGTAGAGGACCAGAAAAAAAAAAAAAAACACCCACCATGTTTATTTAAGCTACTTTGGTTGTGGCATTTGTGTGCTGTACCTATTCAAATTAACATTTTCATGATAATGCTTGCATTTGAATTAAGCTACTGACATAAAATAAATCAAGTAAGTATTCTTTTCTACATTCCATTATTATTGGAAATCCCATTTTATAGATGAAAAAACTAAGAGTCACAGAGAATGAAAAGGCTTGCATAAGTGAACTTGATAAGTGAAAATAGGTTCAGATAAAAATTGTGCTTTCTGAGTACCTGATTCCACAGCCAGGGTTCAGGCTGGGATGCAGGTCTTTATCACCTGGAGAACAGAATGCTGTAATTTTCCTTTCTTGTGAATTTCTTTGAAATCATCTCAGTGCAACAATGCTTGCAGAACTTTGCTTTGACACATTCTCTGAGGGACTGAGCAAGTCTTTCTCACTGATGGCACTGGTCCTACTGGAAAAACAGAGTCTGAAATTGGTTATTTCATTCTGTAACAGGTTGATAACTAGTTTAACCCTTTCTTTTCCCCTTCAATGGGGAGAAAACATTCTGTCTTCTGGTTTCTTCTTTTGAATCACATTTTATATAAAAACTGAAGAGTAAATTGAAAATTTTTGCTTTTTAAAATGTTTCCTAAATCTTCAGCGCCAGAAGTGGAACATTTGGGCTTTGTTTTTCTTCTGCTGAAGATAGAAAAATCAAACAATATCTGAAGTCTAATTTGGGTCTTAGAGAACAGTTTCCCCACTCATAGCTTTTGCCTGGACCCTAATGCCAAACTAAGACTAAAACAAAAATTGTTTTTCACTGCTTCTTGGTCCATTCTTGGTGTGTCTTTTTTTTTGGCTCAGGAATTGTTCTGGGCCCTTCTCCCACCATCTCCTTTGAGTCTTCTCTACATTCAGCAACTCAAGTCTCTGTCTTCTCATATGGATTTCAAATTGAGGGATAAATTCCTGTGGATTGGTGATACATTTTGCTTTGCTTTTATTTATCACAGTGAAGCTGCTTTATATTTCTGATTAAACAGATAGTACATCTTCATTATGAAAAGACAGAGCAATATACAAAAGTATGAGGAAGTAGGTGAAAAACATCACACAAAATCCCAACTATGGAGGTATCCATTATTAACAACATTTTAGTGACTTTCTCTTAATACATATATTTATGCATTTACATACAAATATATAGTTTTATTGGCATATAATTTTTCACAATATTCTCTTATAATTGTTACTATATCTGCGGTGTTGGTTGTGATCTCTCCTCTTTCATTTGTGATTTTATCCATTTGAGTCCTCTCTCTTTTTGATAAGGCTGGCTAGGAGTTCATCAATTTTGTTTATTCTTTCAAAGAATCAGCATTTAGCTTCATTGATCTGTTCTACTATTTTTTGTTTGTTTCTATATTGTTTATTTCTGTTCTAATATTTATTATTTCCCTTATTCTGACTTTAGGCTTTATTTTCTGCTTCTTTTATAGCTCCTTTATGTGTAAGGTTAGATTTTGTATTTGAGAACTTTCTTGCTTCTTGAGATAGGCCTGGATTACAATGTACTTTGCTCTTAGGACTGTCTTTACTGCATCCCAAAGGGTATAGACTGTCATGCTTTCACTTTCATTTACTTCCATGGATTTTTTTTTCTTTCTTCTTTAATTTCCTGGTTAACCTATTCATTCTTTAACCTCCATGTATTTTCCAAATTTTTTCTTTTGATTTTGAGTTTCATAGTGTTGTGGCCTGAAAATACACATGGTATGATCTCAATCTTTCTGTACATGTTGAGGGCTGATTTGTGACCCACTATGTGATGTGTTCTGGAGAATGTTCCATGTGCACTCATGAAGAATGTGTATTCTGCTGCTTTAGGATGAAATGTTCTGAATCTGTTAAGTCCATCTGGTCCAGGGTGTCTTTCAAAGCCATTGTTTTCGTGTTGATTTTCTGCTTAGATGACCTATTGATTGTTGTATGTGGGGTATTAAGGTCCCCTACTCTTATGGTATTATTATCAGTGAGTTTATGTTTGTTATTAATTGATTTATATATATTTGGGTGCTTTCAAGTTGGGGGCATACATATTTAAAAGTGTTAGATCTTCTTGAAGGATAGACCTCTTAATTATGATATAATGCTCTTCAGCTCTTGTTACAGTCTTTATTTTAAAATCTAGTTTGTCTGATATAAGTATGGCTACTCCAGCTTTCTTTTGACATCCATTAGCATGATAAATGGTTCCATATCCCCTCACTTTCAATCTGCAGGTGCCTTTAGGTCTAAAATGAATCTCTTGTAGGCAGCATATAGATGGATCTTCTTTTTTTTTTTAATCTATTCTCATACCCTATGTCGTTTGATTGGAGCATTTAGTCCATTTACACTTATGGTGATTAATGAGAAATATGAATTTACTGCCTTCGTGTTACCCGTAGAACTGGATAATCTGGAAGAAATGGACAAACTCCTAGAAACTTCACAACAGTACCAAAACTGAAACAGGAAGACATAGAAAATTTGAACAGACCTATAACCAGCAAAGGAATTGAATCAGCTATCAAAAATCTCCCCACAAACAAGAGTACTGGGCCAGATAGCTTCCCAGGGGAATTCTACCAAACATTTAAAGAAGAGTCAATATCTATTCTCAAACTGTTCCAAAAAATAGAAATAGAAAGAAAGCTTCCAAACTTATTCTGTGAGCCAGCATTACCTTGATTCCAAAACCAGATAAACATCCCACTAAAAAGGAGAATTACAGACCAATATCCCTAATGAAACTGGATGCAAAAATTCTCAACAAGATACTAACAAAGTGAATTAAACAGTACATTAAAAGAATTATTCACCATATTCAAGTGGGATTATTCCTGGGCTGCAGGGCTGGTTCAATATTTGCAAATGAATCAGTGTGATACACCACATTAACAATGGATAAGAACCATATGATCCTGTCAATTGATACCAAAAAAAAAAAAAAAGCATTTGACAAAATACAGCATCCTTTCTTCAAAAAAGCCTCAAGAAAGTAGGGATAGGAAGAACATACCTCAACATCATAGAGGACATATATGAAAGACCTATAGTTAATATCAACTTCAATGGGGAAAAACTGAGAGCTTGCCCTCTAAGGTCAGGCATACAATAGGGATGTCCACTTTCACCACTGTTGTTCAACATAGTACTGGAAATCCTAGCCTCAGCAATCAGACAAAAAGAAAGAAAAGAAAAGAAAAGAAAAGAAAAGAAAAGAAAAGAAAAGAAAAGAAAGAGAGAAAGAAAGAAAGAAAAGAAAGAAAGAAAGAAGAAAAATAAATAAATAAATAAATAAATAAATAAATAAATAGCATATAAACTGGCAAGGAAAAAGTCAAACTTTCAGTCTTTGCAGATGACATGACAGTCTATGTGGAAAACCTGAAAGACTCCACCAAAAAATGTCTAGAACTGATACATGGATTTAGCAAAATCATAGGAATTTCTATATGCCAATAATGTAGCAATATAAAGAGAAATCAAGGAATTCATCCCACTTACAGTTGCACCAAAAACCATAAGATACTTAGGAATAAACCTAACCAAAGAGGTAAAAGATCTGTATGCTGAAAACTATAGAAAGCTTATGAAAGAAAATTAAGAAGACACAAAGAATTCAAAAACACTCCATGCTCATGGATTGGGAGAACAAATATTGTTAAAATGTTTAAACTACCCAAAGCAATCTACACATTCAAAGCAATCCGTATCAAAATAACACCAGCATTCTTAACAGAGCTAGAACAAAGAATTCTAAAATTTGTGTGGAACCAGTAAAGACCACAAATAGCCAAATTAATGTTGAAAAAAAAGCCACAGGAATCACAATTCTGGACTTCAAACTGTGTTATGAAGCTATAATCATCAAGACAGTATGGTATTATCACAAAACCAGACACATAGATCAATGGAACAGAAGAGAGAACCCAGAAATGAACCCACAAACGTATGGCCAGCTCCTCTTTGACAAAGCAGGAAAGAACAGCCAATGGAAACAGACAGTCTCTTCAGCAAATGGTGTTGGTAAAACTGGACAGCAACATGCAGAAGAATGAAACTGGACCACTTTTTTACACCATACACAAAAATAAATTCAAAATGGATGAAAGATCTAAATGTGAGACAAAAAACCATCAAAATCCTAGGGGAGATAACGGGCAAAAACTTCTTTGACCTCAGCCACAGCAACTTCTTATTAGACATGTCTCCACAGGCAAGGGAAAAAAATAAACATGAGCTATTAGGACCTCATCAAGATAAAAAGCTTCTGCATAGTGAAGGAAACAATCAACAAAACTAAAGGGTAACCAATGGAATGGGAGAAGATATTTGCAAATGACATATCAGATAAAGGGCTAGTATCTAAAATCTATAAATAATTTATCAAACTCAACACCCAAAAAACAAATAACCCAGTGAAGAAATGGACAGAAGACATGAATAGACACTTCCCCAAAGAAGACATCCAGATGGCTAACAGATACATGAAAAGATGCTCAACATCACTCATCATCAGAGAAATACAAATCAAAATTACAATGAGATATCGCCTCATACCTGTCAGAATGGTTAAAATTAACAACTCAGGAAACAAAAGATGTTGGTGAGGAAATGGAGAAAGAGGAACACTTTTGCACTGCTGGTGGGAATGCAAACTGGTATAGCCACTCTGGAGAACAGTATGGAGATTCCTCAAAAAATTACACATAGACCTCCCCTATGACCCAGAAATTGCACTACTAGGTATTTATCCAAATACAAAAATTTGTATTTATCCAATGCAAAAACGCTGATTTGAAGGGGGAACATGCATCCCAACATTTATAGCAGCACTATCAACAACAGCCAAATTATGGAAAGAGCCCAAATGTCCATCAACTGATGAATGGATAAAGAAGATGTGGTATATATACACAATGGAACATTACTCAGTGATCAAAAAGAATGAAGTCTTGTGGTGCCTGGGTGGCTTAGTCAGTTAAGCATCCAACTTCAGCTCAGGTCATGATCTCATGGTTCATGGGTCTGAGCCCTGCATCAGGCTCTGTGCTGACAGCTTGCAGCCTGGAGCCTGCTTCAGATTCTGTGTGTCCCTCTTTCTCTCTGCCCCTCCCCCACTCGAACTCTGTCTCCCTCAAAAATAAACATTAAAAAATTTTTTACAAAAAGAATGAAATCTTGCCCTTTGCAACAATGTGGATAGAACTAGAGTGTATTATGCAAAGCAAAATAAGTCGGTCAGAAAAAGACAAATACATAATTTCACTCATATGTGCAATTTAAGAAACACAACAGATGAACATGGGGGAAAGGAAGGAAAAATAAGATAAAAAGAGAGAGGGAGGCAAACTATAAGAGACTCTTAAATAGAGATAATAAACTGAGAGTTGCTAGAGGGGGTGTTGGGTGGGTAATTGGGCTAAATAGGTGATGGGAATTAAGGAGGGCACTTGTAGAGATGAGCACTGGGTGTTATATGTAAGTGATGAATCACTGGGTTCTACTCCTGAAACCAATACTATACTGTATGTTAACTAACTTGAATTTAAATAAATAAAATTTTAAAAAGAAATATATAATTTTAATAAATTGGGTATCCCATGTTCTATTTTTTGTCATGACCACATCTTATGTAATCTTTCACTTTTGTATTAACTCCACTCTTCAATCTCTCTCTATCCTCCCACATAACCAATGGAACAACTGCATATGCATTTTTTTTAGAACTTTCTGTATACATATAAAATACGTATATAATCAAATTCAGACAAAAACATATTAGAGTTTCTTAGGCCATTATTAAAATTATTGCTTTTTTGCTTTTCTCTATTTACTGTTTATCTACTAACATAGTTTGTGTAAATATATGTAAATATTTAAGCATTATTAATTTATATTATATTTTTGCCATAATTTAAAAAATTCTTTATACAATAAAATGTTTAGTTTTTAAATAATTTCTGTGTTTACTGTCTTGGTTAAAATGGTAGCTCAAACCAAGGGTATACATGTAATTTCCTATATTATAGGAGTTTTTAATTTTATTTTTTACATTTGTTTTTTACCCATTTGACGTTTTTATATTATATAAAGAAGTCCAACTTTACTTTTTTTCTTAAATGGATTGCCAGTTGTGACAGCACTGTTTATTAAAGACCATCCTTTTTCCACTAGACTAGAATGCAACTGTTTTTATATATTTAATTCTCTCACATATCAAGATCTATTTCTGGGCTCTTAATTATCTCTCAATGATTTGTTTGCTTTAAAAATACATTTATCAATATGGGACAACTCTCATAATATTAGCCATTTTCATATATTTATTCTTCCATAAAAATGTTAATATGATCTCTATACCACCCCACTTTAAAAACAAAAATAAAAGTTAAATTAGTATTTTGGGCTGATAGTAAGGTCTTCTCATCTAGGAATGTCTCAGTCCAATCAGATTTTTTGTTCTTATTAAGATTTGACACTTCCCTGGTATGCAGGTGGGGTACACTCAGAACGCTCAAATTTGGGCAAATATTTTCTTTTCACCCTGATAGGTAAATTACCATGTTAAATTAGAATTAAAACAAATCACCATGTAAATTAGAATCCCTGGATTGCAGTCATTCTCATAACCTACAGATATTCTCTGTCTTCCAGTCTGATTCTTTCAGATTCTTTGTCCATTGTAAGAAATTTGCTCTGTTTAGAAATTTATAAGATTTTCTCATTATCCTTGAAGTTCAGGACTTTTCCCAGAATGTTCCTGATTATATCTATCCTTCCTCATCAATTCGGTCTGAAACTTGGATTTCTAGATTCAGTCTGTGGCTTATGGGCAACGTTTTCCTATTATTTACTTAACTATTACTTCTCTATGTGTTCTTTTTTCTCCTTCTGGAACTCATTGTTTTCATGGTAGGGCTTCTGGTTCTGTACTCTAAGCCCTTATCTTTTCCCTTTCTGCATGTTTGCTCTGTATGAGATATTCCTGCTACTTTATCTTCTAGACTATTGATTTGGTTTTCTGTATGACCACACTCTCAACTCAGTTCATCTTACTACTTTTAATTACTATCTTACTCCTAGAAATTCATTTCACTATTGTAATCAAACCTCTTTAATTGCTGTATATTTGGGGAACAGGTGTCCTGTGACTCACGCAACAGTACTATTTAACTAGGACTTCCAGTTTTTTAGTTTTGGCTTGTCTTTGACCCCTCTATTTACTGAGTCTTCCTAAATGTATTGTTAGCTTTCTTTATCTACTCTTTGGAACTCAGATACAGCTGGTGATCTTAAGTCACAGCGATCTCAAGACTAATAGACTAGCAGAATAGCACAAAGCAAGTGGTCAGTCCCTGGCTGAAGTACCAGAATGAGAACTTTCTTCTCTCTGATCAACTCAACTCAAATATTTGAGTTTCTCATCTTCAGGGATCCCTCAGCTACCTTTGCCAGGGAGATGGGTAGGCCCTTCCAGAAAGTGGGTGCTGCCCTTCCTTGAGAGGATATACAAATTTCTAAGGGTTAGAGCTCTTTTCTGATTCTCAACTCATGACTCCTTCATCATTAATTCTCAGACCCTTATTAAGCCTAGAACATAAAAAGACCACTTTTGTTACACTTTTTGTGTAACTTTTGTTATGCAGGCAATTAGCCTGGTAGTTAGAACCTGAACCTGACTCACATCCACCAGAATTCATGTATCTGCTGGCCCTGATTCCCAAAGGAGGATATTGGTGGACAAATGGAGTTAGGAAGAGGAGCCAGCCAAAACGATCTACAGATATAACCTTCAAAAATTACCTCTCAGTTTCATGCATAACCCGCAAACACACCAGGCAATTCTTCTATGCTCAGCTTGTCCCAGTGGGGATATCACATTCCCAGACCAGGAGGCCTTAACTTCTCAGAACTCATCTATTCTGGAGAGGTGAATTGGACAAAAAAGTTATCTTTCTAGATATCACTATTCATTATTATTAATCACTACCCTGATAGTGATGACAAATAGGTTTAATCATGTTTGTCAACTCCAATTCACTCATCTGCCAACAAATATTTACTGAGCACAAAGAAGGCTCCAGGTACTATCCTAGGTACTAAATATATACCAGTGAATCCTGATTCTTTTGGAAACTCCTCTGAGCTTTTGAAACAGAGTCTGTTCTGAGAAATAGAGTGCTGCAGTTAATTCATGGCATGTGGCATGGACAGAAGACTTGAACATGTCAACATATGTGTTAGGTATTTGCTATCTTTGCTTTTGAACAGCCCTCATTTTACTTCTGGATTGGAGTAGAATATATCTGTTTTACTTTGAGACTTTCTTTTTGGGGCTTGCTGAATTTTTTCTGATTCAGGGATATCTAACAAATTTTGTGCTAAATTTGGATCTACAAACCTTCTAGCCTTCTTCATATTGGTTGCTATATGTCTTATCTTTTCATTCCTACAACTACAAAATACTTCCCTAGAGGGTTTTAGCCCCTTTTCCTTAAACACAACTTGGCAGAAACCATAAGGGACAGTATATTACAGCTCTTTGGCAACATCAGTTGCCATAAATGTCATTTTAAAGTTAAAAAGGAGTAATTTCCTTTTCTTAAAGGAGAAAGCCACTCCTCTCCCATTAAGTATTTTTGAGGCATTATGCTATTGAACTGGATAGCGAATATCTTGTTAAATATTATACCCTAGGCACTTCACTGTCTCACCTAAAGGCAAGCCCAGTCTAAATGCCGCTTCTTTGTAAGTGTTCTTTTCTCTCTGGCTGTATTAAAGATTCTCTCTTCTTAGGAATTCTGAAGTTTCTCCATAATGTGCCTAAACATAGATTTATTTTTATTAATTCTGAATATCATAATTCTTGTGTCTCATCAATGCAGGAAAATTCTCATCTATTATCTCTTGAATATTGGTGCTTCTCCATTAGCTCGGTTCTCTCCTTCTGGGACTCTGATTTAACACATGTTACCTCACCTCTTTGCTTCTCTGCACTGTATTCTGAATAATTTTTCAGATTCAACCTCCAATTCATCAATTCTTTATCCAACTTTGTCTAATTGGCTTTGTAAGGCATTCATTATTTTTTAACCTCAATTGTTATGCTTCTATTTCTGGAGGTTCTATTTGGTTCTCTTTAAAACCTCACTCTTTCTTGGTATTTTCTCTGATAGGCACAAGTTAAATTTCCTCTTTCATTTCTTCAAATATTTAGGCATGTTTACTTTCTATATTTTGTGCCTAATAATTAGGAAATCTGGTCTTTGTGGTCTTGATTCTGATATTTTCAGATTGAGGGAGGAACCTCTCACTCACTTTGCTTGGTTTTTTCCTAAGAGTTTTATTTTTAATTGTTTGCATTTATTTGATTTTATGTGGAGAATTATTTGAGGTTTGGGTTTAAGGTGAGTTCTTCAACAGAATGTCTTAAAGCACTACCAACCAGAGAGTACTTTCAATTAAATGCTTAGTTTGGATTTTTGGCTCACACATGTAATGTACATTTTGGCCCATGAAAGGGTCAGTTTATGGTCAAGGAAGACCTCATTTTCTCTTCATTTGGAACTAAGGAAAGTCTCTTTCCATCTCCATTGGTAGGGCAAGTTACCCCTACACCAAAATTTCTTTTCCCTGAGTGCCATTCTTTGGGAGACACAGATTTAGGCAGAGAGCTCTGGTCTGACTTCCCACCTTGTGCTGACCTTAAGTTTTGTCTGTGTTTCCAGATCAGCCCTTGAAAATTGAAGCTCTCATTTGTTTTAAATAAGCAGATATCCCAGGCAGCCATGGGCTCTTTGCCTAATTACCTTTCTGGATTACTCTCTTATTATTATTTTTAGCCCTAAGTATTTTCCTTCCATTTTTCCATCTTCGCTACAGATTAAGCCAATATGTATTTAAACATTTTATCCAGTGTTTTCAGGTATTTTGCATGAGAGGGGTTTCTGAATATTTTAGCTTTCTATATTGCCAGAAACAGATGTGTCCATCATGTTTGTATCTTCAGTTATTGTTCAGATTTCACATCTGTATACAATTGATGCACATATTCACTTTTAGGATAGTCAAGTGTCTCAGATGACAGCCCTTTAAAGGAATCCACTTTCTTCCTGCCCCTGTCCACACCCTTCTTTTCACTGCCCACCAATGAAATCTGTTAACTAGTGAATCTAAACAGAACATAGAGGTGTAAATGCTTCTAAAATACCTTATGCTATGGATGAAAAAATGAATGCATCTTTGTAATCCTTTTTCCTTTATAGCTCTTCTTCTAGGCTAATAGTGGTAAAGGAACAGATCACCCCTCTCTGAATAAATCAGAATAGGCAAAAATGGAATCTTAACACTTAAAAAATCATTATCATTTCAGCACACAACATATATTTATTCAGTAGATAGTGGCTAAGTACCTACTGGGCATTTTAGATACTATACTAAGTACCAAGAATAATAGCAAATGAAAACTATCCAACCCCAGATGACACTGAATATGTTTAGTGTGAAACACTAACAGACATACAAACAAAATCAGTCCACATGGGGCCCTGTCCTGCTGTACTTCTACCAAGTTCAGCTCCTGAGTGTTCTTCCCTGTATTTCTCTCTTGTCCCTTCCCCAATAAGCAACCTTGATAGTGAAAACTCTGGGAGGAACCTTAACTCTCCCCACAGCCCAAAGATTAAATAAAATACACACAATGGCCAACAAAACTCAGAAAATCCCCCAGTTTTTCCCTTTTGAAGAGAAATCACTTTCTCCTAAAGAAAGAGGAATTTTAACTTATATTCATTAAAAATGGCTGCCTGACAGTTTGTATTTTTGAGAAAGTTCGTCTGTTTAATATAATGCACTGTCCAATTTAAAAGAAGTGGTCCCTTATTAGAGATATGATTTATTCTTAGATAAATCATTGATTTATGGCTCACTGGGGTATATATTTAATACTGTCAAAAAATGAAAGGACACCCCAAACTATCTGCAGTGCCACAGCTACTCGTTCTGAAAAGGATCTGAGGCAGCTGAGACCCCTGGGTGTTAAATGTAATCTTTGCCTGGGATAAAAGAACGGAGAATTGCTGATCTTTATAAAAAGATCTGTCTCTACCCACTGCCTTCCTCCTCTCTCTTCTACCACAGTGCAGTTCATCGTCAGAAAGCTCAGAATTGAAAATTAAGGGGAAAAATGGGTTATGTTTGTGTCATTTAAAAAAACCTGCAGCCAGACAGGACTCCTTTTTAATGCTTGCCAGAGGAAAGTTCATCACTAAAACAAATAGAGCTTCTTGATGGTAATAGATAAATTTGACTAGAGAAATAATGGAAAACCTATAGAAAAAACAGGAAATATGTTTCCCCAATCTTACTGTTATCATCAATTGAATGAAATGTAGTATTGGCTGCCAAAAGTAACTACATAAAAAACTCATGTAGCACCAATTCCCAATTCTTACAGTCAGAACTTATGCCTTTATTTTCACTCCAAGATTTCATCTACTTCTATCTGTATGGATTCTATGCTGACGACTTTTATATCTACAGCTTCTACCCTAACCTCTCAACTTCACAGCACACCCCCATTTTAAGACCTCTTAATACTTTCCACTTGGATACTCAGCTGTCACACCAAATTCAGTGGGACCAAAACACAGCCTTATCCCTTTCCTTCATTTTTTTTCTAAATGAATTTCCTTCCAACTTTACCATTTTTCTCAAGGAACTCATCTGGTCTCCCAGTTGAGAAAATTTGAAGACATCTTTCATTTTAGTCTTCTCCCTCAGCCTCTATGACTGAGTTGCCACAAAATCACACCATTCCTGGGGCGCCTGGAATCTCTTCTTTATTATCCCCCAACATCTCAGAGTCTGGCCCTGGTTGTCCCTGTCTCCTTCCTCCTGGATCTCTCTATTCCTATGTCATTAATTCATATCCCCTTATCATGCAGAACCATGTAACCCTGTCCCAGCTCCTCTACCCCTGAACTTGTATCCTCCATTGTTGAGGGCATTTAACTTACAAAGGGCTCAGCTATTACCAGGAAACACCCTACCCCATGATGCATGGAGATTAGAAATAATTTTATTTTTTAATGGTTTTTATTTATTTTTGAGAGAGTGCAGGTGGGGGAAGAGCAGTGAGAGGGGACAGAGTATCCAGAGTGGGCTCTGTGCTGACAGCAGTGAGCCAAAGCGGAGCTCAAACTCACAAACTGAGAGATCAAGACCTGAGCTGAAGTCAGATGCTCAAGTGACTGAGCCAACCAAGTGCTCCAGAAATAATTTTGCATATTGTTTTTTCTCCTTATAAGCTTTCCTTTATCATACTTGTCATATGCTACAAGTGGACAAGGAGGCAGTTTAGAAAGTTTCAGCTTTCCACAGGTGACCATACCTATGCAGGTAGCATTGTCATTGCCTTTTCTGACTGGATCACCTGCAGGGCAGGAAGCAGACAATAGTGGGTGGGAAAAAAGCCTGTGTTAAAGGAAAGGATGGAAATAGATGGCAGAGTAAGAGAAAAAGGACTGCATTCAATCTTTTAAAATACTTAAAAGTGGCAGATAAAAGGAAAAGGCACTGATCTCATGATGGTACTGATAGGAAATGTAGAAAGGCCATGACATTAGAGGTGGGTAGCAAGGTGGCATGACTTGGAGAGAACAGGTTGTCCTTCACTGAGACCAGCAGGAGGCTGGGCTGGCTGGTAGCCCTCAGAGAGGCAGGAAAGGAAGCCCTGCAGAACCCCCATACTGCACCTGTGTGCCTGATGTGGGGAGTTCTAGAACCAGGCAGCCCTAGGTAGCCTTTTTTTTTTTTTACCATAGCCCCAGGTCATTCTTTTACCATAGCTTTCTTACATTTGTCTTAGAAGCAGCTTTTAGATGAGAAGTCAAAAGACAAAAAAATCAGGAAACTAAAAGAGGTAGAGATTTCACAACATCTAGCCATCTGTGCTGCTGAGTTGGTTATTTTTAGCTGGCTTTTAGAGATGGGCAACCCAGTTAAAGTCTTATTAATTACAGTTCAACTGGTGTAAGACCCTATGCTGATGCTGTACAGGAGACAAGGGTAAATAATTCATTTTCAGGAATTATCTCATAACTGCTACAATTATTCTCACGTATTCTGTCTGATGTATGACCTTTCTTTTATCTTTATTTTAACAACACATTACATATGGGGATTTCTAAGGAATCTAATGCTTTCTTTAAAAAGAACATTTAGGTAGGCAGATTAATTAAAATTAAATAAATGCATAATAAACATATATGAAGAGAACCAAGACATGGTCCTTGCCTTAGGGAACTTGCACTGGATTGAGAGACATAGGTGTACTCAAAGTAGACTGGCAAGGCAAATAAAAGTTCCATGGAATATTGAAGGCAGGCTGTATTGAAGTGGGAGCATTTAAGAAAGGAATGGAAGTTGATAAGAAGGAGCAGAAGAAGAGCATACCAGGCAGAGGGGACAACATGTGTAAAGCTCCTGAGCTGGACAAGAGTTTGGCTAGTTTGAGGAGTGCAGACAGGTGCTACTGGAGCAGGAGGAGGGGAGGGACAGAAGGTGAAGCTGCCAAGGCAACAACTGGGGGGAACTGCTACAATAACTAGTGGGTGGGTATGGTGCTCACTCACAGGAGACAGGAATGCTAGACCACATTCTGCACCTCAACCACAGCTGCACCCGCGCCTCCTTCTGGTACACTGCGCCAGCCTCCTCTGTTATTGTAGAGATTTTTGTGGAATCAGTTACTGGTTAAGTGGCTACTGTTCAAATACACTGACACTTGCTAGCTACTGATCAAATACATTGGCCAGCTGATTAGTTTGGCCTTGATGGCAATCAACTCCAATGGCAAGTTTCTTACAAACTCATCCATTCCTTCACTTATATATCCACTCAAAACATATTAAACTGAGTCATTATCATATCCTTAGTCATGTCATTTGCATTTATAACTGGTTTCTTTGTGGTTGTGGTTGTTATTGTTATATAGCCATCTATCTATATATACAAGGTATTATTATTCACAGTTGGTCAAATCTAAGAACATTTTCACTAAAAGCTACAAGCAAGAGCTTGGTAAAGAATAAACTCTCCATTCATAAAATAGTTTCAGTAAGACAATCTGGGGATTTTATCATGATCTAATTGGTAACAACTTTCTAGGAATTTAACTTATCAAGTATGAAAAGTTGTTTATTTAAGAAAAATGACAACATTATAAGATATTCCATATCCTGGATTATGAAAAAGAACACGTTGTATTAAAAAGACAATGTTGAGGTAGAATAAGAGGAGGAAAAGAGAAATTCTAGTTTTAAAAATGTAAGAAATCACCTAGAAGCAATAGGAAAATAGGAAAGTGAAACACAAATCCATTTTCAATGAAATTAGAGAACTGACATCTCTAATTATGATATAGGGGAAAATAAGGCTAAAACTGGGAAAGAGAAATGCAGATGTAGAAAAATGCCAAGAGAACATTCTGATGGTTGCAGGCCACAGACAAAACTGCCACAGGCCATTTCTCCAAAGTAGACAGCATACCCTGTATCGCAAGCCCTTGCTGAGAACACGAGAGTGGGTGTGCAGAGTGGTATCAGGGTTTTCCTGAGTCAGGTGCAGCCCCAAGGTCTCAGAAAGCAGGGAAAGGAGGGTCCAAGTAAGCTATATTTGCAAGACATAAATTGTTGATGATGTGAGTTGAAGGAGAAAAACTCAATGAGCAGCCCAGCAGTACCAGTCTCAGCTGGCTGAGAGGAGTTACAGGCAAAGAACTCTCAACTTAACCTTCCCCACAGGGTAATTCTTACATGCCTGGAAAATATCCCAGGAACTCCCCTTAAGCATGTCTCTGACAAATAGCTAATACAGAAGAGTATTCATAATTAAGATGAGTGATAATATCAAAGAGAACTTGAATAGCACCTAAGTAGAAATGGTAGAAAGAGGAAGGGGGCTAAAGAAAAGAATAAAACAATAGCAAAGAAAAATAACTCAATAAAACTTTGTCACAGAATAGGATGAAAATGGTGTCTGGAACGTTGGCCAAAATTAAAATCTCAAAGAGGCTAGATGCTCTATACAACAATAGCACAAGATGAAGATGCAAAGTCTCAAGGATGAAACTGAATGTGAATGTTAGAACTCAGGAAGAAAGAGAAATTAAAACAAAACAAAACAAAACAAGAGCTGACTAGAGAAGAAGGGCTATAGAGACCATGGTTCCGGAAGCTCTACTCAGCAGAGCCGAGTAAGGCAGGAAGGGAGGGAGAAGTCATTACTCTGGTATTAAAAAAAATCTGAAATTAGAATCAATTCTTCAGAGTAACATTAATATACAATTATGTGTTTATTTCAAAAATCTTATGCTAAGCAAAAATCTTCTCTACTGAAAGATTATACTGTATTTGAATTTCAAATCAAACAAAGGAACATCCATTTAAAAAGTGTTCTTCTATACTTTCATATTCCCCAAAAGGTAAAATAATATGACAGTCAGCAAGAAAAACATTGATTCTAAGAAAGTTATCCTAGCTCAAAGATTTCCAAAACAAATGAGATATAAATGTGATAATACTGAAATTGATGCAGGTAATTCTAATCAAGAAACTTTCTTTGTATGAAATAAAAACAACTGAAAAGACAAACCATAAATGCTTTCTTGGAAACAACAACTGTAGCTTTTTGATTGATTAAAAACAACTACAGTCAGTACATACAGGAGCACTGGCTCAGCTGCGGCAGAGCATGGGAAAGAAGTATACCCCAGGAATCAGCCAAGAGGGTAAAGAGAAGGCAGATAAAAGCCAGGAAGTGTGAACTAGCGTAAGAGTACAGAGTCTCTAGGAACTGTAAATATGAGTGGAGCTCATGCTTGCTCCACAGACCTCCACTGGGTCTCATAAGAAACGAAGAGGAACAGGGAAGGAGAGAGGCAAGAAATTAGAGAACTGAAATCTCCAATCATGACATAGGGGGAAATAAGGCCAAAGCTGGGAAGTCAAATGCGGATGTAGAAAAATGCCAAGAGAACATTCCAATGGTTGCAGGCCTCAGACAAAACTGCCACAAGCCATTTCTCCACCAGGTGTTATAAATGTTGTGAGAAAAAAGGTTCCTGAAGTACAATTATTTTAGGAAACACTAGTTTAAAAGTAGGTATAAGTTTTCTTTACTGCAGGTTTTCTAAGCCTTTATTTGATATGCCAGTGGGCTTTGTGAATCTTTTTTTTTTTCCATTTTATTTATTTTTAAAATTTACTTCCAAGTTAGTTAGCATATATGCAACAATGATTTCAGGAGTAGATTCCTTAATGCCCTTTACCCATTCAGGCCATCTTCTCCCCAACAACCCCTCCAGTAACCCTCTGTTTTTTCTCCATATTTAAGAGTCTCTTATGTTTTGTCCCCCTCGTTTTCATATTATTTTTCTTCCCTTCCCTTATGTTCATCTGTTTTGTATCTTAAAGTCTTTATATGAGTGAAGTCATATAATATTTATCTTTCTCTGACTAATTTCACTTAGCATACATAATACCCTCCAGTTCCATCCACGTGGTTGCAAATGGCAAGATTTCATTCTTTTTGATTGCTGAGTAATACTCCATTGTATATATATATATATATATATATGTATATATATATATATATATATATACCACATCTTCTTTATCCATTCATCCATTGGACTTTTGGGCTCTTTCCATACATTGGCTATTGTTGATAGTGTTGCTATAAACATTGGGGTGCATGTGCCCCTTCGAAACAGCATACCTGTATCCCTTGGATAAATACCTTGTAGTGCAAATGCTGGGTCATAGGGTAGATATTCCGTGGAAACAAGTTCTTTATCAGATATGTGTCTTACAAATGTTTTTTCCCAGGCTACGGCTTCTCTTTTCATTCTCTAAACGGTGTCTTGAAAAGAGGAAGTTTTGAAATTTAATGAAGTCCAGTTTATCATTTTTAATCTTTTGTGGGTCATGCTTTTGCAGCTGCCTCTAAGAAATCTTTGCCTAATTCCAGTTCACTAAGCTTTTCTGCTGTTTTCTTCTAGAAGTCTTATGGATTCTGATTTTACATTTAATTCTTTTATTCATTACATGATCATTTTTATAAGTCGTGTGGTCAATGTGATCAACAATGTGTTCATTTTTTTGCATGTTGATGTTTAATTTTTTTTCTAGCACCATTTATTGAAAAGACTGTCTTGTTTCCACTGAATTGTCTTTGCACCTCTTTCAGATGTTAAATTGTTTCTAAGCATAGAAAAAAGGAGAACTTCCAATTTCCAAATTCCAGTGTTATGCTATCAGAACACTGATAGCAATACCAACAAATACAGCCCCCATAACGTCGCACAGACCAATTCTACTCAATATTGATGTAAAAATCGTATGTAAGATTCTTCATAAGGGGTGGTTATTTTAGAAATTCAAAGATAGCTCAATGTTAGTATATCTAAAAATATAATGCAGTATATTAGCTGATGGGAAGAGAAAAATTATCACCAGAAAGAAATTATTCCAACTGACTTTAACAGATCATAATGCATCTGTTCATTCCTTTTGAAATATACCATAATTATATAAAGAACTGTAAAAAATTTAAAAATTTTGAACTAATAATATTTGGGTAAGTACTGTTAGGAAGGTTAACCTCAGACTACTGTGTCTAGTGTAGTATAAGAAAAATGAGTAATTAATTATATTAGTGTTTTTAAGAACACATATTTTGATGTAGAAGAAAGGAAGTATGGATGTAAGATCAATGAAATTAAGTAAAAATCTTATAGTCCTGACTTTGAATTAAAAATATCAGTATTAACTCATGATATATTTTATCTTAAAAAAATTTCCTATCTTTGTCCACTAAAAAGACCTAGAAATAATAACTAAGCCAGAAGCAATAAGAATCCATAACACTCCAATCTTGGTCTCTAAATACTTCAGGGCTTCTTGGAGAAATGACAGATTCATATACCAGGCAGAAAATGTAAAAGATGAACCTAAAACAACTTGTAATACTGAAAATAATGAAGTTATCAAACATTACAAAAGTTTTATCTAAAGGATACCATAGCCAACTTGAATAAGCCCCCACTCAACAAATATGAGAAAATGCATGTATTAGTAAGGATACAAGTACAATGAATTTGGAATACATATATGTGTTCATAACAATGATTAGTTCATAATGATACTAAAAGAAGCATTGGTCATCATTGCAGCATGCTTGGAAATCACTTCCTATTTTTAAAACTAGTCACCAAAGGGAAAGAATCAAGCACCTTTGCTGTCCTTCCTTCATGAACTATACCTCAGGGAACCCCAGTAGTTGTTGAGAGGAAGCTTCACTTTAGATGGTTGTATTCTAGCTAATGAAGTAATAAGTAGAAATAGAATATCACCCTTTGGAATAAGTTACGAATAAACCATACAACATGTACCTCCTATTAGAATACCCAACACCACCTATGAATTAGTCTTACAAAATAATTCATAGTATTATTTAATCACAATAATAATATTTAACATTAAAATTTAATAATTTTTTAGGTATGATAATGGTGTTGTGGTTATATTTATAAAAAAAGAAAGTCTATAATTTAATCGGGACATCTTTACAGATGAAATAATATGATATCTGGGATTTGCCTCAAAATAATATGAGGGGAGGAAGAAAATTAGGCAGGGTCTAAATGAAATGACATTTTCCATGAGTTATAATTACTGAAGTCAGGTGATGGGTATGTAGGGCTTAAACTATTCTGTTTTTGTATATGTTTGAAATTGGATAAAAAATTTAACCACATACTGCAAAAAAAAAAACAACAACTATATGAGCATTGATAGCTGCTGAGAAATAATTTGATAAAACTCATTATCCATTATTTACAAAATGATTTGATACAATAGAAGTAGATGAATTCTTCATCAACATTATTAGAAACGTACATTTACAAATTTACAGGTAGTCATTCCTAATCTTATAAATATTCTTAATGAATAAGTATATAAACACATCTCATTAAAGGAACATGACAAGAAAGTCCTTTATCACTAATATTATTTAATATTGTTCTGGAAGTATTAGTAAGTATAATTAAATAAGTGAAAAAAAACCATTTAAATATAAAAAAATAATCTCCAGTAACACAATTACAAATAATAAGAAAATTAAGTGAGAGAGCTGGGCAGAAAGTTAACATCCAGAAATCAAAAACTACACCCGTTTAGAAAATCCTGAGGCAAAAGTGCCCCATTGTATAATTACATTCATTCATTCATGACAGAGAGAGAGAGAGAGAGAGAGAGAGCGAGAGAGAGAGAGAGCGCGAGCACAAAAGCCCAGGTGAGAGTCAAAGGGGGAGAGAGAGAGAAAGAATTTTAAGTAGGCTCAATCCCACAACCCTGGAGCCATGACCTGAGCCAAAACCAACTGAGCTACCCAGGTGCCCCTATAAATTACATTTAAAAAGAAAAAAAATACCTAGGAATAAAAGGGGAAAATTTGCAGATCAAAACAACAACAAAAAATTACATGCTACTGAGGAACAGAAACAAACCTAATAAGACCTTCGTTAGAAAGACTGAAATATTATAAAATCACTTAGCCCAAAGGTAATCTTGAATGCAATAAAAAACATTAAATAGAAAATAAAAATGCCAATACAATTTTCCTAGAAGTAGATAAATTGCCTTTAAAGTTCATATGAAAGAATAATAAATCCTCCTAAAAATGTGAAGCAATGTTACACATCTAGCACAACTAGGTATTAAAATATATTATAATTATAATAATTAAAACACACTGCTGCATCTAAAAAAAGAGACTCAAATACACACAGAAGTTTATTACTTAATAAACATAACATTCCCAACTATTAACAGAAAAATGGCTTATTCAATAAATGGTATTAGAACATTAGGGAGGCCCTATGAGAAATTTAGTTTAGATTTCTACTTAACACTTTTTACCAAAATTAGTTCCAGGGGAATGAAATCTTAAGCATATGAATGAAACTATAAAAATATACAATGAAAATATCAAATTTGGTAACTGAAACTTACCCAAAATTTGGAAGAAATCAAAATATCCTTTAGTAAGTAAATGGATAAATAAATGAAGGTTATTCAGTGCTAAAAGAAACAAGCCACAAAAAGACATGGAGGAAGTTTAAGTGCATATTACTAAATGAAAGAAGCCAATTTGAAAAGGCTATATACTCTATGATTCCAACTACATGACAGTCTAGAAAACGCAAAACTGTGGAGACAATAAAAGAATCAGTGGTTGCCAGGAGTATGGGGAGAGAGAGGGATGAACAGGTGGAGCACAGGGGATTTTAAGGGCAGTGAAACTATTCTCTATAATACCATAGTGGTGGATACATGACATTATACATTCGACAAACTCATAGACTATACAACACCAAGAGTGAACTGTAAACTGTGAACTTTGCTTGGTAATAATATATCAATATTGGTTCACTGATTGTAATAAATGTAGCACTCTGGTATGGGATGTTGATGGTGGGAGAGGTAAAATGTGTGTGTGTGAAGGGGTAAATAGGAACCCTATACTTTCTGTTCAGTTTTGTGTGAACCTAAAACTTCTCAAAAAAATTAAACTCTATTAAAAAAAAAAGTTAGGTGATGACAATATAAAGAGATAATCAGGAAGATGGCAGAACAGCATGGGACTGTTTTTGTGTCTCTCATCCATGAAATACAACCAGATCAACACTAAACCAACTTGCATACCTAGAAAATTGATTTGAGGATTAACACAACAATCTGCACAACCTGAACCACAGAACGTGGCAGGTATGCAGATCAGAGAGGTGAACTTGGGGAGAGAGAAGCTGTGGAGATCAAGGAGCTGTTTTTGCTGTGGAGAGAGTATGCAGATGGGAGAAAGTATGGCAAAAGCACACCCCCCAAAAGCAGGTGGAGAGAAAGTGGAAAAAGCCAAAGGACTGAAATAAAAAGGGAGAAAGGAGAGGTTTTAAATTCCATTAAGAGTCTATAAACAGGGGAGTGCAGCGTCTGAAACTCCACATCTCGATACCTGGCGGTCGGTGCTCTGGTGGGAAGAGTGAATTCCTAAGAGCAGAGTTAGGTCCAGGGGGTTCTTGGGCCATGAGGAGAGGCAGTTCCCCTGCTGGAAAGACATTTGGTAGAGGCTGTGTGGTCAACCCACAGGCAAAGGTCCCAGCAGACCCCAGAGAAAAACTGCATTCACTGGTGCTGGAACAAGGTTGTTAAGGGTAAAACCTGGTGCCCGATGTATTGTCATTTTCCATAATCCCTGAAACACTGTAGCTACATGATCACGTGAACTTTTTCTGGGGTGTGGTGACACCCAGCCACAGTCTCTGGGCATCTGCAGCAGCACGGTCCCACAAACAATCCTGGGTGCAGCCAGCAGCTTGTCATTGCTCCGTGAGAACCTCACCTAGAAGCTCTGAGTGGGTCAGAGCCACAGTCCCTCAGAACTGAGGGGTTGGGAAACACAGCCACATCTGAGATAAAACTCAGCAGGGAGGTGCTGCCAGGCAAACTGATGGCTTCGTCACAGACAGTGTAAAAGCAGGGAGTGGATTGAAGCTGGAGACAAAGGACGAGTCTGGGATTGCTGATAGGGGGGAAAAGAGTTCCTATGCTAAGACTGGGTAGCTGGGTTATGCCATTTTCACTCCTCCCGTGCATGCACATACACACCTACAAGCGCCACAACAATCCACCCCAGTAAGCTAAGCAGGGCCATCTAGTGGAGAACGGTGCAGATACACTAAGCCCCACCCAACTGGGGCAACCTTGCTTTTCAGGAACAATACAACTCTCACCCCCTGCTTACTTTACGGACTATAAAGTGGTTCACAGTTTGACTTCTAGCAGAAAATGATGTAATTTCAATCATACATCAGTCTGTTCACTGGTCCATCTACTGAATTTTCTTTTTTTTTTTCTATTTCTTTTCTTTCCTTCAATACAGAAGGAAAAAAAATTATTTTTATTTTCAATTTTTATTAAAAATATTTTTAATTTTTTTCTACTATACTTTTTATTTTGGGAAAATTTTCAAATTCTATTTTAGTCCCATCAATTCATTTTATTCTATTTCACTGTATTCAGTTTTTCAAAATTTCAAACGTTTTCCTTTTTTTCTTTTTTTTCCTCCCCCTGCCCCTTTTTTCTCTAATCTATCAAGCTCCTTTCAACAAGATGAAAACACACCTAGGATCTAGCATCATTTGATTTTTGAGTTTTTGTTTTTAACTTTTGTTTTTAATTTTTTAATTTAATTTTTTTTACCTTATTAATTCCCTTTCTTCCTTCAAAATGACAAAACAAAGGAATTCACCCCAAAAGAAAGAACAGGAAAAACCGACAGCCAGGGACTTAATCAACACAGATACAAGCAAGATGTCTGAACCAGAATTTAGAATCATGATAATTAGATTACTAGCTGGGGTTGAAAATAGATTACAATCCCTTTTTGTGGAGATATAAAAGCTAAACAGGATGAAATAAAAAATGATATAACTAAGCTGTAATCTCGAATAGATACCATGGCGGAAAGGATAGATGAGGCAGAGCAGTGAGTCAGTGATATAGAGGATAAACTTATGGACAATAATAAAGCAGAAAAAAAGAGGAAGACTAAAGCAAAAGAGCACAATTTAAGAATTAGAGAAATCAGAGGCTCACTAAAAAGGAACAACATCAGAATCATAGATGAAGAGAGAGGAAAAGGGGTACAAGGGTTATGTGGGCAAATTATAATGGAAAACTTTCCTAAACTGGGGACAGACAAAGACATCAAAATCGAGGAAGCACAGAGGACTCCCATTAGATTCAACAAAAAACAACCATCAACAAGGCATATCATAGTCAAATTCACAAAATACTAAGGCAAGGAAAGAATCATGAAAGCAGCAAGGGAAAAAAAGTCCTTAACCTACTAATGAAGACAGATCAGGTTCACAGCAGACATATCCACAAAAACTTGGCAGGCCAGAAAGGAGTGGCAGGATATATTCAATGTGCTGAATCAGAAAAATATGCAGACAAGAATTCTTTATCTAGCAAGGCTGTCATTCCAAACAGAAGGAGAGATAAAAAGTTTCCCAGAGAAACAAATATTAAAGGAACTCATGACCTCTAAATAAGCTCTGCAAGAAATGTTAAGGGGGAACTCTCTGAGGGGAGAAAAGACAAACAAACAAACAAACAAATAAACAAACAAAGACCAAAAGCAACAAAGGCTAGAAAGGACCAGAGAACACCACAAGAAACTCCAAATACACAAGCAACATAATGGCAAGAAACTCCTATCTTTCAGTACCAACTCTAAATGTCAATGGACTAGGTTGAGGAGAAAAGATGGAGGTGTAAGAGGATGCTTGGCTCACCACATCCTGCTAATCATTTAAATTCCACCCACATCTGCCTAAATAACCCAGAAAACCACCAGAAGACTAGCAGAACTTGGCTCTCTGGAGCCAAGCATAGACAAGAGGCCCACAGAAGAGGGTAGGAAGAGCAGAGAGGTGGTGCACACTACACGGACTGGAGGGAGGGAGCCGGGGCAGTAGAGAGGCAGCCCTCCCGGCAAGGCAGAGCCCCTGAGTCTGGCCTGCAAAAGCAGAGGGGCCGGACTGCATGAGTTATGACAGCCAGCGGGACTTAACAAACATCTGGAATGTTATAAGTCAACAGCTCTGCTAGGAGAACAGGAGGGGAAGAGGACACCAGGAGGGAGAGATATTGAGCCCTGGAAGATAACCCTGGAAGAGTTCAGCTCAGCGGTGGGGAACAAAGGCACTGGCCAGTGCCATCTCCCTCCCCCATCCCCCAGCCGAAATCCCAAAGGTAACCAGTTCTTGTCACAAAACTTTTTTGCACCTCACAAACACCCAACACTGTGCTTCTGTGGATCCATCCCTCCGACGGGTCTGCCTCCCTCCTCGTGCTGCAGGGCCCCTCCTGCAGGGGACTACCAATGGCAAAGCGAGCTAAGCCTGTCCCTCCCACCCCAGTGCACCTTGCGGATCCACCCCGGCTAATACGCCAGATCCCATCAAAGCACCACCATAAGCCTGGAAGTGTGCAAGTAGCCAGGACAGAGGCCACACCACTCCACAGTGAGTCCTGCCCGTGGGAGAGGGGAAGATAAGGTACACACCAGTTGGACTGTGGCCCCAGAAGTGGGCTGGGGACAGACATCAGGTCTGACTGCGGCCTAGCCCACCAATACAAGTTACTCCAGACGGCACAGAGGAAGTGCTCCAGAGTTCCACACCACTACAGGGACTATCCAAAATGACAAAATGGAAGAATTCTCAACAGAAACTCCAGGAAGTAGCAACAGCTAACGAACTGATCAAACACAATTTAAGCAATATAACAAAACAAAAATTTAGAATAATAGTCATAAAATTAATCGCTGGGTGTGAAAAAAATATAGAAGACAGCAGAGAATCTATTGCTACAAAGATCAAGGGACTAAGAAATAGTCAAGAGGAGCTAAAAATATGCTATAAATGAGGTGCAAAATAAAATGGAAGTGACCACAGCTCGGATTGAAGAGGCAGAGGAGAGAATAGGTGAATTAGAAGATAAAATTATGGAAAAAGAGGAAGCTGAGAAAAAGAGAATAAAAAAAATCCAGGAGTATGAGGGGAGAATTAGAGAACTAAGTGATGCAATTAAGCGCAACAATATCCGTATAATAGTAATTTCAGAAGAGGAAGAGAAAGAGAAAGGGGCTGAAGGTGTACTTGAACAAATCATAGCTGCGAACTTCCCTGATCTGGGGAAGGAAAAAGGCATTGAAATCCAAGAGGCACAGAGAACTCCCTTCAGAAGTAACTTGAATCAACCTTTGGTGCGACATATCATAGTGAAACTGGCAAAATACAAAGATAAAGAGAAAATTCTGAAAGCAGCTAGGGATAAACACGCTCTAACTTATAAAGGGAGACCCATAAGACTAGTGATGGATCTATCTACTGAACCTTGGCAGGCCAGAAAGGAATGGCAGGAAATCTTCAATGTGATGAACAGAAAAAAATATGCAGCCTAGAATCCTTTATCCAGCAAGTCTGTCATTTAGAATAGAAGGAGAGATAAAGGTCTTCCCAAACAAACAAAAACTGAAGGAATTCATCACCATTAAACCAGCCCTACAAGAGATCCTAAGTGGGATTCTGTGAGTGAAATGTTGCAAGGACCACAAAATACCAGAGATATCATTACAAGCATAAAACATACAGACATCACAGTGACTCTAAACCCATATCTTTCTATAATAACACTGAATGTAAATGGACTAAATGCTCTAACCAAAAGACATAGGGTATCAGAATGGATAAAAAAACAAGACCCATCTATTTGCTGTCTACAAGAGATTCATTTTAGACCTGAGGACACCTTCAGATTGAAAGTGAGGGGATGGAGAACTATCTACCATGCTACTGGAAGTCAAAAGAAAGCTGGAGTAGCCATACTTATATCAGACCAATTAGACTTTAAATTAAAGGCTGTAACAAGAGATAAAGAAGGGCATTATATAATAATTACAGGGTCAATCCATCAGGAAGAGCTAACAATTTTAAATGTCTATGCACTGAATATAGGAGCCCCCAAATATATAAAACAATTAATCACAAACATAAGTAACCTTATTGATAAGAATGTGGTAATTGTAGGGGACTTTAATACTCCACTTACAACAATGGATAGATCATCTAGACACAGGATCCTTAAAGAAACAAGGGCCCTGAATGAGACATTGGATCAGATGGACTTGACAGATATATTTAGAACTCTGCATCCCAAAGCAACAGAATATACTTTCTTTTCCAACATTCTCCAAGATAGATCACTTACTGGGTCACAAAACAGCCCTTCATAAGTATACAGGAATTGAGATCATACCATGTACACTTTGAGACCACAATGCTATGAAACTTGAAATCAACCACAGGAAAAAGTCTGGAAAACTTCCAAAAGCATGGAGGTTAAGGAACACCCTACTAAAGAATGAATGGGTCTACCAGGCAATTATAGAAGAAATTAAAAAATATATGGAAACAAATGAAAATGAAAATACAACAATCCAAATACTTTGGGATACAGTGAAGGCAGCCCTGAGAGAAAATACATTGCAATCCAGGCCTATCTCAAGAAACAAGAAATATCCCAAATACAAAATCTAACAGCACACCTAAAGGAAACAGAAGCAGAACAGCAAACCCAGCAGAAGAAGAGAAATAATAAAGATCAGAGCAGAAATAAACAATATAGAATGTAAAAAAAAAACTATAGAGCCGATCAATGAAACCAAGAGTTGGTTTTTTGAAAAACTAAACAAAACTGATAAACCTCTAGCAAGCCTTCTCAAAAAGAAAAGGGAGATGACCCAAATAGATAAAATCATGAATGAAAATGGAATTATTACAACCAATCCCTCAGAGATACAAGCAATTATCAGGGAATACTATGAAAAATTATATGCCAACAAACTAGACAACCTGGAAGAAATGGACAAATTCCTAAGCACCCACACACTTCCAAAACTCAAACAGGAAGAAATAGAAAACTTGAACAGACCCATAACCAGTGAAGAAATTGAATCAGTTATTAATAATCTCCCAAAAAATAAGAGTCCAGGACCAGATGGGATCCCTGGGGGATTCTACCAGACATTTAAAGCAGAGATAATACTTATCCTTCTCAAGCTGTTCCAAAAAATAGAAAAGGAAGGAAAACTTCCAGACTCATTCTATGAAGCCAGCATACTTTGATTCTTAAACCAGACAGAGACCCAGCAAATAAAAGGGAACTACAGGCCAATATCCCTGATGAATATGGATGCAAAAAATCTCAGTAAGATACTAGCAAATCAAATTCAATAGCATATTAAAAGAATTATACACCATGATCAAGTGGGATTCATTCCTGGGATGCAGGGCTGGTTCAACATTCACAAATCAATCAGTGTGATACATCACATTAATAAAAGAAAAGATAAGAACCATATGATCCTGTCTATCGATGCAGAAAAAGCATTTGACAAAATTCAGCATCTTTGTTAATAAGACCCCCTGAGAAAGTTGGGATAGAAGGAACATATTTAAACATCAATAAAAGCCATTTATGAAAAGCCCACAGCTGATATCATCCTCAATGTGGAAAAAATGAGAGCTTTCCCCCTGAGATCAGGAACATGACAGGGATGCCCACTCTCACCGCTGTTGTTTAACATAGTGTTGGAAGTGCTAGCATCAGTAATCAGACAACAAAACAAAATGAAAGGCATGAAAATTGGCAATGATGAAGTCAAGCTTTCACTTTTTGCAGATGATATGATACTATACATGGAAAACTCAATAGATTCCACCAAAAATCTGCTAGAAATGATACATGAATTAAGCAAAGTTGCAGGATACAATATCAATGTACACAAATCAGTTGCATTCTTATACACTAATAATGAAACAACAGAAAGACAAATAAAGAAACTTATCTCATTCACAACAGCACCAAGAAGCAAAAAATACCTAGGAATAAACCTAACCAAAGATGTACAAGATCTGTATGCTAAAAACTATAGAAAGCTTATGAAGGAAATTGAAGAAGATATAAAGAAATGGAAAAATATTCCATGCTCATGGACTGGAAGAATAAATATTGTTAAAATGTCAATACTACCCAAAGCAATCTACACATTCAATGCAATCCCAATCAAAATTGCACCAGCATTCTTCTTGAAGCTAGAACGAGCAATCCTAAAATTTGTATGGAACCACAAAAGACCCAGAATAGCCAAAGTAATTCTGAAGAAGAAGACCAAAGCAGGAGACATCACAATCCCAGACTTTAGCCTCTACTACAAACCTGTAATCATCAAGACAGCATGGTGTTGGCACAAAACAGACACATAGACCAATGGAATAGAATAGAAACCCCAGAATTAGACCCACAAAAGTATGGCCAACTACTCTTTGACAAAGCAGGAAAGAATATCCAATGGAAAAAAGACAGTCTCTTCCACAAACGGTGCTGGGAGAACTGGACAGCAACATGCAGAAGAATGAAACTAGACCACTTTCTTACACCATTCACAAAAATAAACTCAAAATGGATAAAGGACCTGAATGTGAGACAGGAAACCATCAAAACCCTAGAGGACAAAGCAGGAAGAAACCTCTCTGATCTCAGCCGCAGCAATTTCTTACTTCACACATCCCCAAAGGCAAGGGAATTAAAAGCAAAAATGAACTACTGGGATCTCATGAAGGTAAAAAGCTTCTGCACTGCCAAGGAAACCATCAACAAAACTAAAAGGCAACCAACGGAATGGGAAAAGATATTTGCAAATGACATATCAGACAAAGGGCTAGTATCCAAAAATCTATAAAGAGCACACCAAACTCCACACCTGAAAAACAAATAATCCGGTGAAGAAATGGGCAGAAAACATGAATAGACACTTCTCTAAAGAAGACATCCAGATGGCCAACAGGCACATGAAAAGATGTTCAATGTCGTTCCTCATCAGGGAAATACAAATTAAAACCATACTCAGATTACACCTCACGCCAGTGAGAATGGCTAAAATGAACAAATCAGGAGACTATAAATGCTGGCAAGGATGTGGAGAATCAGCAACCCTCTTACACTGTTGGTGGGAATGCAAACTGATGCAGCCACTCTGGAAAAAAGTGTGGAGGTTCCTCAAAAAATAAAAAATAGATCTACCCTATGACCCAGCAATAGCACTGCTAGGAATTTACCCAAGGGATACAGGAGCATTGATAAATAGGGGCACTTGTACCCCAATGTTTATAGCAGCACTTTCAACAATAGCCAAATTATGGAAAGAGCCTAAATGTCCATCAACTGATGAATGGATAAAGAAATTGTGGTTTATATACACAATGGAATACTATGTGGAAATGAGAAAGAATTAAATATGGCCCTTTGTAGCAACGTGGATGGAACTGGAGAGTGTGATGCTAAGTGAAATAAGTCATACAGAGAAAGACAGATGCCATATGGTTTCACTCTTATTGGATCCTGAGAAACTTAACAGAAGACCATGGGGGAGGGGAAGGAAAAAGAAAAAAGAGGTTAGAAAGGGAGGAAGCCAAAACATAAGAGACTGTTAAAAATTGAGAACAAACTGAGGGTTGATGGGGGATGGGAGGGAGGAGAGGGTGGCAGTTGGGCATTGAGGAGGGCACCTGTTGGAATGAGCACTGGGTATTGTATGGAAGCCAAATTGATAATAAATTTCATATTTAAAAATAATAATAAATAAATAAATAAATAAATAGATAGATAGATAAATGTATGTGAATGGACTAAATGCTCCAATCAAAAGATACAGGGTAACAGAATGGATAAGAAAACAAGATCCATCTCTATGTTTTTTACAAAAGACCCACTTTAGACCTAAAGACACCCTCAGATTGAAAGAAAGGGGATGCAGAACCATCTATCATGCTAATGGTTGACAAAAGCCAGAGAGCCATACTTCTATCAGACAATCTAGATTTTAAAATAAAGACTGCAATAAGAGATGCAGAAGGGCATTATACCATAATTAAGGGGTCTATCCACCAAGAAGACCTAATAATTATAAACATTTATGCTCCAAATGTGGCATGGCTCAAATATATAAATCAATTAATCACAAACATAAAGAAACTCATTGATAATAATACCATGACAGTAGAGGACTTCAACACCCCACTTACAACAATGGACAGATCATCTAAACAGAAAATCAACAAGGAAATAATGGCTTTGAATGACATACTGGACCTAATGGACTTAACACATATATTCAGAACATTTTATCCTAAAGCAGCAGAATATATATTCTTATCCAATGCACATAGAATTTTCTCCAGAATAGAACACATACTGGGACATAAACCACCCTTCAACAAATACAAAAAGATCGGGATCATACCGTGCATATTTTCAGACCACAGCACTATCAAACTCGAAACAACCACAAGAAAAAATATGGAAAGATAACAAATACTTGGAGACTAAAGAACATTCTACTAAAAGAATGAATGTGCTAACCAAAAAGTTAAAGAGGAAATTAGAAAGTATATAGAAGCCAATGAAAATTATAACACCACAGCCCAAACCTCTGGGACACAGCAAAGGCAGTGATAAGAGGGAAGTATATAGCAATACAGGCCTTCCTAAAGAAGGAAGAAAGGTCTCAGATACACAACCTAATCTTATACCCTCAAAGAGCTGGAAAAAGAACAGCAAATAAAACCCCAAACCAGCAGAAGACAGGAAATAATAAAGATTAGAGCAGAAATCAATGCTATTGAAACAAACAGACAAATAAAACCCACAGAACAATCAATGAAACCAGGAGCTGGTTCTTTGAAAGAATTAATAAAATTGACAAATCCCTAGCCAGTGTGATCAAAAAGAAAAAGGAAAGGACCCAAATAAATAAAATCAAGAATGAAAACGGAGAGAACACAACCAACACAGCAGAAATACAAACAATAATAAGAGAATATCATGAGCAATTATACACCAATAAAATGGGCAATCTGGAAGAAATGGACAAATTCCTAGAAACATATACACTACCAAAACTGAAACAGGAAGAAATAGAAAAGTTGAACAGACCCATAACCAGTAAAGAAATCTAATTAGTAATTTAAAAATCTCCCAAAAAACAAGAGTTCGGGCCAGATGGCTTTCTAGGGGAATTCTACCAAACATTTAAGGAACAGTCAACACCTATTCTCTTGAAGCTGTTCCAAAAAATAGAAATGGAAGGAAAACTTCCAAACTCTTTCTAGGAAGCCAGCATTACCTTGATTCCAAAACCAGAGACCCCACTAAAAAGGAGAATTATAGACCAATTTCCCTGATGAACATTGATGCAAAAATTCTCAACAAGATATTAGCCAACTGGATCCAACAATACATTAAAAAAATTATTCACCACGACCAAGTGGGATTTATACCTGGGAGGCAGGGCTGGTTCAATATCCGCAAAACAATCAATGTGATTCATCACATCAATAAAAGAAAGGACAAGAACCATATGATCCTCTCAATAGCGAGAGAAGACATTTGGCAAAATACGGCTTCCTTTCTTGATAACAACCCTCAAAAAGTATGGATAGAAGGATCACACCTCGGGGCGCCTGGGTGGCGCAGTCGGTTAAGCGTCCGACTTCAGCCAGGTCACAATCTCGCGGTCCGGGAGTTCGAGCCCCGCGTCAGGCTCTGGGCTGATGGCTCAGAGCCTGAAACCTGTTTCTGATTCTGTGTCTCCATCTCTCTCTGCCCCTCCCCCGTTCAGGCTCTGTCTCTCTCTGTCCCAAAAGTAAATAAACGTTGAAAAAAAAAAAAAGAAGGATCACACCTCAAGAACATAAAAGTCATATATGAAAGACCCAACACTAATATCATCCTCAATGGAAAAAACTCAGAACTTTCTCCCTAAGGTCAGGAACAATACAGGGATGTCCACTCTCACCACTGTTATTCAACATAGTATTGGAAGTATTTTCTCAGCAATCAGACAACACAAATAAATAAAAGGCATCCAAATCGGCCAGGAGAAGGTCAAACTTTCACTCTTCACAGATGACATGATACTCTATATGGAAAACCCAAAAGATTCCACCAAAAAACTACTAGAACTGATCCATGAATTCAGCAAAGTGGCAGGATATAAAATCAATGCACAGAAATTGATTGCATTCCTGTACACCAGCAATGAAGCAACAGAAAGAGAAATCAAGGAATCAATCCCATTTATAATTGCACCAAAACCCATATAATACCTAGGAATAAACATAACCAAAAAGGTGAAAAATCTATACACTGAAAACTATACAAAGCTCATGAAAGAAATTGAAGAAGACACACACAAAAAAGGAAAAATATTCCATGCTTCTGGATTGGAAGAACAAATATTATTAAAATATCAATACTACCCAAAGCAATCTACTTATTCAATAAAATACCTATCAAAATAACACTAACATTCTTTACAGAGCTAGAACAAACAATCCTAAAATTTGTATGGAACCACAAAAGACCCTGAATAGCCAAAGCAATCTTGAAAACTGAAGCTGGAGGCATCACAATCCCAGCCTTCAAGCTGTATTACAAAGCTGTAATCATCAAGACAGTATGGTATTGGCACAAAAACAGACACTCAGATCAATGGATCAGAAATGAGAACCCAGAAATAGACCCACAAATGTATGGCCAACTAATCTTTGACAAAGCAGGAAAGAATATCCAATGGAATAAAGATAGTCTCTTCAGCAAGTGGTACTGGGAATACTGGACAGAGACATGGAGAAGAATGAACCTGGACCACTTTCTTACACCATACACAAAAATAAACTCAAAATGGATGAAACATCTAAATGTGAGACAGGAAGCTATCAAAATCCTCAAGGAGAAGCAGGCAAAAACCTCTTTGACCTTGGTCGCAGCAACTATTTACTCATCATGTCCAGAGGCAAGGAAACATTAGCAAAAATGAACTATTGGGACCACTTGAAAGTAAAAAGCTTCTGCACAGCGAAGGAAACATTCGGTAAAACTACAAGGCAACCAACGGAATGGGAGAAGATATTTGCAAACGACATATCAGATAAAGGGTTAGTATCAAAATCTATAAAGAACTTATCAAACTCAACAACCCAAAAAACAAATAATCCAGTAAGAAATGGGCAAAACACATGAATAGACACTTCTGGAAAGAAGACATCCAGATGGCCAACCAACACATGAAAAAATGCTCAGCATCACTCATCATCAGGGAAATACAAACCAAAACCACAATGAAATACTACCTCATGCCTGTCATAATGGCTAATATTAACAACTGAGGCAACAAGAGATGTTGGCGAGGATGCGGAGAAAATCTATTTTGCACTGCTGGTGAGAATGCAAGCTGGTACAGCCACTCTGGAAAACAGTATGGAGGTTCCTCAAAAAACTAAAAATAGAACTACCCTATGACCCAGCAATTGTGCTACTAGGTATTTATCCAAGGGATACAGGTATGCTGTTTCAAAGGGGCACATGTACCCCCATGTTTATAGCAGCACTATCAACAATAGCCAGTGTATGGAAAGAACCCAAATGTCCATCAATGGATGAATGCATAAAGAAGAAGAGGTATACATATATACACAATGGAGTATTAATCGGCAATCAAAAAGAATGAAATCTTTCCAACTACATGGATGGAACTATAGAGTATTATGCTAAGCAAAATTAGTCAGAGAAAGACAAATATCATAGGACTTCACTCATATGAGGACTTTAAGACACTAAACAGATGAACATAAGGGAAGTGAAGCAAAAATAATATAAAAGCAGGGAGGGGGACAAAACATAAGAGACTCTTAAATATGGAGAACAAACAGAGGGTTACTGGAGGGGTTGTGGGAAGGGGGATGGGCTAAATGGGTAAGGGGCATTAAGGAATCTATTCCTGAAACCACTGTTGCACTATATGCTAACTAGGATATAAATTGAAAAAAAAATAATTTAAATTTTAAAAAAAGAATCTCAAAAAAAAAAACAGAGAGAGAGAGAGATAACAGGGTGATAAGATAGGGTGTGCTGATACAGTATGTGGGCTTTTGAGACAGCCTGAAGTGTTGCTACACAAACCTTGAGTCAGGAACTCTCAGCCAGATAACAGAAGACTTGAGTGTCTGGAATATGATGAGAGAAGTGGAAAAAGTGTGGAAAATGAAACAGGGAAGGTAGCAGATGGCAGATTATATGGAGCCTTATGGGACAGGATAAAAGTATTAGTTTTTTTTTAAATTTTTTTTCAACGTTTATTTATTTTTGTGACAGAGAGAGACACAGCCTGAACGGGGGAGGGCCAGAGAGAGGGAGACACAGAATCTGAAACAGGCTCCAGGCTCTGAGCCATCAGCCCAGAGCCTGACGCGGGGCTTGAACTCACGGACCGCGAGATCGTGACCTGGCTGAAGTCGGACGCTTAACCGACTGCGCCACCCAGGCGCCCCTAAAAGTATTAATTTTAAGAGTCACTTTGAAGATGGAGAGTTAGGGGAGGGGAAAGACTGGATGGATGTTTGATTTTTCCAGTAGCCTTTCCTTCTACATCCTTTCCGAGTACAGGTTCTGGAAAATCCCAGACTGTTTCCAACATAGTTTATTGTTTTGTCTTAAAAAAAATTTTTTTTTCAACTGCAACTCTCCTTCTGCCATTTCAGGAATCCTAGACCCTTTGTTCAAAATCTCACTTTGGTCATCTTCCTACAGTGTCTTCTCCCTGAAGCTGACTTTAAAGAGAAGGTGAAGAAGGTAAGGATTATTAGTGCCATTCTTCTGAATATAACTCATCTCCGCATATTTCTTTTTTTTTTAATTTTTTTATGTTTATTTATTTTTTAGAGAGAGAAAGACAGAGTGTGAGCAGGGGAGGGGCACAGAGAGAGGAAGACACGGAATCCGAAACAGGCTCCAGGCTCTGAGCTGTCAGCACAGAGCCTGATGCGGGGCTTGAATTCACAAACTGTGAGATCATGACCTGAGTCGAAGTCAGATGCTTAACCGACTGAGCCACCCAGGCACCCCATCTTCACACATTTCTTGAGATTTCCTGACAGTTTTGCCTTCACTACTTTATTTTGAATTGAAATAAGAACTTTGATGTTTATCAACTACCTTTATGCTTAAAAAGTTTTATCTAGTTGTTTTTAAAAATTATACGTGTTCAATGAGAAAATCTGCAAAACACAAAAAATGTGTAAATAAAGAAGTAAAAATAATTTGTAAATATCATGAATCAGATATAAGCAATTTTCCATTCTTTTTCTTAGTTTATTAGATAGGTTGCTTTCTCACAACATGCTAGGATTTTTATTCTATAAAATTAAGATTATATTTAATACACTACTTCATAGGATGCTTTTCACTTAAAATATCTTCAATATCATACATTCTTAGGTAATTTATCAGAGTCTCTGAGTGAACAGTGTTATAACCTTTGTTTTACCTAAGAAACTGATATTCTGAAAATGTGGAGTTTCCTGAGGGTTCAGAGAAGACTACAATTGCAATCTTGGCATGCTAACTGTGAGTCTAGGACTCCAACCATTATACCACAGATGGCAAAGTACCTTCATCACAGAAACCCATATTTATTGGTGATTCTCTACCTTTTTAATATGTAAATCCCACCATGTCATTCCTTTGCCCCTAACTGTCCAATGGCTATCTATTTCATTCAAAGTGAAAGCTAAAATGTCACTTTGGCCCAGAGACTTTGTAATTCATCTCTCACATCTCCTTCATCCCTAATTTACCATGCTATAACTTCCTTGCTATTCCGCAACATACCAGGCATGCTGCCAGTGGAGGATTTTATACTTGCTTTTTCCTTTACCCAGAATTCATATCCTCCAGATATCCACATGGCTATCTCCTTCACTTTCTTTACTTCTCTGCCCAGATGTCACTATCAATGAAGCCTACCCTGACCACCCCATATAGTGGACTTCTGCCTGAAACCACCTGGTACTCCCCGCCCCTATTTCCCTGCTTTGATTTCCCCTTAGTAGGTATGACCACATGACATGCTATCTAGTTACTTGTTTTTTCTAATTTCTCTTCCCCTCCCACCCTATCCCCAAAGTCCCTATGACAGGAACTCATTTTATTTTATTTACTGAGTGTTTTCCAGACATTCAATTTCTTTTTGTTGTTGTTATAGAAGTGGGTATAAGCTAGACGACCTGCTCAATGATTTATATACATTCTCTCTCTCCCCTCTAAGTCCCTCTGTTAGACATGTTATTTCCAAATTCAAACACATATTGATAAATGTCATGATAACAAATTTTATTATTAAAGAGTGATGTCAAATTTAATATTTAAGAATAGAAAACTAAAGATCACCATCAACTCTGAGGGTCCAAAAAAATCACTTTGACTTTTTGTCTGCCTGGTTCACCATGAAACATCTGCAATGACGATTATTCTAGAACTGTACATATATACATTATTTTACCAAATAAGTTAAAAAGAAACTCAAGGGGCGCCTGGGTGGCGCAGTCGGTTAAGCGTCCAACTTCAGCCAGGTCACCATCTCGCGGTCCGTGAGTTCAAGCCCCGCGTCGGGCTCTGGGCTGATGGCTCGGAGCCTGGAGCCTGTTTCCGATTCTGTGTCTCCCTCTCTCTCTCTGCCCCTCCCCCGTTCATGCTCTGTCTCTCTCTGTCCCAAAAAAAAAAAAAAAAAAAGAAACTCAACGTCCTAGTTCAAGCACTCATTGGTTATGATAAAAGCATGACGATCTAATTGGGTTCCAGTGACCCAATCAACAAAGAACTAACTCATCATTATTTTCAAAGAAGTTATGTGAGGGGTGCTTATGTTTAAGTGTTAGTTAAAAAGCCAGTGAATACGAGCTTTCAGAACTTTAGGAATAGATAGGGAGAACGGAGCTTCTATACCAACTGAACAAAAATGCTACTTTAGATAACTCTAAGTTGTCTAAGGAGCATTTACTAGACACCTCCTCTCTGCATGGCCCACACTTGTTTCCTGAACTCTTAAAACAGATGATTTAGTGGGGAGAGAAGGTGTGTGCCTAAGCTGGCATATGAGATTAGGTAAGAAACAAAATGCATTATCCTCCTTCCATCACAGCCTTAATGTCTGGCTCCAGTTTGACTTGGGCTTCTGGCTGCAGGCTGAATGAAGTCTCTGACTTGAAAAGGATTAAGTGTAAATAGCACTGTCCTGCTTCTTTCCTAATCTGCTTTAGGACAATAAGGGTGATAGAAGAGGGTGTCTCAGTTGTGCAGATGGCTTAATTTAAATAGCAGTTCATGAAGACTGACTTGAGCCAACAGCAGGACTTCTTCAGTTTTCTCCCATCCTGTGACTAGGGCTGCCCCTCATTACAGTCTCCAAGACATGATATGTGCTCACCAACCAGGTGAATTAACACAAAATTGATTAACACTTCACTTGCATGTTATTGAACTTGATGTATGAGTTTTAAATCATACAGCTCATGGCACTTAGTCAACAAAACACTAAAATGTCTCTTTTTTATAATGATTTGGATGATGTGGCTGAAGTTTCCTAAATTATTGAGACTATAAACCAATTTATTAAATTTAGTGAAAAATTTTCCATATTAAATAAGATTACTCTTTTTCTATGCAAAACCTTCTTATGAAAGGTTAAATGACTTTCTCATCATTCTTTCATTGTCTAAGATAAATGGTCTTGGTTTGTCAGCCAGATGATATTTAACTCAGCACTCTACCAAAACTAAAAGCAGCCTATGAGAAGAGGAAGAAAGAGATAGAGGAAAAAGGGTTGAACAAAATAAATGGCACATTCATGTTTATATGTGTGTGTTTAGACTCCCAGCCAGACTGCAAGTGATCACAAAATGATTGTTTTTTTTCCACCCTTTTCAGGCTCAGTGTCCAGTATGATGACATTAAACAATGAACTATTGGAGAGGCACAATCTGGAACAGAAATATTGACCTTCAGAAAAATTGTGAAGAGCCCTTGCCTATAGTTGTTTCCTCCACTCTAACCTTTCTAATACCGCTTTATCCTTGTAAACACTTTAATTTTTCAAGGGCCCAGGATCTCTTTCTTAGAGAAAAAGAAAATGCTCATGGTACCTACCATATCCAGGTAGAATGCAAGTCACTAGATTTCCATAAGAACAGGGAAGATTGATCTTGCTAGAAGAGATACACTACATAAGATGTATTATATACATAAGATGTATTATATATAGAATATAGATGTATGTTTAAAAAGCTATTGAAATACAGAGAAGTTATTAGTATGGTTCTGACAGGTTCATTTTTATTAAAAATTATTTAAAGCATCTAAAAAGTGTAGTGATTAAGCCAATGTTTAGGATCAGATTAGAGAAGTACTGAATGGCAGCTGAAGGAATAGAAGATTACACAAAGAGCAAAGGGAAGACATTCAAAGTTTTGTCAACAACAAATAAAAACCAACATTTCAAAGGAACACTGAAATATCAGAAATAAAAATGCTACTTAGGAAGTTACTGTTGTCAAAACTGGCATGAAAATAAATACAAAATCTGAATAGACCTGTTTCTATTAAAAAAATTAATTTTACAATAAAAAACTTTTGAATACTCTTCTGCTTCCAAACATAATAGATTAATTGATACAGACAGAACATCTCTCCTGCAGCAAAAAAAAAAAAAAAAAAAAAAAAAAAAAAAAAAAAAACTAGACAAAAAAAAGTTATTTTGGGCTTTGTACAACAAGTAGTACAGAATTTTTATCCCTGAAACAAAAGACATAATTTGATCCCCATGATCCCCCTGGAGGCATTTTCTACACTATGATGCAGGGAGGGGGAACAAAGCAGAGCATAGTGATCACTATGAGTTGCAAAGTCAAAGATTGGAGTTGACAAAGGCTGAGGCAGGTGGAATATGTGTGGCAGAGTATTGGAAAGCAAGGTAATACAGAAAAAAGAACTCCAGAAATCACCATAATGAGTCGTTTGAATGTTGCTTAATACTAAGCTGTCACACATAGAATGAAACTCTACAAAGCTGAGTGAAAAACTACCAGGGAGTTATAAGCTGAACAATTCCCAGAGCCCACTTAGGGTTGAGATTTGTTCAAGTTCTGACCAATTAAAGTGAAGAAACTTTGTTGAGTACGTAAGGCATTAGGACTCCAGAAAGATCACACCTTGTCAGTAGGGAGAAACTAGTCCCAGAGTGAAGGCTTTTCTATAACTACTCCCAATATGCTTTAACATATCTCAAAAAATCAAACTCAAAAATCACAAGTAAATCAACCACCTGCTTAAACAAAAATCAACCCTCTTTAAGGAAAGACAACAAAATCCAGAAAACAAAATAATATTCCTCATGTCCAGCATCTCATAAATGCCAGATGTGTGAGAAGAAGGAAAACATCACCCAAAAGAGGGAGAAAAAATTCAATGAGCAGACTGTGAAATCGGAAAATACTTTACTACAGTTATTTTAAATACTAATGTTATAAATATGATCCAAGAATTTAAAGGGGAAAAACATAATAAGGGGAGAAATGAAAGATGTTAAAAAGTGTCAAATGGAACTTTGGGAACTGAAAAACACAGTATCTGAAATGTAAAATGAAACACATACAATTAGTAGCTGATTAGATAATAAAAAAAGAAGAGACCAGTGAACTTGAAGATAAAGAAATAGAAACCACCCAAATTGAAGCAGGGAGATAGAAGAGTTAAAAAAAAAAAAAGTGAATCAAGACTCTGTGACCTGTGGAACAGTTTAAAAAGTTCAACATATACTCTTTCCTGATTTGTTGAAGATGAGTTGACCATACATTTGTAGGTACATTTCTGGTTTTCTATTCTGTTCCATTGATCTATATGTCTGTTTTTGTGCCAGTACCATACTGTCTTGATGAGTACAGCTCTGTAATACAGTTTAAAGTCTGGAATTGTGATGCCTTCAGCTTTGTTTTTCACCATCACGTTGGCTATTTGAGGTCTTTTGTGGTTCCATACAAATTTTAGGATTGTTCTAGCTCTGTGAAGAATGCTGGTGTTATTTTGATAGGGATTACATTAAATGTGTAGACTGCTTTGGGTAGTACTGACATTTTAACAACATTTGTTCTTCTAATCCATGAGCATGGAATGTTCTTCCATTTCTTCATGTCTTCAATTTCTTTCATAAGCTTTCTATGTACACTGAAAACTTTCAGTGTACAGATCTTTTACCTCTTTGGTTCAGTTTATTCCCAAGTATATAGGTTTTTGGTGAATTTTAAATAGTATTGATCCCTTGATTTCTCTTTCTGCTGCTTCATTATTGGTGTATAGAGATGCAACCGATCTCTGTACATTGATTTTATATTCTGCAACTTTGCTGAAATTCCATATAAGTTCCAGCAGTTTTTGAGTAGAGTCTTTCAGGTTTTCCACATACAGTATCATGTCATCTCTGAAGAGTGAAAGTTTGACTTCTTTGCCAATTTGTATGCTTTTTGTTTTTCTTTGTGTTGTCTGATTGCTAAGGCGAGGACTTCCAGTACCATGTTAAACAACAGTGGTGAGAGTGGACATCTCTCTCATCTCTCATGTTCCTGACCTTACAAGGAAAGCTCTCAGTGAGGATGATATTAGCTGTGGGCCTTTCATATACGACCTTTCATAGGATGATGAGGTATGTTCCTTCTTTCCCTACTTTCTTGAGGGTTTTTATGAAGAAAGATACTGTATTTTGTCAAATGCTTTTTCTGCATCTAATGAAAGGATCATATGGTTATTATCCTTTCTTTTATTAATGTGGTGTACCACACTGATTGGTTTGCAAATATTGAACCAGACAGTCTCTTCAGCAAATGGTGCTGGGAAAACTGGACAGTGACATGCAGACCACATTATTACACTATACACAAAAATAAACTCAAAATGGATAAATGACCTAAATGTAAGACAGGAAACCATCAAAAGAGTACAGGAGAAAACAGACAGAAACTTCTATGACCTTGGCAGTGGCAACTTCTTACTCAACACATCTACAAAGGCAAGGAAAATAAAAACAAAAAATGAACTATTGGGACCTCATCAAGATAAAAATCTTCTGCACAGTGAATGAAACAATCAACAAAACTATAAGGCAACTGACAGAATGGGAGATGATATTTGCAAATGACATATTGGACAAAGGGTAAGTATCCAAAATCTATAAAGAACTCACCAAATTCCACACCAAAAAAACAAGTAATCCAGTGAATAAATGGGCAGAAGACATGAATAGACACTTTTCCAAAGAAGATATCCTGATGGCTAACAGATACATGAAAGGATTCTCAACATCACTCATCATCAGGGAAATACAAATCAAAACCACAGTGAGATACCACCTCACACCAGTCAGAATGGCTAAAATTAATAACTCAGGAAACAACAGATGTTGACGAGGATGTGGAGAAAGGGGAACACTTTTGCAATGCTGGGGAACGCAGACAGGTACAGTCACTCTGGAGAATAGTATGGAATTTCCTCAAAAAATTAAAAATAGAACTACTCTATGACCCAGCAATTGCACTACTATTTATAGGATACACAGGTGCTGATTTAAAGGGGTACGTGCACCCCAAAGTTTATAGCAGCACTATCAATATCGACAATAGCCAAAGTATAGGAAGAGTCCAATGTCCATTGACTGATGAATGGACAAAGAAGATGTGGTATATACACACAATGGAATATTACTTGACAATCAAAAAGAATGAAACCTTGCCATTTACAAAAATGTGGAGGAACTAGAGTATATTATGTTAAATGAAATAAGTCAAGCAGAGAAAGACACTATATGATTTCATTCGTATGTGGAACTTAAGAAACAAAACAGATGAACATAGGAGAAGGGAAGCAAAAGTAATATAAAAACAGAGAGGGAGGCAAACCATGAAAGACTCATAAACACAGAGAACAAACTGAGAGTTTCTGGAGGGTATTGGGTGGAGATATGGGTTAAATGGGTCATGGGCATTAAGGAGAGCACTTTTTGGGATGAGCACTGGGGGTTATATGTAAGTGATGAATTATTGGGTTCTACTTCTGAAACCAATACTACACTGTATGTTAACTTGAATTTAAACAAATAAATTTTTTAAAAAGTTTAACATATATGTAATTGGAATTCCAGTAAAGTGAGGAGTCAGATATATCATGCGAATGTGAACGTTGATAAGAAAACTGGAGTGGCTATATTGATATTTGACAAAGACAAAGAACGTTACAGGGATAAAAAGGATCATTTCATAGTGATGCCAATTCATGAAGAGGCTGTAATAATCCTCTTGTTATGTACCTGATAACAAAGCTTCAGAATACAAGAAAAAAATGCTGACAGAATTGAAAGGAACATAGATAAATCCACAATTATAGCTGGAGTTTTCAACAATATTCTTTCAATAATTAGTAGAATAAAAATCTTTAAGGATATAGAAGACTTAAATAGCATTATCAAAAAAATTGACCTAATTGAAATTTATAGGTCATTCCATGCACCAACATCAGAATACACATTCTTTTATTTATTTATTTATTTATTTATTTAGAAAAAAAATTAATCTTATTTATTTTTGAGAGAGAGAGAGAGAGAGAGAGAGAGAGAGAGAGAGAGAGAGAAACAGAGCACGAGCAGGGGAGGGGCAGAGAGAGAGGGAGACACAGAATCTGAAGCTGGCTCCAGGCTCTGAGCTGTCAGCACAGAGCTGAAGGCACGTCTCAAACCCACAAACTGTGAGATCATGACCTGAGCCAAAGTTGGAGGCTTAACCAACTGAGCCACCCAGGCGCCCCAGAATACACATTCTTTTAAAGAACACATGGAAAATTCACCATAATAGCCATGTTGGGACATAAAATAAGCCTCAAATATTTTACAGGATTGAAATCAAACATAAGAGGTTTTCTGACAAAAATGTAATCAAGTTAGAAATCGTTAAGAAAATTAATACTTGTAATATCCCCCAAAATTTGAAAAATAAATAACTAACCTCTAAATGGTCCATGGGTCAAAAAAGAAATCACAAGGGGAATTTTAAAGTATTTAGAATTGGATAATATAAAAATAATAAATGCAAATGATGCTTAAAAAGAACATTATTCTTTTGATAAAATATAAAAGGGCAAATATTCCAGCACCAGCTGGCATACTGTAATAGAACTATAATACTAACCACTTGGAGTTAGTGACAGACTCCACAGTTTAAGAGTATGGCCCACAATAAGACTATTCTTTTTTTTTTTAACGTTTATTTATTTTTGAGACAGAGAGAGACAGAGCACGAACGGGGGAGGGGCAGAGAGAGGGAGGCACAGAATCAGAAGCAGGCTCCAGGCTCCGAGCCATCAGCCCAGAGCCCGACGCGGGGCTCAAACTCGCGGACCGCGAGATCGTGACCTGAGCTGAAGTCGGACGCCCAACCGACTGAGCCACCCAGGCGCCCCAAGACTATTCTTACTTCAGATTCCAGCCACACTTCATGAGTCTTCAGACTACCCACACTTGCTACCAAGTGTACGTATCCAAGAGATTCCCATGAACTACCTCAGGTTTGATAATTCACTAGAATGATTCACTGTACTCTGGAAAGTGCTATGCATACATATGATTATAATTTTATCACAAAGGCTACAAATCAGGACCAATCAAATGAAGAGACACAGAAAGCAAAGTCTGGTAGAGTCCAGAAATGCAGAACTTCCACAACTTCTCCCCATGGAATCAGTGTGCATCATCTTCCCAGTACATTAATGTTTTCACCAATCAGAATGCTCCACTGAGCTCTGCCATGCAGAATTTTTACTGGGTTTTTTGTTATACGGGCATTATTGATTGCATATTGCATATAGTTGAACTCAATCTTTAGCCTCTCTTCTCTCCTTGGAGGCTGGATTAACTCAGATCCCCAAACCTCCAATCACATGGCTGGTATCTCTGAAATGGCCATCCTCCATCCTGAAGCCATCTAGGGGTCCACAATGAGTCATCTCATTAGCATAAAGTAAGGTATGATCAAGGGACTCATGAATAACAAAAATACTCCTATTACTTGGGCAGTTCCAAGGATTTAGAGTCTCTCTCCCAGAAAACAGGGACAAGAATCAGATAAATTCTATATTATACAGAGTAAACAACAGAGAAAAATCAAGTAAGAAACTAAACTCTTTGAAAGATTGATAAAAATATATTTAGCTAGACTGATCAAGAATAAAGAGAAAATACAAATTATTAATAGCAGAAAAGAAAGCTAGAACACAAAGATATATTTTACAGTGTTTAAAGAATAATAAAAGAATATTTTGAACAAATGTGTGCTCATAAAGTTGACAAAAAATTACCACTGATATAAGAAACAAAAAAATAAAACAGCACTCAGTTAAAGAAAGTGAACTCATAATTGAAAAAATTTCCATACAGAAAATTGTCTGTGATAGCTTTACTGGTAGATTCTAAATTATATACTTAAGCAAGAAATGATACCAACTCTCCACAAATACTTTCAAAAAACAAAGGAGTAAGGAACATTTCTAATACATTTTATGATGCCAGAATTATCATACAAGGCAAAGAGATTTATTCACACTGTCATTGAGCAAGAGGTCTTAACCAGTGCAATAAGGAAAAAAAAAAAGCCTTACAGGTTGGAAAGATAGTAACACATTCTTAATGCATTAATGACATGATTTTCATTTTAAGGAATCTACTTAAAAAAAAAAGCTAGGGAAACTAATATGTAAATTTATCAAGGTCATGAGACTCATGGTCAATATATATTTAAAAAATGGGGCCACATGGGTGGCTCAGTCAGTTAAACAACTGACTTTGGCTCAGGTCATGATCTCATGGTTCTGAGTTTGAGCCCCACATTGGGCTCTGTACTGACAGCTCGGAGCCTGGAGCCTGCTTCAGATTCATTCTCTCTCTCTCTCTCTCTCTGCCCCTCCCCTACTCACTCTCTGTGTCTCTCTCTCTCAAAAAAAATAAGTAAACATTTAAAAAAATTAGTAAAAAATGAATTAGGTTTTTATATTCTAGAAAAGAATGTTAAATTAAAAACAGTATCATTTGTATAGAATAAAATATTTAAGAATAAATATATTAAAATATTTATGTACATATATACTAAAAACTAAAATATGTTTCTGACCAAAATTAGAATTAAATAAATGGGGAGATACAATACTCTCATGGATTAGAAGATTTAGATTATTCAGATGGCACTTCTCCCCAGTGTGCTCTATAGATTCAATGCAATCTCAAATCAAAATACTAGCCTATTTTAAAATTTGGCAGAAAATTATTAACTGGTTTTAAAATTGATACAGATATAAAATGGTTGTACAATATCCAAAACAAACCTGAAAGTGAAGAACAGTGTTAAGGATTTAGAAAAATCTGCCTGCCCTGTCCAACCTGGCCTGCCTCAGTCCCTGCACAGCAGGTACCCTCCTATAGAGAACCTGCATAACCTTGCTAACACCATGCATCCCACCTCTGTGCAATTTGCAGATCTGTCCCCTCCAAGTGCCCTGCAGTTTGGTACTACTGCATCTCTGGTAAACACCTAATCTCAATCAACTCATCTTGGGGACATCTCCAGACTGGCCCACTGACACTACAGGGATCAAATACTGCCCACAACAGGAAAAGAGAGCCATTGCAGGTTACTGGACTGAAGGAAAAAGTGGGTCAGCCATAATAGCAGGGCACATGCATCACATATAGAAGACACTCCTGAAGCATCAGGTTTAGGTGAACAGGAGACACTACACACAGGGCACCACATTAACTCTTCTTCATAAGACCACTACTTTCAAGAGCAGGAGACATAGCTGACTTCCCTAACATGCAGAAGCAGACACAGAGAGTTAGACAAAATGAAGAGACAGAGGAATATGTCCCAAATGATAGACTAGGAAGGACAATACCACAGTCAGAAGCCTAAGCAAAATGGAGACAAGTAATATGCTGATAGAGAACTTAAAGTAATAATCATAAAGATACTCACTGGATTTGAGGAAAGAGTGGAAGACCTCAATAAGACCCTTAACAAAGAGATGGAAAATATAAAAAAGAACTAGAGATTAAGAACTTAAAACATGAAATTAAAAATACACTAGATGGAATAAACAGAATAGAGGAAGCAGAAGAACAAATCAGTGACCTGCAGGACACAGGTAACGGAAAGTAATCAAGCTGAACAGGTGAGGAAAAAAAATGAAAAGAGATTTAGGGAACTCAGCAACACCACCAAGCACAATAACATTCACACTATAAGGATCCCAGAAAGAGAAGACAGATAAATGGAGCAGAAAAGTTACTTGAAGTAATAACAGCTGAAAACTTCCCAAATCTGGGGAAGAAAACAGAAGTCCAGATCCAAGACACACACAGACACCCCAATAAAATCAACCCAAGGAGGTTCACACCAAGACACATAATTAAAGTGACTGGGGGCACCTGGGTGGCTCAGTCAGTTGAATGTCCGACTTCAGCTCAGGCCATGATCTCACAGTTTGTGCATTCAAGCCACACATCAGGCTCACTGCTGTCAGCACAGAGCCTGCTTCAGATCCTCTGCCCCTCTTTCTTTGTCCCTCCTCTGTTTGTATGCTCTCAAAAATAAATAAAACATTAAAAAATAATAAAGTGACAAAAAGTAGTGATAAAGAAAGAATTTTAAAAACAGCAAGAGAAAATAAAACCATTACATACACAAGAAACCCGATAAGGCTAACAGCTGTTTTTTTCAGCAGAAATTTTGCAGGCCAGAAGGTCATGGCATGATGTATTCAAAGTGCTGAAAGGAAAAATCTGCAGCCAAGAATACTCTATCCAGCAAGGCTATCATTCAGAATAAAAGGAGATAGAGTTTCACACACAAATAAAAGTTAAAGGAATTCATGACCACTAAATCAGCCTTCTAAGAAATATTAAAGATTCTCTGAGTAGAAAGGAAAGAACATAAATAGGAGTAAGAAAAGTAGGAACCACAAAAGTAGTAAAAATAAGTATATCTGTAAAAATCAGTGTCAGGACTCGGAAAATAAAAGAATGTAAAGTGTAACACCATGTAAATAAAAAGTGGGAGCGGGGAGAAAGGGGAAGAATGGGTTCAAACTTAAGCAACCATCAACATAATATAGACTGTTATATGTAGAAGATGTTGTATACAAACCAAACAGTAGCCAGAAATCAAAACCCAGTATTAGATATGCAAAAAATAAAGAGAAAGGAATCCAAGTATATCATTAAAGAAAGCCAAGTAATTTTGAGAGAAGAGACCGAGAGAAGAAATGAACAGAGAAGAACTATAAAAATAAACAAAGGGGCATCTGGGTGGCTGAATTGGTTAAGCATCCAACTTCAGCTCAGGTCCTGATCTTGCAGTTCATGAGTTCGAGTCCTGTGTCAGGCTCTGTGAGGACAGCTCAGAGCCTGGAGCCTGCTTCAGATTCTGTGTTTCCCTCTCTCTCTCTGCCCCTTCTCCACTCACACGTGCTCTCTCTCTCTCTCTCTCAAAAATAAAAAAGCTTTTTTTTTAATTTAAAAAAGCATAAAACAAGTAACAAAATAGCAATAAATACATATCTGTCAATAATTACTTCGAACATAAATGGAATAAATGCTCCATTCAAAAGACATCCAGTGACAGAGGGGAGCTTGGAAGTAGTAGGAGAATGCTGAGCTCACCTCAACCCACATTTTCAAGAACATATCATCCACATCTAAATCAACAAGCCAGAAAGGTTGATGGAGGGTGGGAGGGAGGAGAAAGTGGGTGATGGGCACTGAGGAGGGCACCTGTTGAGACGAGCACTGGGTGTTGTATGGAAACCAATTTGAAAATAAATTTCATATTAAAAAAATAAGAGAAAAAGTAAAAAGAAAAAAATAAAATAAAAAATAAGCTTAAAAAAACAAACAAAAAAACCCCAACAATAACAAGAAAGAACACAAAGAACAGTTCCCACAACTACAGACAAGAAGCTGCATCTGAAAAGTTAGGAAGGTCAGAAAGATGAAGGGAGGCTGCCCTCGGGAAGGAGGGAAGGAGCTGCCCACACAGAGAGGGCCCACAAAAAGGCCCTTGTACCAGGGAGCTCACATGGGAAAGACTAATCCCCATAATGTTTAACTTTAAAAACCAGAGGGGCTGAATTCTGTGAGTGGTACTTGCAGTCTGAATCTTTAAAAGTCTACTGACTCAGCAATGGGCAAGTCGGGAAGGTGAGTGATAGCTGGATCACTGCTCTTAATGAGACAGCAGCCTGTGCAGAAAGGCAACAAAGAAACAGCAGTATACACAACACCAGGGGCAAACAGAATAAATATCTGTTCATACTGATTTTGGAACATATTGGGGGACTTCTCCAAACATGAGGGAGCTGGCAGATGTCATTTTCCTGCCCTGCTCTCTCAACATAAACACAGAGTCACCTGTGAGAAGTGGGGCTACACAGAGACTTGTAGCTTTGGTTCAGTGCTTAGGGCAAATTTTATTAAAACTGACCATGTTCCCCGACCAGCCAGGTACACAGCTGCCTCAGCATGTCACACACATCCACCCTGATGCTCCCAGCCATGCATTCTCAGACAGTGAAGTGCAACGCACCTAGCTGCATGTCCCCAGATACCTTCATGCAACATGCCATCATGCTCCATGCCCAACTGCATACCCTCAGCCACCAGGTGCAGAGCTACCACCATGAAATGGGCTGAGCCACCCACCTCCATCCACACCCAGTCATCACTGGGTGCTGTTCCAAGCCTAACGCCCCAGCATCCCTAGCATGCAACCCTAAGCTCCCATGGGCATTGCAGGATTGGGCATAGAACTAGTGGCCAGCACAGATTTTGCTAATATTGCTACTGCACTTCCAGGTTCCCCAGTGGGCACATTACCTCAGAGTTGGCCTTCTTGGTTCCCACTAACACCAGAGAGAGCAAGCACATTCAACAATATGCAGAGTCAATATAGATGACTGCAATTAAAGGAAAAGGGACTCAGACACAACATCAGGGCATAAGCAACAAGCACAGGATACTCTCCTGAAGGGCTAGATTCTGGTGATCACTAGACACCGCACTGCAGGGCACTCCAGGACCTCCTCCTCACAACTTTCAAGAGCAAAGACACAGCTGACTTTCTTAACACACAAAAACAGATGCAGAGAGGCAGACAAAATGAGGAGATAGAGAAATTGATTCCAAATGAAACAACAGGACAAGGCCACAGCCAGAGATCTAACCGAAAAAGATATAAGTAACATGCCTGACAGAGAATTTAAAGCAATGATCATAAGGATATTCACTGGACTTGAGAAAAGCATTGAAGACATGAGTGAGACCCTTGACACAGAAATAACAGCAGAGATAAAGGTCTTAATAAATGAAATGAGAAACAAGCTTCATGGAATGAACAGCAGGCTGGAAGAAGCAGAGGAATGAATTAGTGACCTAGAAGACAGAGTAATGGAAAGTAATCAAGCCGAAGAAAAGAAAAAGAAAAGAATTATGCCAAACGAGAAAAGACTCAGTGAACTTAGTGACTCCACCAAACATAGTAACATTCATATTATAGGAGTCCCAGAAGAAGGGAGAGAAAAGGAGGCAGAGAATTTATCTGAAGAAATAGCTGAAAACACCCCTAATCTGGAGAAGCAAATAGATATCCAGATCCAAGAAGCACAGAGAACCCCCAAAAAAATCAACAAAAGAAGACATCTACCAAAACATATTATAAATAAATTAGCAAAATATAGTGATAAAGAAAAGAATTTTTAATGCAGCATGACAAAAAGCCAGTCACTTAAAAGGGAAACCCATAAGGCTAGTGAGAGATTTTTCAACAGAAATTTTGCAAGCCAGAAAGGATTGGCATGATATATTCAAAGTGATGAATGGGAAAAATATGCAGCCAAGAATACTCTATCGAGCAAGTACATCATTCAGAAGAGAAGGTGAGTAAAGAGTGTCCCAGACAAACAAAAACTAAAGGAGTTCATGACTGCTAATCCAGCTCTGAAAGAAATATTAAAAGGGAATCTTTGAGTGGAATGAAGAGACCAAACATGACAGGAGAGAGGTAGGAAACACAAAAGCAGGAAAAATGAATATTTATGTTAAAATAAGTCAAGGAACTCACAAAAAAGGATATGAAATATAATAATGTACCTAAATGTGGGGAGGAGAGTAGAGGAGAGGAGAGGGTTCACACTTTAATGACCATCAATTTAATATAGACTGCTATATGCAGAAGAAGTTATACACAAACCTAATGGTAGCCATATAACAGAAACTACTAATAAATATGCAAAGAATAAACAGAAAGAAATCCAAATATATCACTAAAGAAAATCAACAAAACATGAAACAAAGAAACATAAGAACGGTTCAGAAAAAATCTTCAGACAACCACAACACAATTAACAAAACGTCAATAAATACATATCTATCAATAATCACTTTGAATGTAAATGGACTAAATACCCCAATCAAAAGATATAGGGTGATGACTAGACATTTTTCCAAAGAATACATCCAGATGGCTAACAGACACATGAAAAGATATTCAACATCACTCATCATTGGGGAAATGCAAATCAAAACTATGATGAGATACCATCTCATACCTGTCAGAATGGCTAAAATTAACAACAGAAGAAACAATTAGCAAGGATTCCAATCCTCTTACACTGTTGGTGGGAACCCAAACTAGTGCAGCCACTCTGGAAAGCAGTATTGAGGTTTTTCAAAAAGTTAAGAATAGAGGGCACCTGTGTGGCTCAATAGTTACACATCTGACTTTGGCTAGGGTCATGATCTCACAGTTGATGAGTTCAAATCCTACCTTGAGTGAGCCCTAGCCCCACTTCAGGTAAAAAACATGAGCCCCAGTGAGCCCCACTTGTCTCTCTCTTCCCCCTCCCTCTCTCTCCCACTCTCTGCCCCTCACAGGATTCTCTCTCTCTCTCTCTCTCTCTCTCTCTCTCTGTCCCTTGCTCACTTGCACCCTCTATGTCTCCCTAAAAAAAAAAAAAGATCAAGTTCAAATAAATGTATTAATATTTTTTTTTAAAAAAGTTAAAAATATAACTCCCCTAAATGCAACAATTGCACTACTAGGTGTTTATCCAAAGGATACAAAAATACAGATTTAGATGGGCATATGCACCCTGATGTTTATAGCAGTATTATCAACAAAAGCCAAACTATGGAAAGAGCCCAAGTGTCCATCAACTGATAAATGGATAAAGAAGATGTGGTATACACACACACACAATGGAATATTACTCAGACATCAAAAAGAAAGAAATCTTGCCTTTTGCAATGATGTGAATCAAGCTATAGTGTATTATGCTAAGCAAAATAAGTCAGGCAGAGAAAGACAAATGCATATTATTTCAATCATATATGAAATTTTAAGGAAAAAAACCAGATGAACATATGGCGGGAGGGGAAGAGAGAGGGAAACAAACCATAAGAGATTTTTAATGACAGATAAAACTGAGGATTGATGGAGGGAGGAAAGGAGAGGAGGGCTAGATGGGTGTTGGGTATTAAGGAGGACACCTGTTATGATGAGCACTGGGTGTTGTATGTAAGTGTTGATCACTGATTTCTACTCCTGAAACCAATATTGTACTGTATGTTAACTCACTAGAATTCAAATAAAAATTTGAAAAGAAAAAAAAAAGACGTAAGGGTGACATGATGGACAAAAAACAAGACACATCTACATGCTGACTACAAGAGACTCATTTCAGACCTAAAGTCATATGCAGATTGAAAGTGAAAGAATGGAGAAACATCTACTGTGCAAATAGATGTCAAGAGCAAGCTGGAGTAGCAGTACTTATATTTGAAAAAGTAGACTTTAAAAGATAGACTATAACAAGAAAAAGGAGGAAACTATATAAAGGGGACAATCCAACAAGAAGATATAACAATTATAAATATTTATACACCCACCATGGAAGACCCAAATACATACAACAGTTAATAACAAACATTAAGGACGTGACCGATAATACAATAATAGTATAGGACTGTAACACCCCACTTCCCAAATCACACAATAGCCTACAAAACAAACTTCAACAAATTCAAGAAGATCAAAATAATACCATGCATATTTTCTGACCACAATGCTATGAAACTAAATATCAACCACAAGAAAAAAATCTGGAAATACCACAAACACATGGAGGTTAAATAATGTTACTAAACAATCAATGGGTAAACCAGAAATAAAAGAGGAAATTAAAAAGTACATGGAAACAAAAGAAAATGAAAACACAACAGTCCAAAACCTGTAGCAAAAGTGGTTCTAAGAGGGAAGTTATAGCAATACATGCCTACCTCAAGAAGCAAGAAATATCTCAAATAAACAAACTTGCACCTAAAGGAGTTGGAAAAAGAAAAACAAACAAGACAACAAGACTGAAGGAAGGAAATAATAAAGATTAGAGCAGGAATAAATGATATAGAAACTGAAAAAGACAATAGAACAGATCAATAAAACCAGAAGCTACTTTTTTTTTTATTTTGGGGGAAAATCAATAAAATTGATAAACCTTTAATAAGACATACCAAGAAAAAAAGAGAAAATATTAAAATAAATAAAATCACAAGTGAGACAGGATAAATAACAACCAACACCACACAAATAAAATCAATCCAAAGAGAATATCATGAAAGTATACATGTCAACAAACTGCATAATCTAGAAGAAATGGATAAATTCCCAGAAACATATAAACTACCAAAACTGAAACAGAAAGAAACAGAAAATTTGAACAAAACAGACTGATAACCAGCAAAGAAATTGAGTTTGTAATAAAAACTCCCAACAGGGGTGCCTGGGTAGCTCAGTTGGTTAAGCGTCCAGCCCTTGGTTCAGCTCAGGTTATGATCTCATAGTTTGTGAGTTCAAACTCTGCATCAGGCTCCACATTGACAGTGTGGAGCCTGCTCAGATTCTCTCCCCCACTGTCTCTCTGCCCTTCCCCCACCTGCTCTCTCTGTCTCTCAAAATAAATAAATAAACTTCAAAAAAATTTTTAAAAAAACACTTCACAGGTGAATGACTTCACAGGTGAATTTTACCAAAAATTTACAGAAGAATTAATACCTACTCTTCTTAAACTATTGCAAAAAATTAGAAAAGGAAGTAAAACTTCCAAATTCATTCTATGAGGCTAGCATTACTATGATACCAAAATCAGATAATGACATCAACAAAAAAAGAACTATTGGTCAATATCCCTGATGAACTTAGATGCAAAAATTCTCAAGAAAATACTAGCAAACTGAATTTAAAATATGTTAAAAAAAATATCATTTACCAGGATCAAGTGGGATTTATTCCTAGGATGCAAGGGTGATTCAATATTTGCAAATTAATCAATGTGATACATCATACCAGTAAGAGAAAGGATAAGAACCATATGATCATATCAATAGATGAAAAAAAAGCATTTGACAAAGTACAACATCCATTCATGATAAAAAGCCTCAACAAAGTAGTTTTATATATTATATATATATCTATCTATTATATATAATAAAGGCTATATATGAAAATAAAGGCCATATATGAAAAACCCACATGTGAACATCTTTCTTTCTTTTTTTTTTTTTTTAATTTTTTTTCAACGTTTATTTATTTTTGCAACAGAGAGAGACAGAGCATGAACGGGGGAGGGGCAGAGACAGAGGGAGACACAGAATCAGAAACAGGCTCCAGGCTCTGAGCCATCAGCCCAGAGCCTGACGCGGGGCTCGAACTCCCGGACCGCAAGATCGTGACCTGGCTGAAGTCGGACGCTTAACCAACTGCGCCACCCAGGCGCCCCAGTGAACATCTTTCTTAATGGGGAAAAACTGAGAACTTCTCCCCTAAGGACAGGAACAGGACAAGGATATCCACTCTCATCACTTTCACTCAACATATTACTTGAAGTCCTGGCCACAGAAATCAGACAATAAAAAGAAATAAAAGGCATCCAAACTGGTAAGGAAGAAGTAAAAATTTCACTATTTGTAGATGACATGATGCTACATAGAAAACCCAAAAGACTCCACCAAAAATTGCTGTAATTAATAAATTCAGTAAAGTCACAGGATACAAAATCAGTGTACATAAATCTATGGCATTTCTATATACATATAATGAAGCAGCCGAAAGAGAAGTTAAGAAACAATCCCATTTATAATTGCACCAAAAATAATAAGACACTTAGGAATAAACCTAAACAAAGAGGTGAAAGATCTGTACTCTGAAAACTATGAAACACTGATGAAAGAAACTGAAGATGACACACAGCAATGGAAAGATATTCCATGTTCATGGTTGGAAGAATTAATATTACTAAAATGCTTAAACTACCCAAAACAACCTAACATACAATAAAATCCTTATCAAAACGCCAACAGCATTTTTCATGGCAACAATTCTACAATTTTTATGGAACCACAAAAGACCCCAAACAGCCAAAGCAATCTTGAGAAAGAAAAGCAAAGATGGAGGCATCATAATTCCAGACTTCAGGTTTTATTACAAAGCTGTAGTTATCAAAACAGTATGGCACTGGCACAAAAAAAGACATATAGTTCAATGGAACACAGCAGAAAGCCCAGAAATGAACCCACAATTATATGGTCAATTAATCTTTGACAAAGCAGGAAAGAATATTCAACAGGAAAAAATACAGTCTTTTCAACAAATGGTGTTGGGAAAACTAGAGAGTATCATACAAAAGAATGAAACTGGACCACTTTCTTACAGAATACAGAAAAATAAACTCAAAATGGGTTAAAGACTTAAATGTGAGACAAGAAACCATAAATATCCTAGAAGAGAACACAGGAAATAACTTTTCTGACATCAGTCACAGCAACTTTTTTCTACATATGTCTCCTGAGGCAAGGGAAACAAAAGCAAAAATGAATTATTGGGACTGTATCAAAATAGAATACTTCTGCACAACAAAGGAAATAATCAATAAAACCAAAAGGCAACCCACTGAATGGGAGAAAACATTTCCAAATCATATATCTGATAAAGGGTTAGTATCTAAAATATGTAAAGAGGTTGCAGAACTCAACATCCTCAAAATAAATAATCCAATTAAAAAATGGGCAGAAGACATAAAAAGACATTTCTCCAAAGAAGACATCCAGATGGCCAATAGACCATCTGAATGGTCTTTTCTTGAGAAAAGGTGCTCAACATCACTCATTATCAGAGAAATGCAAATCAAAACCACACTAAGATATCTCCTCACACCTGTTAGAATGGCTAAAATCAACAACGCAAGTAACCATAGGTGCTGATGAGGATGTGGAGAACAAGGAACCCTCTTCTATTGTCATTGAGAATGCAGAATGGTGCAGCTTGTGTGGAAGACAGTATGGAGGTTCCTCAAAAAATAAAAATAGATGGGGCGCCCGGGTGGCTCAGTCAGTTGAGCATCCAACTTCCACTCAGGTCATGATCTCGTGGTCTGTGAGTTCAAGCGTCGCGTCGGGCTCTGTGCTGACAATTCAGAGCCTGGAGCCTCCTTCAGATTCTGTGTCTCCCTCTCTCTCTGCCCCTCCCCCGCTCATGCTCTGTCTCTCTCTCTCTCTCTCTCTCTCTCTCTCTCTCTCTCTCTCTCTCAAAAATAAATAAACATTAAAAAAAATTTTTTAAAAGAGAATTACCACATAATCCAGTAATTGCACTCCTGGGTATTTACCCAAAGAATACGAAAACACTAATTTGAAAAGATATATGCACCTCTATATTTATTGAAGCATTATTTACACTAGCCAAGGTGTGGAAGCAGCCCAGGTGTCCATCAAGAGATGAAAGCATAAAGAAGATGGGGTATATATATGCAATGGAATATTACTCATCCATGAAAGGAATGAAATACTGCCATTTGCAAGACATGGATGGATCTAAAGAGAAAAAAGCTAAGTGAAATAAATCAGTAAGAGAAAGACAAATACCATATGATTTCACTCCTACGTGGCATATAAAAAACAAAACAAATGAACGGGAAAAATAAAGTGACAAACCAAAAATAGACTCTTAATTACAGTGAGCAAATAAAATGGGAGGTACGTTTAGGAATGGGTTAAACAGATGAAGAGGATTAAGAGTACACTTACTTTGATGAGCACTGAATAATGTATAAAATGGATGAATCACTATTTTGTACACCTGAAAGTAATGTAACACTGTATGTTAACTACACTGGAATTAAACATTTTAAATAAATAAATAAATAACAAAATAAAATCGTAGAGTTGGCAGTTTTGAAAGACAAGTTAAAAAAAATGCGTCTGCATCAATTGGATAGCTACACGAAAAAAATTAACCTCAAACTTACTTCACACCATAAACAATTAACTTGGAATGGATCACAGACTTAAATGCAAAATTATAAATATGAAACTTATGGAAGAAAACATAGGGGGAAATATTCATTGCCTTGAGGTAGACAAATGGGACTGAAAATGCTGCAACTTTAAAAGAAAATATTAATATATAGGACTTCATCAAAATTTAAGAGTTCTGCCCTTTGAAAGATATCATTAAAATAATGAAAATGCAAGTCATAGATTGGCTAGTGGCCAGCATCACTTAATACCAAAAACTAACAAAATATTTGAATATCATAGCTAATAAAGCATCTGTATCCAGGATATATAAAGAACTCTAATAACTCAAGAATGAAGAAACCCAATAAAAAGGGTACAACTTTTACAAAGACATTTCACAGAGGAAGATATACAAATAATCTTTAAGAATGTAAAAAGGTTCAACCTCATTGGTCAGCAGGGAAAGACAAAGTAAAACCACAATGGAGTATCAGCACACACCCACTAGAATAGCAAAAATTAAAAGGAATGATAGCACCAAATGTTAGCAAAGACAGAAAATAACCAGAATGTTCACACATTGATGGTAGGAGTTTAAAATGGCCCAACCATTTTGGAAAAAAGTCTATTTCTTATAAAGTTAATAAAAACATACGTTATTGTTAGAGTAAGCAACTAGTTAGGCTTTAATAGAATGTCTGGAGGCCAGCAAATGGGGAGTCAACGCCCATTATCGGGACAGGCAGCAACCTGTCCTGGCAGCATTCCACAAACAAGGCCACAGGAAGCCAGATCAAACCAGACAGATCAAGACAAAGAAGACCTGAGACCCTCACCAAGTAGAGGAGAAAAGGTGGGAAACCCTGCTCCAAAAAATCCCCTTCCCAAATAATACATCTTCCACCCTCTTGTTAACAACTGTCCATAAAGATAGAGACCTAAGCCCTGTGGTGAACAGCTCTCCCTTGAGCTTCTTTGGTCTCACATTTAAGAGTGTACTATCTCTCTTTAAAAAACTCCTCACATGCACTGTTCAACCACTGTCTGGTCTGCCCTTGAATTCTTTCTGGGGACTAAGAACCTTTAGCAACTCCTTTGGGATACGCTGGGTCAAGAGCCCAGGGTCTCCCCAGTTCACCTTGGTAACATTATGACCTAGAATTTCCACTCCTGGATTTGTACCTATAATAAACAAATGTATATGTGTACAAGAACACTTGTACAAATATGTTCACAACAGCTTTATTCATGGTAGTAAAAGACTGGAAACTATTTAAATAACTATCAACAGATAGTAGAAAACAAATTATGGTATATTCATTCAATGTAGTATCTCTCAGCAATTACAAGGAATAAGCCACCGATACACACAGTGTGAATAAATCTCACCAACATTATGCTGAATGAAAGATTCCAGACATAGAAAAAAGTATATACTGAATGATTCCATTTGTATAAAATTCTAGAACCACTGAAGCTAATTTAAGATGAAAAATATCACAAATGTGCTTATCTCTTTAGGGTTGGGGTTGACTGGGAAGAGTAGAGGGAACTTTAGGTGAGGTGATATAAATGTTCTATATCTTAGTTGGGAGTAGGTTATATGGGTCACAACTCAATGAATTATAAACTTACAATTCATGCATTTAACTGTCTATAAATTCTATTCCAACTCTTCCCCCTCAAATCCCCCAAGGACAAAACCCCCACTAGAAACAAGTATTAAACTCTAGTTAGGAGAGTTTTTCTTCTCAACAGTATGTATTGCCAATTCTGAAACCAAGCAAATTAGTGAATTTACTGAGGATAATGGAATATAGGAAGAAGGAAGACTAGAACATAACCTGTGGTACTGTAATGGAATTAAAGATACCAATTAAGTTTTTAAAAAATATAAAGAAATAAATATGGGGCACCTGAGTGGCTCAGTTGGTTAAGCATCTGACTTCAGCTCAAGTCATGATCTCATGGCTTCTGAGTTTGAACCCCACATCGGACAATGTGTTGACAGCTCAGAGCCCAGAGCCTGCTTCCGGTTCTGTCTCCTTCTCTCTCTGCCCCTCCCCCATCTCAAAAGAAAATAAATAAACATTAGAAATAAAGACATACACATATATATACACACATACACACACACACACACACATATTTTCTAGCCCTTACCTCTGAAGAGATCTAAAAGCTTCAATACTTTAGAAGCAATAAACACACCTAGCACACAGATCTTGGTTTCTAAATGCCATTCTCTATAATAAGGAACCAAATGTTCTGAAGAAATAGTTAATTTCAACACCAGGGGATGAAAAACATAAGACAAGCCTGAAACACTTTATTGAATCAAAGGATAATACTCAAAAAATCACTGGGACATATAGAAAGGATACAGGAGCTATTTTAAGAGTTCTTACTGGCCAAATCTTGGAAAATTTGTCAAAATAAATATTGGTAGTAATGGGTTATAGTTTACTGAATAGAATAAGAATCCATAAATCACAGTGATATAAATAAATTCACACATAAAAAATCAATAAAGGAGAGAAGATAGAACTCTTCCTCAGTAGAATCACAGCTAATGATTGTATAATGAATAATGAGTTGCAAAATCACCTATAGATAGCAAAAGTAATGGCTGAAAGTTTGATGAGGACAAAATACTTACATAATTTCCAAATATCTCCCCATATTATTTTCAAAAGGGAAATGGTAATTTTAAGTAGAGAAACCTGGGAGACACAACCTGAATAGTACAGTTAAGGCTAACATCACTAATATTGGGACAAACTGAAAGCATGTGCTTTCTAATATGATGTACTGAGAAGGACACAGCACTATTTTTGTAGTATTCTTGCCAAAAATGCACAACCTGAATGTGATCATGAGGAAAAATCAGACACATCCAAACTGAGGGATACTCCACAAAAATAACTGACTATACCCTTCAAAAAAAAATCAGTCAAGAAAGCAAAGGAAATTTGAGGAACTGTCCCACATAAAAAGGTATGACAGGGGCACCTGAGTGGCTCAGTCAGTTAAGCGTCTGACTTTAGCTCAGGTCATGATCTCGTGGTCCGTGACTTTGAGCACCACGTCGGGCTCTGCTAACAACTCAGACCCTGGAGCCTGCTTCAGATTCTGTGTCTCCCTCTCTCTCTGCCCCTCCCCTGCTCATGTTCTGTCTCTCTCTCTCACCCAAAAATTAATAAACATTTTTTAAAAAATTAAAAACGTATGACAGATACCTAGACCAGAGAAAGTCTCTTATGGGACATTTTTGGACAGACATTTTTGGACAATTGATTAAACTAATATGGACAATGGATTATATAATAGTGTTACATCTGTTAGATTTCCTGATTTTACTAACTATACTGTAGTTATGTAAAAGAATTTTCTTATTCCACGTAAATACACACTCAAATTTTTAGATGTAAAAGGCAGGCGAGGGGAGGGGAACCACACCATACCAATGGTGAAGTATCATTATTTTGTTATTATAATTGATAAAATACCCAATGTGATTTCAGAACAAAGTTACATCACCCTGTTGCCTTTAGAGAGTACTGACGTTTCAAAAGCCATAGGTTGATAAATGTGGGGTATCAAATTTAACATTAATTTGTACAAATTCTTGAGATAAGAACAACGTTAAAGATAAACCTGAATTTACATTCTAATTTCTCTAAACATTGATCCTGGCCTAGTTCAAAATTGTCTAATCTATGAGAATTAGTCTTGAAACCAGCCAACAGTGAGAGGCTAGCTGAACTACAAAGAAAAGAAAAGAAAAGAAAAGAAAAGAAAAGAAAAGAAAAGAAAAGAAAAGAAAAGAAAAGCTTTGTAATACTGAGGCCTCCCCACATTAGGTCTCTGACAAGAGAAAAGAGATGAATTAAAATATTCCCTTTAATAGCTTATGTGCACTTTCCACAACCACCATCCGCCTCTACCCCCATCCGCCTGCTCAACATACAGGTTCCTTTCTCTCCACCAACACTCCTTCCATTTGGGAATGTACTAAAGTCATTTCTCATATTTTTTTTTTGTTTTTAATCTGGGCATCTATTGAGTATTATTGTAAGCTTTTAAAGCCCACACGCCCTGGCAAGAGTTAACAGGAATTCCAGATATTATCAAATATATTTAAACATGATGCTTGAGTGGTCTTTGCAGCTGGTAGGTTATACATAAAATATGTTCAGCCAGTGATAGCGTCCTTATCTAAAGACAGAAGCTAGCAAAATTTCATCCTGTGTGCTCTGTCAGATTGTTCCCTTGGACAGATGGCAGAAGACTCCCGATGACAAGTGTGAGATGCTATCTGGGTGTCATGGCAGTGGTTTTCTCATTGCCCTGGACAGAGTTCCCTGGCTACTCTCTTCATTTGAAGCGTGCAAATGAGTAGATGTGGATTGCAGAATGTGTGTGATCAATAAACTCACATAATTAGAATCTTGCTGAAAGGAGTAATCTCTCTATGAAACAACCTCCATTAAGGCTTGGTCTCCCTAACTAGACAAGAGCTCACATTGTCTCACCTTCTTGTATATTTTCCCCAAGTGACAAGAGTAAAGTGACAACACAAATGACAAAATTTTAAGTGCTGTCCACCTTGCCCAGAATCAAGCTTTTAGTTCCTTGACTCACAGAACCAGCCAGCCAGGAGCTCACTGGGGAAATTCAAATCCAACATCTTCCTCAGTATACTGTCTGCTTTTATCTTATCTCATCTCCCTGCTGCTAAAAGGCACTGCTACTCAGTGCACATGAACCCATACACCCACAATGCAGAAGTTACTCCCTTAATCCCTATACTTCTTGTGCAGGCCCTCTCTTTAAACCACAGGTCAAGGTTTGCACATGCTCTTCAAAGTCATCCCTATGTAAGCCTTCCCATTCATCCTAGCCATTGGCCCCTGAATAAATAAATAGTAAATGTATTCTCCCAAGGCACTGTTGCATTTACAGACTTGTATAATTACACACACACATACACACACACACACACACACACACACACACACACAAGTGGTAAAACACATGCAACATAAAATTTCCCATTTTAACCACTTTTAAGCATACTATTCAGCAACATTAAGAACATTTACACTCTTGTACAACAAATCTCCCAAACTCTTTTCATCTTGCAAAACTGAAACTCTTTACCCATTTAAAAAAAGTCCCTAGCCCCAGCTTCTGGCAGCCACTATTTTACTTTATGTCTCTATGAATTTGATTACTCTAGGTAACTCATATAAATAGAATCATACATTATTTGTCTTTTAGTAACTGCCTTTTACATTTAGTATAATGTCCTTAAGGTTCATCCATGTTGTAGCATATGTCAAAATTTCCTTCTTTTTAAATATGAATCATATTTCTTTATATATATAAAGGAATATGATATATAAATATATATTATATATAAATATATATAAATTTTATATATAAATATATTTATATGTAATATATATATGAATCATATTCATATATATATATATACACACACACACACACACACACATATATATATATATATATATATATATATATACACACATTACGTTTATCTGCTCATCTTTTGGTGAACACTTGGTTGCTTCCACCTTTTTAGCTATTGTGAATAATGCTGCCATGTACCTAAGTATACAAATATATCTTTGAGACTCCATCCACAATTCTTTTGGGGTAGAATTCCAAAATTGAATTGTTGGGTTTTGTGGAAATTCTGATTTTAATTTTTTGAGGAACCACCATATTGTTTTCCACAGTGGCTGCACCAGTTTGCATTCCTGCCAACAGGGCACAATAGTTCCAATTTCTCCACATCCTCACCAACACTTGTTATTTCCTATGTTGCTGTTTCCTATGTAACAACATTTAGGGCAGTGAAAATACTCAGTACAATACCATGATGGTGGATACATTTCTAAAGCCACAGAATACATAATCCCAAGAGTGAACCATAATGTAAACTATGGACTTTGGGTGATAATTCCAGGTCAACATAAGGTCATCATCAACCTAAATTCAGCACAAATGTACCACTTTGGTAATGAATATTAATAATGGAGGATATTATGAATGTATGGGAAAAGGGAGTATACAGGAAATATCTGTAATGTCCCCTCAATTTTGTTGTGAACTTAAAACTGCTATAAAAAATAAAGTCTTAATATTTGACAAAATTCAGCACCCTTTCTTAATAAAAACACTTGAGAAAGTCGGGATAGAAGGAACATACTTAAAGATCATAAAAGCCATTTATGAAAAGCCCACAGCTAACATCATCCTCAATGGGGAAAAACTGAGAGCTTTTTCCCTGAGATCAGGAACACGACAGGGATGCCCACTCTCACCGCTGTTGTTTAACATAGTGCTGCAAGTTCTAGCATCAGCAATCAGACAACAAAAGGAAATCAAAGGCATCAAAATTGGCAAAGATGAAGTCAAACTTTCGCTTTTTGCAGATGACATGATATTATACATGGAAAATCCGATAGACTCCACCAAAAGTGTGCTAGAACTGATACATGAATTCAGCAAAGTTGCAGGATACAAAATCAATGTACAGAAATCAGTTGCATTCTTATACACTAACAATGAAGCAACAGAAAGACAAATAAAGAAACTGATCCCATTCACAATTTCACCAAGAAGCATAAAATACCTAGGAATAAATCTAACCAAAGATGTAAAGGATCTGTATGCTGAAAACTATAGAAAGCTTATGAAGGTAATTGAAGAAGATTTAAAGAAATGGAAAGACATTCCCGCTCATGGATTGGAAAAATAAATATTGTCAAAATGTCAATACTACCCAAAGCTATCAACACATTCAATGCAATCCCAATCAAAATTGCACCAGCATTCTTCTCGAAACTAGAACAAGCAATCCTAAAATTCATATGGAACCACAAAAGGCCCCGAATAGCCAAAGGAATTTTGAAGAAGAAGACCAAAGCAGGAGGCATCACAATCCCAGACTTTAGCTTCTACTACAAAGCTGTAATCATCAAGACAGCATGGTATTGGCACAAAAACAGACACACAGACCAATGGAATAGAATAGAAACCCCAGAACTAGACCCACAAACGTATGGCCAACTCATCTTTGACAAAGCAGGAAAGAACATCCAATGGAAAAAAGACAGCCTCTTTAACAAATGGTGCTGGGAGAACTGGACAGCAACATGCAGAAGGTTGAAACTAGACCACTTTCTCACACCATTCACAAAAATAAACTCAAAATGGATAAAGGACCTAAATGTGAGACAGGAAACCATCAAAACCTTAGAGGAGAAAGCAGGAAAAGACCTCTCTGACCTCAGCCGTAGCAATCTCTTACTCGACACGTCCCCAAAGGCAAGGGAATTAAAAGCAAAAGTGAACTACTGGGACCTTATGAAGATAAAAAGCTTCTGCACAGCAAAGGAAACAACCAACAAAACTAAAAGGCAACCAACGGAATGGGAAAAGATATTTGCAAATGACATATCGGACAAAGGGCTAGTATCCAAAATCTATAAAGAGCTCACCAAACTCCACACCCGAAAAACAAATAACCCAGTGAAGAAATGGGCAGAAAACATGAATAGACACTTCTCTAAAGAAGACATCCGGATGGCCAACAGGCACATGAAAAGATGCTCAACGTTGCTCCTCATCAGGGAAATACAAATCAAAACCGCACTCAGATATCACCTCACGCCAGTCAGAGTGGCCAAAATGAACAAATCAGGAGACTATAGATGCTGGAGAGGATGTGGAGAAACGGGAAGCCTCTTGCACTGTTGGTGGGAATGCAAATTGGTGCAGCCGTCTGGAAAGCAGTGTGGAGGTTCCTCAAAAAATTAAAAATAGATCTACCCTATGACCCAGCAATAGCACTGCTAGGAATTTATCCAAGGGATACAGGAGTACTGATGCATAGGGCCACTTGTACCCCAATGTTCATAGCAGCACTCTCAACAATAGCCAATTATGGAAAGAGCCTAAATGTCCATCAACTGATGAATGGATAAAGAAATTGTGGTTTATATACACAATGGAATATTACGTGGCAATGAGAAAAAATGAAATATGGCCTTTTGTAGCAACGTGGATGGAACTAGAGAGTGTGATGCTAAGTGAAATGAGCCATACAGAGAAAGACAGATACCATATGGTTTCACTCTTATGTGGATCCTGAGAAACTTAACAGGAACCCATGGGGGAGGGGAAGGAAAAAAAAAAAAAGAGGTTAGAGTGGGAGGGAGCCAAAGCATAAGAGACTGTTAAAAACTGAGAACAAACTGAGGGTTGATGGGGGATGGGAGGGAGGGGAGGGTGGGTGATGGGTATTGAGGAGGGCACCTTTTGGGATGAGCACTGGGTGTTGTATGGAAACCAATTTGTCAATAAATTTCATATATATAAAAAAATAAAAATAAATAAAAATAAATAAATAAATAAATAAACTAAAAAAATAAAGTCTTAATATAAAAAAATAGAACAAAAAATAAAATAAAATAAAATAACATCAAACTTTGAGATGCAAAAACAAACTTACATAGCTACAACCATCAAGACAAAGTGATATTACTGGTATAAACATAGAAATATAGATCAATGAAATTAAGAGTCCAAAAATAAACACTTATATTTATAGTCAGTTGATTTTGAACAAGGCTGCTAAGATAATTCAATGGGGAAAAAATAGTCTTTCAACAAATGTTAGCAGTACAACTGGATCTCTGATACAAAAGAATACATTTAATCCCCTACCTCACACCATATGCAAAAATTAATTTAAAATGGATCAAAGGCCTAAATATAAGAGTTAAAACTACAAAACTCTTAAAACATAGAAATAAACTGCCTTGACCTTGGATTAAGCCACGGTTTCTTGGATGTAACACCAAAAGCAGAAGTAACCAAAGAAAAATATAGATGAATTGGACCTCATTAAAATTAAGAATGTTTGTACTTCAAAGGACATTAAGAAAAAAGACACCCTGCAGAATGGGGGAAAATTTTTGCAACCATTTATCAAAGACTTGTATCCAGAATATACAGAGAATTCTTATAACATAACAATAAAAAGACAAATAATCTCATTTTTAAAATAGGCAAAGGATCTAGGGAGTATAATGTTAAGTGAAATAAATCAGTCAGAAAAAGACAAATACCATATGATTTTACTCAAATGTGGAATTTAAGAAATAACACAAAGAAAAAAAACAGAGACAAACCAAAAAACAGACTCTGAACTATAGATAACAAACTGCTGGTTCCCAGAGAGGAGGTGGGAGGGGCAGTGATGGGTGTAATAGGTGATGGGGATTAAGAGTGCACTTACCATGATGAACACTGAGTAATTTATAGAATCGTTGAATCATACTGTACACCTGAAACTAATATAACATTGTATGTTAATTATATTGGAAGCATAATTTTTTTTATTTGAGAGAGAGACAGAGAGAGAGAAAGGGAGGGAGGGAAGGAGGGGGGGAGGGAGGGAGGGAGAGGGAATCTCAAGCAGGCTCCATGCTCAGTGCAGAGCGTGATGTGGGGCTCAATCCCACAACCCTGGGATCACAATCTGAGCCAAAATCCAGAGCCAGTTGCTCAATCAACTGAGCCACTCAAGTGCCCCTGAAATTAAAATGTTAAAAACAGGCAAGGGATTTCAATAGAATTTCTCCAAAGAAGATACACTAATGGTCAATAAGTATATATAAAAATGTTTAGCATCATTAATCACTGAAGAAATGGAAATCAAAATCACAAATTTACTAGGGTCACATAACAAAAAATATGAATACTAACAATTGTTAGAATTAAGTATAAGTGTACCAAATAGATCTAGAACTTAAGGGTATAAAGGACTTTGCTTTTAAGATAAGCTCTAGACTTCTTTGGTACAGTTTTCCTCCAGGCTCATTGCAAGCTGGTGTTCACCATAAGAAGCAAGTGGGCCTTTGGGGTGCCTGCTCTGTTATTGTCCATTTATAGACTTGAAGGCATCTTTGTGACACTGTCATGAGTTAGATTCACAGTTTTGTTGATCTTTCCTGAGGCTCTGTGAGAAAAATTAGTTATGGGCTGATATGGCCATATTGTTCCTAATTATAGACTCCTGCACTGAATCAGTACATAATGTTCCCATGAGACTCTGAGGAGATCAAGACAGTCGCCTGATGCAGCAGATCATTTCCAGTGTAATAAAACAGGTCTGTGCACTGCACCCCATCACCACCTTATTTTTAACTTTTATCTTTATGACTTGAGACTACAGTTGCCTCCACTACATGCAAATCTCGCTTATCTACCCTCCACCAAACACTCCACCACAGGAAGCAAATTGGCAAAAGCCTATGTGCAGATGATATTATTTTATTTATCATTACCATGAACAGAAAAGTCCTCTGTAGATTGTTGCCCTTGCTTTCTAACTACTACCAGAAAAAATAGAAGATTAATTAGTCTAAAATTTGAATCATTGATTTTGATAAATATTTGTCATCCTTTATCTGGTCTATAACTAAAATGCATAAGCAAAAAAAAAAAAAAAGCTATCAGGGATTGGTCCCAAGCCTAGTGGTTTAATTCAACATTTTTGTAAATGATTTTATAAACTGCCAGAGCAAATATTTTGTTACTAGCTTATCTTGGATAGTTGACCTGTAAGTACATTGTTAACATTAGAGGTGCTTTACTGTCTGAGCATGCATTCATCAACATGCACTTACAGACATTCACAAGCCAAACTGGTGTGGCCATATCACTTGCCCACCCAAATATTGTCTCTGATCCCAAGCTGCCTGCTGTGTAAAGCCTTGTCTCCACTCATGGGTATTTCATGTGGAGGAGAATTCATTTTCTTTTCAACTGAGGTTTGAGGAGAGTTTCCTCCACAGTCATGATCAAATATCAAAACTCTTGTTCAGCTGACCTTTAAAATATGGAACCCTGTATTTAGCTGGCCACACAGAATATCTGCAGGTCAGTTATTTGTCAGGGAGGATACTCCTGAACCCACTCCTGCTCACTACTTAACAGAAGCTCACTTGGGCTTACCAGAAGCTCACACATAGAAGTCTTCTCATCAAACTATTCATTGCCATTGTTGCAGTAATCCTACACTGGAAACACACTGGGAGGTTAACTGGTGAATGAAGCATGTTACATTTACTGTAAGAGTATTACTGAGGATGCTATCCGGACCAAGAGGAGAATGTTTCAATCTCTAAAGAGGAAACATTTGTGTCTTTCTTAAGCAACTCGTTTAATTTTACCTCAAAGACACTCTAAACCTGCAATTGATTCTATTTCCTTCTTCATACTGGCCATAAGGAAACTGTGAGGCAGGTTTATGGCATACTCTAGTAACCAATACTTACAATGCATGAATTCATTCTTCTTACATCTTATTGTTCTACCCTTATTTTTCCTTGCCGCTATTTTCTCACTAGCCAGTATTTGTTTTTCATTTTGGTGTGTATTTCTGTAAGCTGTTTCAAATACATCCTGCAAAGAGGATGGATATAAATAAATACATTTCTGTAATAATGCTGTGTGAAGGATAGTTCTACCAAGCAGTAGGATAAAAATCTTATCAGAAAAAGGGACTTCTGTAGAATCTCTGTGGGTAGAAATTCCATTCTCACATAATTAAAAAGTCATAATAGGGATATGTTACAGCCCACCTGACCAGGAAACTGAGATAGAAATGTTAATTGAGATTGTGGAAGCTGCGAAATTAGGCCAGGTAGTAATAATGGAAGACTTTAATTACTCAATCATAGATTGGAAAAATGCCTCACTGGGACAAGAGTTGGAAGTGAGATTTTTAGATAAGAGAAATTACCCCTTCTCAGCAAAGGTACAGAAGGAGCCTGTGCAGCAGAGAAATTTACCAGGCTAGGCTCTGACAAGGAATGAATGGAAACTCATCTGCAAAGTGATACAAAATTATTAACAGTGACCACCACACAATTTAGTTCTACAGCCTTGTAGGCAAATTTAAATCCACTACAAATCTACTTATTATTTGAAAACATCCTATGAAAAAATGAAAGTTAGAATTTTAAGATTCAACAATAAACAAGAAAGAAATCAAGAGGATATTTTCCAAATAACTTATGGGGGATCCAGGAAAACATGCAAGAGGTTATAATAACCTTTTGTAGCTAGTTGACAGAGTTAGAAATGTAACTGCTGGGCATGGGGGAAGGGAGATTTTTTTTCATAAAGCAAGAAAAGAACCAAGGAAAGAATACATAAACCCACAAAATATGGCAGGTTAGGAATAACTTCAAAATTAGATAAATGTTTTAAAACGTGATACATCTTATAGAGGTTTCCAAAAGGATTAGGAAGAGATTCTTTGAATCTATCAAGGGAAGGAAGATAGTTTGAGAAACAATGTAATCTCTTTACAATAATAGCACCAAAGGGGTGCCTGGGTGGCTCAGTCGGTTGAGCGTCTGACTTTGGCTCAGGTCATGATCTCACAGTCTGTGAGTTCGAGCCCCGCATCAGGCTCTGCGCTGACAGCTCAGATCCTGGATCTTGCTTCAGATTCTGTGTCTCCCTCCTTCTCTGTCCCTCCCCCACTCATTCTCTGTCTCTGTCTCTCTGTCAAAAATAAATAAACATTAAAATAAATCTTAAATAATGGCACCAAAGCTGAAATAAAAGGAGGAAGAGAGAGCAAAAGGCTGGATAAAATCTGTCTCGATTTTAAGAGAGATCACCTCTTCTAAATTACCTCTTGAAACCCAGGTAAGATTGAATACTGCTGCAGATAGGAATCACAAAGGAGAATAATAAGCTAAAGCGCCAAAACAATTCGTAGATCATGTGGGGGTAAAATCTTCAAAAAAGAAATCATGCAATATTTCGCTATAATGTATACCTATAGTGCCACTGAAGATGGTCTCCATCCTAAACATATTAAGGCCCATTTCTTTCTGAAAGGCAGGGAACTATAATTAAATACAGACTTGTTGGATACATCTTTTTGTTTTTGTTTTTAAGAAAACCCACTAAAAGGGAAAAGAATATGACTTATGAATGGACAAATTAATATAATGCTATATTTTGGCATCAGATATGGATGTTAGTAATAGATATATTAAAAATGGTTAACCAAAAATATGTTTTCAAATGAATGAAGATTGGGGGATACGGGCTACAGGGAGACTATTTTAGGTAGAAGTGTGAAAATACAGTGTGTTGGGGGTAGGTTCTGGGCCTAGTGGTTTAATATAACATTTTTCTAAGTGATTTGAAAGACGGAGCAAACAGCATAATCTCTGATAACTCTGATTATTAAGGAGACACACTAATGAAGAAAGATTCTACAAGCATTTTAAATACAATATATGAATAAGAGGAAAAATGGTAGATGAGCAACACCTGTGTACATAAATAAGTCAAATTTTCCGAACAAAGCAATAGCTCCAACTTAAGAACTATTCCAAATAAAGTAACACTCTTCCCAACTTCGCACCTGATTTCTTTCCTTCAAATTCGCCTGCCCACTGAGGCAGTTCACAAGGAGTGGAAACTGCCTTTCCCAGGTGGATGTCTCAGGGCTGCTGGAGCCGAAGGGATGACCCTATTTAGGGCAGTGTCCTTCCACAGAAGCACAGCACAGTGTGCAGCTATGCAGTGTTGGACGTTTACACATCACATTCACATCCAGTACTCCACTGCCTCCTGAAACCAGCCTGCAGGCAGTTGTTCACTTCCTTTACAGATTAGGAAGCCGAGGGAAATGAACACAATGTGAGCTGTCTCCACCAGCTGATGTGTCTGCATCGCTGGTCCATGCCCCTGCCAGACACCCTCCTCCTAAATGTTAGGATAAAGAGACACTTTGGAAACTTGCAAATAAAAAGGAATGCAGATCACACAGCAGGTAATAAACCCAGAAGATTCCCTCCTGAGTAAGTAGCACTCAAGGGAAATGGGAATAAAGGCAAAGGTGTGTTTGGCAAACTGGGAGAAGAGGGGACAGAGTTGGTGGGCCTCGGGAAGGCCCATCTTTCTAGGCTGTAAATCTCACGTGAAGCTGCTCTTGCTAAATGAGTCCCAAACTGAAGTTGGTGCTCTGGCCCTGAATGCCTCATTTCTTTCAGAAGCCCAAGAGCTAGCCCTTGAGGTCTAGGCTGCTTTGCTGTGACTGACTGCTGCCATCCAGCCCCAAGGTCTCCTGACCCATGACGGAGCTGCTCTAGCCCTTCTAATTCTAGAGAATCCCCAGGCCTCCCTCCAGATACCAAGCAGCACTGGTCTGCAGAGCTTTGGCCTCTTGCTACTCTTAATCCATTCTGTGGGTTCTCTTGGCTCCTGATCCCCACCCTGGGCACTGTCTCTGGCCTTTGTGCTGCCTTGCTCCCTCATGGGCAAAGAAGAGGCAGCCATGGAAAGACCTCATTTCAACAGACTGTAGGAAAAGCAGGATTTATAACATTTCACTAGCCTGAAGTGGAAGCTACAAATCAATCCAGAGTCTGTAATGCTCCTGATTGCATCTCTTCAGGAGAAGTTTTACAAGTGAAGTGGTTTGCAGGGGGTCTCCTTGATGCACATACCTGGGACCAATCGTAGAGTCCTCATTTGAGGAAGCAGGACTGTGAAGGACTCTGACCTCAGGCTGAAGTAGGTATGGCATACACTAAAACCTTTATTCTGGGTCTGCCTTTTCCCGCTACCTGTGAAGAAACCCTTAAATATCTTGGTTGTCAAATAGTTTTGTTCAGTTCCCTATACAAAAGACAAAGGTTGCCCAAGAAGGAGCCTGTAGGAATAGTAAACAAAGTAAATTAGCATTTTATACTGCCAAATGATAAGGAGGTAGCTGAAGGAGTTTTCACACGAAACATCTATGAGACCCTAAAATAATAACACAGAGTTGTATACTAACTTCATCTGCAAAGAAGAGCTGAAAGGAAAGGGTTTTTTTTTTTCTTGAGTTGAATAAGTAATTCGTCAAATGATGGTAAACAAGAGATATCGGTTTAGTGGGACATGTACCTAATGCCTAGGTAAAAGGGACCTAATTTTAAGAGTGTTGTGAAGGGACCACACTGTTGTGATCTGATCCAATCTCTCCTAGGGCAGTACAGTAAAGTGTGTGAGAACATGAACTCTGGAGCCAGGTGGCCTGGGTTCAAATCCCAGTCTGACATTTACTAGCGATGTGACCAGGGGAAAGATATTAATGTCTCTGACCTTGGTTTTCTCATCTATATGAAGGGGATAACATTAGGTCCCAGTCTTACAAAGTTGAGTAAATAATTTTGAAAGCATGTAGAATAAATAGACAAATGAAGAAACTTACTAGCTTTTGAGGCAACTAGACCTCTTTCTCTGCCTTACATTCAGCTGAAATTCATCTTCTTATAAAAGTCCACATATTGGCCTAGATGGGCAATGTAAAATACTTTCCACATGACAATCCTTTACATATTAAAAGACATATATAGAATTTCTGTCTTAAAAAAGTTGCCCTATGTCAATTATACTTCAACAATACATACATAAATACACACAATACTTCTCCACACTGGCCAGATGCACGTCTTCAAATTTATCATATGTGGCAAACTCAATGTGTTTGCTAACGCAGAAGCCAAACTCTAACTGCTTCATAGTTTCTTCTTCACTGCCTCCTTCTACAGAGCTAGAACACCAAATATTCACTTTCCCAGCCCCCCTTGCATCTAGAACTAGACAAGTGGCCAAGTTCTGCCCAAGGAGACATTGAGAAAATTTACTGTGTCCTTGATTTTTTGATGAGAGATATACTGATCTACACTGTCCACTTTCTCCTTTCCTCCTACTTCTAACTCAGGTGTGATGCCTGAAGCCATGATGATCTTCTCATGACCACGAAGCTCTAGGCCCGAAGATGCTAAAGATGGGGAAACAGACATATGCAGAGGGCTTGGGCCTTGATGGCAGTGTTAAGGTGCTGAATAATTGTCCATCCCTGAACTTCTTGATGTGTGAGAAAGATAACCTCTTTTTTGCAAAGCCACTGTTAGTCCAAAAGCATCCTAATTAATACATTTTACAACTTCATTTGCCAAGGTTTTTGTCCTCCTGCTTATACTCCTTTGGATATAGGTTACTTTAATATCATTTTTAAGGGATGGCTCCAATTTTCTATTCATATGTCATTTTTGATAATTTTCTAAAATGCAAAGTTGGTTCTATGATACCATATGTAAATTTTGGAAAGTTCTAGGACATAAAAGTTAGTCGTAGCTGGAAATATAAAAAATATGTTGTCTTGAGGAAAATAGCAAGACTTTAAATATTCTATAAAAACATACCAGTGATGGATTAATGATCTCAATTTTTTATATTTAGAAAAGTACAAGAAAATATAGAAGGATATTTTGAGAAGACTTTTATATGCATAAAGGAAATTCCAGAAGTAAAAAGGAAAAAGTAACAGATTTGACCACATAAAAATTAAAAGTTTCTCTATGTAAAATGGTAAAATATAAGCAGCAAAGGAGAAAACAATACATGAAATCCATGCAGCAGACCAAGGATGCTGTTGACAACACATCTGAAAATTCCTACAAGTCAATAAGAAAATGATGTATTAAAGGGGCACCTGGGTGGCTCAGTCAGTTAAGCATCCAACTCTTGATCTCAGCTGAGGTCATGATTTGTGAGACTGAGACCCACATTGTGCTTTGCACTGACAGCCTGGAGCCTGCTTGGGATTTTCTCTCCCCCTCTTTCTCTCTGTTCCCTCACCCCACTGACATATTCTCTCTGTTTCTCTCTCTCTCTCTCTCTCTCTCTCTCTCTCTCTCTCTCTCTCTCTCTCAAAAGAAGTAAACACATGTTTTTTAAAAAGAAAAGAATCTAATAAAAATGATTATTTGAATAGGCACTTAACCTAAGATGCACATATGGCAAATAAGCAAATGAAAACATGCTTAGGATCATTAGTCATTAGGGAAATGAAGATTCAAACCAGAGAGAGAGAATGCTTCATACCTATCAAAATCTCTATAATTAGAAAGACTGATCATATCAAGTGCTGGCAATGATGTGGAACTATTGGAATTCTCATACACCACTGTTGGAAATGTAAAATGATATAACCATTTTGGACAAGAGTTTGGAAGTGCCTTAAAAGTTTAAACATGTACTGACCACATGACCCATCATGTACCCTTTAGGTAATTTACTCAAGAGAAATGAAAGCACATGTCCATACAGAGATTTATACACGAACATTCATAGCCGCTTTATGTGTAATATCCCCACAATGATAAATACCCAATGTCCTTCAATGGGTGAAAGGAAAAATTGTGGTATATACATACAATGGAATACTACTCAGCACTAAAAAGGAAAGAACTACTGATACATGCAACAACATGGATAATCTCAAAATAGTCTGAGTGAAAAAGCCAGACCAAAAAAAAAGGGGGGGGGGTACATAGCATATTTTTATACTTCTGTAAAATTCTAGAAAACACAAACTAATCTACAATAACAGGAAGCAGAGTACTTTTTGCCTATGGCTGGAGGTGGAGGAAGGGAGTGGAGTGAGAAGAAATTTTGGGGAGTGATGAATATGTTCATTATCTTAAGTGTGGTGATAATTTCCTAGGTGTATGCACATATGTCAAAACTCATCAAATTATACACTTTAAATATATGCAGTTTACTGTATGTCAGTTATACCTCAATAAAGCTGAAAAAAAGTAAAAAGAGAGAGAGAGAGAGATGACACCTAGATGTAATGCATGATCCTAAAATGGATCTCACACAAGAAATCAAAATTGGTATAAAGGACATTCTTAGAACTAGTAAAACTGTAGATTAGATCATAGTAGTATGATTTAGATAATAGTATTATAACAATGTTAAATTTTCTTAATTTGGCAATTGTAGCTATCTTAGAGAATATACATGTCCTTAGAAAAGGCACACTGGAGAATTTAGGAAGAAAAGGGTGTGATGATTGCAACTTACTTTCAAATAGTTCAGAAAAAGTAATTAATAGCATGATAATAGTATGTGTGCCTAACATATATGGAAAGAGAGAATTTGGCAAAGTGTTCAGGTTTGATAGGCCTTTGTACTATCCTTATACCATAAGCTCTTTGTACCTTTATACTTTTTCTGTATGTTTGAAATTATTTCAAAGTTAAAAGGTGAAAAATGACATGTTTGCACAAATATTTATGAAAAGGATATTGCACCACTTGTTTTTATGAGCAAATGTTCATATGACCTAAGTGGGCATCTTTAAAGGAAGTCTTAAATAAATTATGTACACCCATAGTAAGAAATACCTTGAAGCCTTTGAAAAGTATACAACATATCTCATTCTTCCCTGACATGAAAAGCTCTTCAAGATAGTTAAGTGAAAAAGCTATGTAATAACATGCTAAGTATGATCCACATATGTAAAAAAAGAAAGAAAAAATATTCAATATGATTGTATATAATAATTTCTAGATAATTATTTGAAAGGATATACATGGAAATATTTTTTTAAGTTTATTCATTTATTTTGAGAGACAGAGAAGGCATGAGCATGGGAGGGGCAGAGAGAAAGGGAGAGAAGAGAGAAGAGAGAATCCCAAGCAGGCTTCACGCTGTCAGCACGAGCCAGACATGGGCTCAAACCCACAAACCGTGACATCATGACCTGAGTCAAAATCAAGAGTTGGATGCTTAACTGACTGAGCCACCCAGCTGCCTCTATATGGAAATCTTAATGGTAGTTTTTTTCTCTAGGAAAGGATGTTATATTAGGGGTGGAAGTGAAGGATTTGGCAAAATACAACTTTTATACATTGCTGTACTTTGAATTTTTTTATGTTTATTTATTTATTTTGAGAAAGAGTGCACGCAAGGAGGTGAAGGGCAGGGAGAGAGGGAGAGAAAGGGAGGGAGAGTAAGGGAGGGAGAGAGAGAGAGAATCTTAAGCAGGCTCCACATCCAGAGTGGAGCCTGACATGGGGCTTGATCCTACAACCCTGGAATCATGACCTGAGCTGAAATCAAGAGTCAGTCACTTAACTGACTGAGCCACCCAGGCACCCTGGAATTATTTTTCAATTAGTATGCATATATATACTTAGCAAAAAGGATTTTTCTTTGTTATATGTGAACATTGCACTAGCAACCCTAAGTGATACATGTTGTTCAAAATTTGTTGGGGAGGAAGGTCCATTCTGAGCTTTGTTCTCTGATGCTTTTTGATAGGGTTCTGCTCCTATTTCTATTCTATTTCTATTTCTGCTCCTATATTGGATCCTTTTACTATTGTTATACCTATCTCCCAGGATATAAGCCCATCAAAGGCTCTAGGAGAAGCCTCAGGAACCCTTTTCACTACTTGTCCCTATCTTCCTTACTGCATCTGTGGAGAACGTTTGGGAGTGCCTCAGTTTTGGATCCTATAGGTTCCATCTCATTCCCTAAGACTATGCTCCTGAGAGAAAGAAATGTCACTGTCAGATTCAAATGAAAATGTCTTTTTTTGCATGAAATATGTGGAAGCAACTATACACATTTTATGGCCAAAGACTGCCTTTTTTATGTGAGGTGTTTTAAAATGCCTCACAAGGGTGCACAAAAAATGTGTTTCTTTTATTCATCATCTCTTCGTGTTTCCTGAGATGAATTCACACCATAACAATGCTGATTAATTACAGATATGAAGCATTCAAATGTGTCTCCATTCTACTTCTAGGAACCCTTGGAATGAGGCACAGGCATTCGGGACAGTGGAGGGCACTGGGAACTGTAGGACTGACTGCCTTCTCTTCTTGTAAGCAGACAGTGGGGCTGGCTACTAAGTCTACCTCAAAAACTTCCAGTTTCCAAATTTCCCACTTGCCTGATACAAATGAACACATTTCCCTAAAGGGCTCCATTGCCTATTTCACTCTCTATATTCTGGAGAATGCATAATAATAACATTAGTCTTCATCTTACTTAAGTGTGTAGCAGTCAAATTACAGTAATTCCTATAAATAACTCAAGAATATTTTAAGTATCTACAACATTCAGTTGCTACCAGTAAGAGAAGCAGGAGAAAGAAGAAAGACAAAGGAAATTAAAATGACGTTTTCTTTTTGATTTTGCAAAGTTAGAGTAAGACCAGTTGCAAGAACCAGAGAAATCATGTAATCAAGCACTCTAAGGGATACACAATTCTACCTCTTTCTCCCTCCTCCCCATCTCTCTCCCTCTCCCTCCCTCCTTCCTCCCTGCCTTCCCCTACCTCAGAAAGTAATCTCATCCTTTCGTCACATATTATTGAAATCCCAGTTCTTTAAAAAACTCTCATTTTTGCCCAGACTGAGAGCATGTCATTTGGAAGTGATGTGCAAGGCAAGAGATAACCAGGTAGAACTCAGCGATTCGCCACAGAAAATGGTTCCATGTTTGGCCGTAATGCTATCAGAGTCTGTCCCTCAATAGCTCTTTACTGCTCTGAGCTCAGAATCTGCTGATTCAAGACTTTGCCCGCATGGGGAGGTGTGAGGGTGGGAGAGAAAGGGAAGCCTAGCAGTGCAGGAGGAGTTAGGAAGAAATATTAATAGTCCTTCCAGAACACATAAGAAGTCAGAGGATTTTTTTAATAGAAATACCGCCCCCTCCCCTTCACTTCCTCCCTCCTTCTACCTCATTCCGTGTCTTCATTTCATGCTATGGTTGTGTTGATTGGGAGGGAAGAATCTTCTCAGCTAGCTGCTTAGTACCAAGCAGATGCACTTCAGTTGAAAATGGTTAGCGGTTAGGGGTTAGCCAAATACAGTCAGCAGACATGATAAAGGTAAGTACGGATGTTTGGGTGGTGCGGTAATAGGAATTCAAAAAATCAAAGACTTCAAATCACCCAAAAGCACATTGGTACATACATATATTTCCATTTGTATAGGTTCCAGAGAGAATCAACACACACCCCAAATGGGCTGACAGAATAGAAACATCAGGGAATAAGTTAGATATGTTTCCATTTCTTTAATAACTTTTCTTCCAGTTTCATTACTTTGGTGCCCATTCGGAGGGGAATGGTAAGCTTTCAATGTCTTTGAACCAAAAGGATTTTTAAAGGGTTGTATTTCCATTTGTCAATGATCCTCTTGTTTTAATGGTGCCTCCTAAGCTTTCCTTTTATTTGAATCCAAAAGTATTTTAAATTTATAGAATAAATAAGTTGTCATTTTTCAAACATGCTTTGTTCTAGAAACTTCCCTTTGTGTTTGAATCATGGACTTTTAGACTCTTGGACAGATTTAAGTCTTCATTTATTAATAATGCTCTCCAAAGTATAGGGACAGGTACTACATTCACAAATTATATTTCTGTTTCATATGTTTTAAAGTGTCCCATCTCACATGGGGGAATCAAGACTCCTCACATACTTATCTGTGATGATGTCACCAATCAAAAGATGGCATTAAGGAAATGGGAAAGGAGCTCTGTGGACCCAAGTGAATATAAAGGCATACACCATTAATGTTTATATTTTTATTCATTACTTCGGAAATTAGTCGATCTTAGCTATTTAATTATGCAAATGACTTATCTAATATGTTGGGAGAGTGAGAAAGAGAAGGGAAATGAGTCTGGTCTGTTATTGCCCCACATCTAATCAGCCTGATCTTAATGCTGAGTGGCTTTTTCATCTGGTTCTTATCTTTACTTCCTATCCAGCCTCGCCAACACTTAGAAGATTCCAGTACTCTTTCTTTTTTCTTATAGCCTCACACCTAATGCCAAGCTTCACCTATGATGAAACTCCCTCAACACATGCATATACACTCCATGTTTATGATAAATTATATGGATATAGGAAACAGAATCATATATGTGAATGACAAAAACTTAAAGCAATTTTATCATCTTTATACTTTAACTCCTGAAAATATTCATGTATTTTGAGGGTGAGGAAGAATTGATTATTGGAAATTTATGTGTGAATGGCATAGAATTTGTATTTCTTACTTGGGTTGCTGCTTTCGGTAATTTTCACAAAATCTGACACAATATGGGTGACCTTACTGAAAACTAACAAATTTAAAAATAATACCAAAAATAAGAGCCTAGTATATGAGTACTTGGTATGACTTTCTTCCCTATATTAAGCAATTTTCAAAATTATTGGCTCCTAATAACTTTAGTATCAAAACATTTACTTCAACTACTTTAATAAAATAAAGAGGTCTATAATACCTTACATACTTCTCTGCTTTTCTAAAATAAAGAGTAGTGAATATAACAATTTCTAGAATATTCAAAATTACTATTAGTATCATTAATTATTGCAGTAATTATTTCTAAAAAACTAAGAAAGAAAAAGAAAAAAGTGGGTACATTCAAAATTTCTCATGTATTAAGGCCAGAACAAACACAATAGTTTGGATATAAACTCATAGAACAAGTTATACAAGCCACATTTTGAAGACATACTGAGGGCAGGAACTACAAATCTTCAACCAGGTTAAGTCTAGTTGTGTTCAAGCCAAGATTATCTTATAACAATGGACAACTCTTTCTCTATCTCATTTATAACAATAACCACCTATTCCTGTGCTAAGGCCACCTTTTTCATAAGTAGCTAAAGAATGAGATATAATCAGCCCCATGTGATAGGAACTCTTAAATGACTTGAACCCTCTACCACCAGTCTTCAACGGACTCCTCAAAATACTTTCACCACCAATATCATCATCACCATCATCATGGTTGACATTTCTTCCAGATACTTAAATTATTTCATTCAATATTCACAACATGAATAGCAGATCAGTAGTAGTATTTTGCAGATCAGGGAACTGGGGTTTAGAGGGGTTTTTTAATGTCCACCAGGTCATAGGACTGGGAAATTATGTAAGTGGGAAAGCCCAGAGCTATTATCATTAAGCTACACTACTCCTAGTCCTATGGATCTCTACACAGAAATTCTTGCCCTCATGAGGGCTAATATTCCCTGAGGTAGTCGCTGACACCAGCATTATGTCCACTTCCACATTCAACTCCATGACCTTTCAAATCCCTAATGTTCCAATTTCACATCAACCTTCTGTATCTCTGTGCACTTATGCACCCCACCAACATGGGCACATTTCTTGCCACTGTTCCATATCTCAGTTATTAAGTTAGCATCATCTTTTTTTAATGTTTATTTTTGAGAGAGTGCAAGCATGAGTGGGGGAGGAGCAGAGAGAGAGGGAAAGGAGAATCCCAAGGTTGCATGGGCAGCATGGAGCTCAACACAGGTCTAGATCTGATGACCATGAGATCATGATCTGGGCCAAAATCAAGAGTCAAAGGCTTAGCCGACTGAGCCACCCAGGCACCCCAAATGAGCACCTTTGACCACAGCTTTCTCACCTATCCTATTTCCCCATTCCACCAAACCTCTCTCCTTCTTCTCCTTTCTATGGTCTTCTAAGATCTCCACTCATTTGACTCAACATCAGCTCCACTAATCTGACTTGACCAACTTCATGAACCACTTTCTGGCAACATTTACCCTTCACTCTTAGGTCAGCTATTTTAACGTAGCCACCGGCCACCCCAGATTAACATACTCACTTTCCATATGAAACCATGGTTCTCTCTTCCGGCTCTACGTGATGCTGTTGGATACAAAGTCCACTTATATTTTCATGAGAGTAAAATGAAACCAAAAAACGCTAGCCATTCTCTCCAAATATGTGATGGTTGGCAAAAATTTTATTCATCTCTCTGTTTTCTTCTACTTCATAAAATTAACATTCTAAGCCCTTCTTGCTTTCCTGAGCCCACATTTCAGGACTCTATCACAGGAGCATAAAGGACCTCAAATCCAACTTTGAGGATATCCAAGTTGCACCAATTCACCCATTGTTTTCATCCTTCAACATTTACACTTGTCTACATTTGTTTTCTTATCTTTCCTTAATCGCTAAAAGAAAGAGAAGGTCTCTTTAGTATTATTTGAACTGTGAAACCTGTACGCTGCAGCCCATATTCCCTCCCTCTCAGGAAACTTGTTCCCAAATTACCTTTACTCATTATTTCCCTTCACTCATTATTTCCAGCCTCTCTTTGCAGACTCCTTCCTTCAAAGACCGCATGTCTCCACCATGTTGGAGAACTCTGCTTTACCTGGCTCTGCTCTCTTCTAAAGAACTCCCTCCTTCTCTCTGTTCTTTCAGTGGCACAGTTTTTTGAATGGATGATTCTCTACAATTTTCACCAATTCTCACCAATCTCCAGAAATGGATTCTTTCTAATGACTCTAATAAGAGTTCTTCCTGAAATTCAGTGGCCTTTCCCCATCATCATTTTTCCTGATCTTTCTGAAACAATGTATTTTGTCTTCCACCTTATTTTTCTTACAATCTCCTCCCCTAGCTTTCCATTATGCTGCATTATTTAATTTGTTCTCCTATTTCTTTAGACAGTCCTTATTTCCTTTACTGTTCTTCTTTCTCTTCATACTCACTAATTCCCCTATTCACCTGTCTTTAATGATTATAGTCTTTTCCTTTGGTAATTAACTTACTTTTTCAGCTCTGCTAACAAAATAAACCCTCCTCCTGTTTCAGCAGTGCACCTAACATTACCCCCATTTCTTCCATTATCTGTAGGACATCCCCTTAGAAATGCTCTACCAACTTAAATCTACACATCAAAGTATTGTTTCTCACAATAGTACATGCATATAACTACACACCCATGTCATATAGCCACCATTACTCATCACCACTTCCTCTTGTCATCAAATATTGTTGACTCTACCTTTAAAAAATGTCTCTCACATCAACCCCTCCTCCCTATTCCCAGCATGTTATGATTTTTGTAACATTGTCATACCTGTGTTCCCTTGCCTCTGTCCTCTCTGATTTATCCTATATTCCTGCCCAGCTCAATCTTTCCTTTACAAAACAGTTTATTTTATTGCTGAATTAATTCATTTTATTTTAGAAATTAAAAAATAAATATACAAAAAACAGTAAATATCATTTATTAGCTAATCATCAGACATAACCACTGTTCATGTTTTGATCGTTATCCTTCCAATGTTTTTAATACATATCTTTTTAACTTTTTACAAAATGGCATCATATGCTGTGTTTGAAACTTAAACGTGTATCATGAATATTTTCAGTGTCAGCAAGAACCTTTCTTCATCATCACGTAATTTTAATGGCAAAAAAGCATTTCCTCATGTGAATGGGATATATTTATTCTCTTCTGCTGAATATTTTATTTGTTTTCAAGAGCTTAAATTTTATAAACAATACTATGATAAGCACCCTTAAAGTTAAATCTTTATGCACATTTACACTTTTATTAAGTACAATTGCTGAGTCAAAGGGTATGAGTATTTTTAAGGCTTTTGACATAAACAGCAAAATTGCCCTTCAGAAAGGTTATAACAATTTGGAATTCCACTAGCACTTTATGAAAAATGCCTATTTTCCTGTACCTTATGCACACTGGGAAACGTTTTTAAAAATCTATGCCAACCTGGTTAGTGAAATGGTAAATTGAAGTTGAATCTCTTTTCATATACTTGTTAGCCATTTGCAGTCAAACCAACTTTAAAAAAAAAAAAAAAAAGGAGAGAGAGCCCTCTGTGCTTATTGCATTTCCCATGCAAAGGAGAAAAGGAGAATAGAAAGCTTGGAAGCTAAGTTAGAGCTACAGTCTTCATGGCAGAGAGTATCAGGACCCTCTAATCCCCCTCATCTCTTAATTCAGAAATATTTAAATCCCTTCCATTAGATCACTCTCTCTCTCTCCTTCTCTCCCCCCCCCCATCTCTCTCTCCTTGGTAACTCAACAAAATATTAATAATATCTAATGTTATGAGGTGAAATGCAGAGAGACAGCACGTGTGTACTGTTTCTTCATTCCTTCTATTAGCTTCAAAGTGCCCTTTAAAATGGGCCGTTTCAGTAAGAGTTATACAGCTGTCAGCTCACCGTCTCCTCGAGCTTTTGCACAAGAGAGGGATCTCCAGCTATATGCTCATTATAGAACTCCACTCCAACTAAACAACTTGGATACACTATGAAGTTCACTGAGTGGGAGATGGCTGGTATGGAAATGTCTTTGCCTTTGATCCTGACAAAACGTGTTTGTTGGAAACTTGGGATCTGTCAGCAAGGGACGTAGATTTAAATGAAGGTGAGGTGAAGTGGAAAGATAGGTCTCAGAAAATGCAGAGAATAATGATCAGTGTGAAGACATGAGGGAGGCCTGAAAACACTGGAAGGAATAGTCATTATTATCGCCCAAACTATCACCTTCACCCATTATACAGCATAACACACTACATATAATAAACTTTGGATGGGGTTTCTTATAAAATCGAAGGCTTAAATTCTACCTTCTCCCTCAGTGTTCAGTTAGGGCAAAGTTTTTAATCCTCTCTCCTAGGGGTTGCCAAAAATGATCTGGGATTTGAAATCCGACAGCACAATGCCCGAACTCTGGAAGGAAAGGTGAAATAATTTTTTTTTCTCTGAAATCTGGGATATTGACTGACTTCTTTAATTTGTAATTTCAGTTAAACTAAAAGGGAAAATGAGATGTCTAAATTCTCTAAAATGTCTAGGTATGCTTCCATTTGGTAACCCTTGGCTTTTCAATTCTAGAACCTTGAGCCCAGAAGAAAAGCCACAGGACCCCATCTCCTCATTCTATATATAAAGTGACCTAAGTCCCATAAGGATGCTTCAGGCTCCCCTTGCAACCATGTGGAAGAGTAAACACTAGAATCCCAGCTCTCAAATCTGTGTCCAGTGCTCTTCAGGACACAACCAGTTTCCTGGTATAACATTCCAGGGAAGCTTCTTTTCTTCATGCGTGTCAGGATGGAAAGATAAATAAAATAAACTCCATTGAGGGGCACCTGGGTGGCTCAGTTGGTTGAGCATCTGACTTCAGCTCAGGTCATGATCTCATGGGTTGTGGGTTCTAGCCCTGTGTTGGGCTCTGTGCTGATAGCTCAGAGCCTGGAGCCTGCTTCAGATTCTCTGTCTCCCTCTCTCTCTGCCCCTAACCCACTTGCATTCTGTCTCTGTCTCTCTCAAAAATAAATAAACATTAAAATTTTTTAAAATAAAAAATAAACCCCACTGATTCAGGGGCAGATTCTCCTGTACGAGGCTTCAGCTTTCTGCATTCTCCCCTCCACCAGATTCTCTCCAAGCTCATTCCTTTCATCATTCCCTTCAGAGGACTTGACCTGAATCTGTTCAGTGTGTAAATTCAAAATGTGAAGCTGAAGTGACTTTTTTCATTAAAGAATATTATTTGATTATCTTCAAACTTTACTTGTAAAGCCTAAATTTTCTCTAGCAATTTTTAGCTTGTGTGATTAATCTTTAATGATAATTTGACAGTTTAACTGACATAGTTCTAAAGAAGCTGTAATTAATTTTAATACACAGCTCATTTGACAGCATAAAATTACATTTTTTTTCAAATTTTCTGAAAATAAAATTTGTATAAACCCTCATCTTCTGAGTACATTTATTACATTCAACACCAAGAAAAAAATCAGAAACTCAAAACCCTACAAAAATTCAACTTAGTCCTGAGACTAAGAACTAGGTCTTATGGTTTCAGCTCAATTCTCGTTCATCCCTGTCACACACTTCTGCATCTTTACTCTGATTTTACAGCAGCTACCCTAAAAATGATCACATATTGAAAAGCATGCCATTGAGGATATGAGCTTAGGGATGTGGGTCAAACAACAAAAGAACAAGAGAAATGTGAAACAGAAACTTTCAAGAGTAGAACCAGTAAATATTATCAAGAACTAAGGTCCAAGGGCAAGATACCTGAGAGAGCCGAAGTCATCATTGAAATGTCACCCTAAGATTCCAGGAAGTATGAGGGGGAGGGAGCCAAGATGGCGGAACATCATGGAAGCTTTTTGTGTGTAGCACATCCATGAAATACAGCCAGACCAACACTAAACCATGCTACACACCTAGAAAACTGATTGGAGGATTAACACAACAATCTGCACAACCTGAACCACAGGATTCAGCAGGTACATGGTGCAGAGAGCTTAACTTGAGGAACGAGAGGCCGAGAAAGGTAGGGAACTGCTTTTGCGGGTGGAGAGAGGACGGAGACTGGGGAGGGGGAGAGAATATGGGAAAAGCACCCTTCCCCAAAAGTAGCTGGAGAGAAGGTAGAAAATTGGAAACAGCCACAGGACTAAACTAAAAAGGGAGAAAGGGGAAAGGAGAGGGTTTAAATTCCATTAGGACTGTAAACAAGGGGAGCGCAAAGGCTGCAACTCCACAGCTCAATACTTGGCAGTGCTCTGGTGGGAAGGGCAAATCCCCAGGAAGAGTGGGGTCTGGGAGGTTCTTGGGCCACACGAGAAAAAGCAGTTCTATTGCTGGAAGGATATTTGGTAGAGACTCTTGAAGCTACCTGGTCCCAGCAGACCCCAGAAGGTGGCCACATTCACTGGTGCTGGGGCAAGGTCATTACGGGTGAAGCCTGGTGCCAGATATGTGTTGTGGTTTTCTATAATCCCTGAAACGCTTCTGCTACACTGTCTCGTGAACTTTTTTGGGGGCAGGCTGGCACCTGGCCGCAGTCTCAGGGCACTGGCAACAGCAGGGTCCAGCAGGTGTTCCTGGGTGCAGCCGATATTCGGCCATTGCTCATTCAGCCATTGCTTGGTGAGACCCTCCTGCAGAGGGGCGGAACAGGTCAAAGCCTCAGTCCTTCAGAAGTAAGGGGCCGGGGAAAACTGCCACATCTGAGACAAAACTTGGGAGAGAGGTACTGCCTGGGGCCTGGTCATGGAGAGTGAAAAAGCAGGGAGTGGACGAGATCTGAAGACAAAAGACAGGTGCACGATTACTGATCCGAGAAAACAGACTGGGTAGCTGGGTGGCGCCATTTTCACCGCTCCAGCGCATGTGCATACGCACCTACAAGCTCTGCAACAATCCACCCCAGTAGGCTACCAGTGCCTTCTAGTAGAGAGCAGAGCTGTTACACTGAGCCTCACCCAAATGGACCAACTTCACTCTTCAAGAACACAAGTCTCACTGCCGGCTTAATTTATGGACTATAAAGAGCTACATAGACTGACTTCTAGGGGAAAATGAAGCAATTTCAGTCCTACTTCAATCTGTTAGCAGGTTCATCTATTCAATTTTCTTTCTTTTTTCATTTTCTCTTTTATAATCCTTTTTCTTGAATACACAAAGAAAAAATTCATTTTTATTTTCAATTTTTATTAAAAATATCTTTATTTAACTTTTATTACTACATTTTTTACTTTTGTGTAATTTTTTTCAAATTCTACTTTACTTCCATCATTTTATTTTAGTCCACTTCAGTGTATTCGCCTTTTCAAATTATCATTTTCCTTTTTTTTCCTTTTTCTTTTTTTCTCTTTTTCATTTCTTTTCTTTTTCTTCAATGTAGAAAGAGAAAAACTTCATTTTTACTTTCAATTTCTATTAAAAATATTCTTATTTAATTTTCATTACTATATTTTTTGCTTTTATGTAAATTTTTTCAAATTCTATTTTACTTCCATCATTTTATTTTAGTCTACTACAGTGTATTCATTTTTTCAAATTTTCAAATGATTTTTTAATCTTTTTTCTCCTTTTCATTTCTTTTCTTTTTTCTTAACTACAGAAAAAGAAAAAATTCTTATTTATTTTTAACCTTTATTAAAAATATTTTTCTTTAATTTTTTTCTACTATATTCTTTACTTTTGTGTATATTTTTTCAAATTCTCCCCATCATCTCATTTTAGTCTACTTCAGTGTATTCATTTTTTCAAAATCTCAAACAATTTCCTTCCCCCCCACCTTTTTTTTTCCCTCTAATCTGTCAAACCACTTTCAACACCCAGACCAAAACACACCTAGGATATAGCATCATCTATTTGATTTGTGTGTGTGTGTTTAATTTTTAATTTTAATTTTTTTAATTTCATTTTTCTACCTCATTAATTCCTTTTCTCCCTTCAAAAAGACAAAACGAAGGAATTCACCCCAAAGGAAAGAGCACGAAGAAACAACAGTCAAGGATTTAACCAACACAGATACAAGCAAGATGTCTGAACCAGAATTTAGAATCACAATAATAAGAATACTAGCTAGAATCAAAAATAGATTAGAATCCCTTTCTGCAGAGAAGTAAAAAATAGCAGAATAAAATTAAAAATGCTATAACTGAGCTGCAATCACGAGTGGATGCAGCGGCAGCAAGGATGGATGAGGCAGAACAGAGAATCAGTGATATAGAGGACAAACTTATAGAGAATAATGAAACAGAAAAAAAGAGGGAGATTAAGGCAAAAGAGCATGATTTAAGAATTAGAGAAATCAGTGACTCATAAAAAAGGAAAAACATCAGAATCATAGGGGTCCCAGAAGAAGAAGAGAAAGAAATAGGGGTAAAAGGGTTATGTGAGCAAATCATAGAGGAAAACTTTCCTAACCTGGGGAAAGACACAGACATCAAAATCTAGGAAGCACAGAGGACCCCAATTAGATTCAACAAAAACCGACCATCAACAAGGCATATTACAGTCAAATTCACAAAACACTCAGGCAAGGAGAGAATAATGAAAGAAGCAAGGGGGAAAAAAAGTCCCTAACATACAAGGGAAGACAGATCGGGTTTGCAGCAGACCTATCCTCAGAAAGTTGGCAGGCCAGAAAGGAGTGGCGGGATATATTCAGTGTGTGAAATCAGAAAAATATGCAGCCAAGAATTCTTAATCCAGCAAGACTGTCATTCAAAATAGAAGGAGAGATAAAAAGTTTCCCAGACAAACAAAAATTAAAGGCATTTGTGACCACTAAAACAGCCCTGCAAGAAATTTTAAGGGGGACTCTCTGAAGGGAGAAAAGATGAAAAAAAATATATAAAATAAATAAATACCAAAAGCAACAAAAGTTAGAAGGACCAGAGAATACCACCAGAAACTCTAACTCTACAAGCATCATAATGGCAATAAATTAATATCTTTCAGTACTCACTCTAAATGTCAATGGACTCAATGCTCCAATCAAAACACATAGGGTAACAGAATGAGTAAGAAAATAAGATCCATCTATACGCTGTTTACAAGAGACCCACTTTAGACCTAAAGACACCTTCAGAATGAAAATAAGGGGATGGAGAACCATCTATCATGCTAATGGTCAACAAAAGAAAGCCAGAGTAGCCATATTTATATCAGACAATCTAGACTTTAAAATAAAGACTGTATCAAGAGACGCAGAAGGGCATTATATCATAATCAAGGGGTCTAGCCACCAAGAGGACCTAACAATTATAAACATTTATGCGCCAAATGTGGCAGCACCCAAATTTATAAATCAATTAATCACAAACAAAGAAACTCATCAATAGTAATACCATAATAGTAGGAGACTTCAACACCCCCCTCACAACAATGGACAGATCATCTAATCAAAAAAATCAACAAGGTAACAATGTCTTTGAAAGACACACTGTACCAGATGGACTTAACAGATATATTCAGAACATTTCATCCTAAAGCAGAATATACATTCTTCTCCAGTACACGTGGAACGTTCTCCAGAATAGACCATTTACTAGGACACAAATCAGCCCTAAGTAGATACAAAAAGATCGAGATCATACCATGCATATTTTCAGACCACAACGCTATGAAACTCGAAATCAACCACAAGAAAAAATTTGGAAAGGTAACAAATACTTGGAGACTGAAGAACATCCTACTAAAGAATAAATAGGCTAACCAAGCAGTTAAAGAGGAAATTAAAAAGTATATGGAAGTCAATGAAAATGGTAACACCACAACCCAAAACCTCTGGGACGCAGCAAAGACGGTCATAAGAAGAAAGTATATAGCAATCCAGGCCTTCCTAAAGAAGGAAGAAAGATCTCAGATACACAACCTAACCTTACTCCTTAAGAAGCTGGAAAAAGAACAGCAAATAAAACCCCAAACCAGCAGAAGATGGAAATAATAAGGATCAGAGCAGAAATTAATGCTAATGAAACCAAAAACACCAGAACAGATCAATGAAACCAGAAGCTGGTTCTTTGAAAGCATTAACAAAATTGGTAAACCACTAGCCATTTGATCAAGAAGAAAAAGGAAAGAACCTAAATAAATAAAATCAAGAATGAAAGAGGAGAGATCACAACCAACACAACAGAAATAAAAATAATAAGAGAATATTATGAGCAATTATATGCCAATAAAATGGGTAATCTGGAAGAAATGGATAAATTCCTAGCAATATATACACAACCAAAACTGAGACAGAAAGAAATAGAAAATTTGAACAGACCCATAACCAGTAAGGAAATTGAATTAGTAATCAAAAATCTGCCAAAGAACAAGAGTCCAGGGCCAGATGGCTTTCCAAGGGAAATTCTACCAAACATTTAAGGAAGAGTTAACACCTATTCTCTTGAAACTGTTCCAAAAAATAGAAATGGAAGGAAAACTTCCAAACTCTTTCTATGAAGCCAGTATTACCTTGATTCCAAAACCAGACAGAGACCCCACTAAAAAAGAGAACTATAGACCAATTTCCCTGATGAATATGGATGCAAAAATCCTCAACAAGATATTAGCCAACCAGATTTAACAATACATTAAAAAATTATTCACCACAACCAAGTGGGATTTATACCTGGGACACAGGGCTGGTTCAATATCTGCAAAACAATTAATGTGATTGATCACATCAATAAAATCAAAAACAAGAACTATATGATCCTCTCAATAGATTCAGAGAAAGCATATGACAAAATACAGCATCCTTTCTTGATAAAAACCCTCAAGAAAGTAGGGATAGAAGGAGCATACCTTGAGATGATAAAAACCATACATGAACGACCCAACGCTAATATGATCCTCAATGGGGAAAAACTGAGAGCTTTCCCCCTAAGGTCAGGAACAAGACAGGGATGTCCACTCTCACCACTGTTTTTCAACACAGTATTGGAAGTCTTAGCCTCTGCAATCAGACAACACAAAGAAATAAAAGGCATCCAAATCAGCCAGGAGGAGGTCAACCTTTCACTCTTCGCAGATGACATGATACTCTACATGGAAAACCCAAAAGATTCCACCAAAAAACTACTAGAATTGATTCATGAATTCAGCAAAGTGGCAGGATATAAAATCAATGCACAGAAATCGATTGCATTCCTATACACCAACAATGAAGTGACAGAAAGAGAAATCAATGGGAATCGGTCCCATTTACAGTTGCACCAAAAACCATAAAATGCCTAGGAATAAATCTAACCAAAGAGGTGAAAAATCTATACACTGAAAACTATAGAAAGCTTATGAAAGAAATTGAAGAAGACACAAAAAAATGGAAAGAGATTCCATGCTCCTGGACAGGAAGAACAAATATTGTTAAAATGTTGATACTACCCAAAGCAATCTACATATTCAATGCAATCCCTATCAAAGTAACACCAGCATTCTTCACAGAGCTAGAACAAATAATCCTAAAATTTGTATGGAACCAGAAAAGACCCCAAATAGCCCAAGCAATCTTGAAAAAGAAAACCAAAGCAGGAAGCATCACAATCCCGGACTTCAAGTTATACTACAAAGCTGTAATCATCAAGGCAGTATGGTACTGGCACAAGAACAGACACTCAGATCAATGGAACAGAATAGAGAACCCAGAAATGGACCTACAAATGTATGGCCAACTAATCTTTGACAAAGTAGGAAAGAATATCCAATGGAATACAGTCTCTTCAGCAAGTGGTGCTGGGAAAACTGGACAGCGACATGCAGAAGAATGAACCTGGACCACTTTATTACACCATACACAAAAATAAACTCAAATAAACTCTTGCCCACAGCAACTTCTTACTCAACACGTCTCTGGAGGCAAGGGAAACAAAAGCAAAAATGAACTACTGGGACCTCATCAAATTAAAAACCTTCTGCACAGCGAAGGAAACAGTCAGGAAAACTAAAAGGCAACCGACAGAATGAGAGAAGATATTTGCAAATGACATATCAGATAAAGGGTTAGTATCCAAAATCTACAAAGAACTTATCAAACTCAACACCCAAAAAACAAATAACCCAGTGAAGAAATGGGCAAAAGACATGAATAGACACTTCTCCATAGAAGACATACCAAAACATGAAAAAATGGTCATGGTCAACCAACACATGAAAAAATGCTCAACATCACTCATCTTCAGGGAAATACAAATCCAAACTACCACAAGATACCACCTTACACCTGTCAGAATGGCTAACAGTAACAACTCAGGCAACAACAGATGTTGGCTAGGATGTGGAGAAAGAGGATCTCTTTTGCATTGTTGGTGGCAATGCATGCTGGTGCAGCCACTCTGGAAAACAGTATGGAGGTCCTCAAAAAACTAAAAGTAGAGCTATCCTATGACTCAGCAATTGCAGTACTAGGTATTTATCCATGAGATACAGGTGTGCTGTTTCAAAGGGACACATGTACCATGTTTATAGCAGCACTATCAACAATAGCCAAAGTATGGAAAGAGCCCAAATGTCCATCAATGGATGAATGGATAAAGAAAATGTGGTATATATATACAATGGAATATTACTCGGCAATCAAAAAGAATGGAATCTTGCCATTTGCAACTATGTGGATGGAACTGGAGGGTATTATGCTAAGTGAAATTAGAGAAAGACAAAAATCTTATGACTTCATTAATATGAGGACTTTAAGGGACAAAACAGATGAACATAAGGGAAGGGAAACAAAAATAATATAAAAACAGGGAGGGGGACAAAACAGAATAGACTCATAAATATGGAGAACAAACTGAGGATTGCTGGAGGGGTTTTGGGAGGGTGGATGGGCTAAATGGGTGACATTAAGGAATCTACTCCTGAAATCACTGTTGCACTATATGCTAACTAATTTGGATGTAAGTTAAAAAAAAAAGATTCCAGGAAGTATGAGAAAATCACTTCCTATTTATCCTGCAATCCCTCTTTTTCCCACTGCAGGAGGGGCCCTCCTAGAGTCTACCACTCCTGCCTTTTACAGCTGTTTTCTCTGTATATATTTTTGGAAATGTGGTTTCATTTTCAGTATAATCCTGTGGGCTCTGCATATTTCAGGAAATCTCCCACAGTTTCTAATGTTCTCTTACTTTTTCTAGCATGGTGATTAGAAGAACTCCATAAACACATGATTTCAATACAAAAATGTGTTCTCAACAAGAATTTCCAAACACTGGAAACACTTGGTGAAACCATGAGAGGAAGTAACCTCAAGAAATAGAGGAAATGTTACCTAAGAAAGCATAATTAATAGAATTAGTAGAGCAGGACAGATTTACATCATTAATTTCCTCAAAAATAAGTGAAGAAAATATAATGTTTGTGAATGTCTATATGTACACACACAATGCACATGAAATAATCAATTAGGGTCATAGGTATTGAAAATGGGATTGTTAAAGAAATTCAAAAGATGGTCTAAAGAGAAAAATGTGGTCGGCAGAGCATGATTAATGAGCTGGAAGCTTAAGTGGAGGAATCTTACTAGAACACAACAGTGAATAAAGATGTAAGAATATGACAACAAAACTAAAAGACAAAGCCAAAAGATCCAGAAGTCCCATCATCAGATTAAAAGAAATTCAGGAAAAGAAAATAAAGAGAATGCATGAGAGTAAATACATGAATATATATATAAAATTTCCAAAAATTGAAAACAAAATAACATAAGCCCACCTGATGGAAGGTCTTAGTAAATGTCAAGTAGAATAAACACGCCTATACACACTTACTCATATCATGAAAAATTTCAGAATGCCACAGGAAAAGAGAAGATCCTAAAAGCTTTCTTGCAAAAATAAAACACATTATGCACAAAGCAACAAGAATACAAGAGCCAGCTGAGCACACTAGTTAAGAGCTGGAGTGCATATATTTGAATCTTGCTTCTACCATTTGCAAACCACGTGACTTCAGATATGCTATTTATCCTCTTGGTTCTTCATTTTCCCCATTTGTAAAATAGGAAAAGAATAATACCTCCCTCACAGGATGGTTAAAGGTATAAATATTTGGAAAGCACATAGAACAACATCTGACATACTACATATTCTATGTAACTGCTTGTTACATAAAATTGAAATCAGACTTTTCAGTAATACTGCGTGGAGGGAAATAATAAATCAGTATCTTCAAAGTTATGAAGAAAAATATTTTTGAATATAGAGTATTATACCCATCCAAACTATCATTCAAGTATGAAGGCAAAATAAATACATCTTCAGAAAGTTAAGACTCTCTAAATTTACCATCCACAGACTCTTTCTGATGGAAAGTTCTCCAGCAGGAAGGATGTATTCTAATAGTATAAGAGTTGGAACAGATCTCATATTTCAGGGGCTCCATCATACAGATAAGAAAGCCAGGACTCAAGGAAGTCAAACAACTTTATAATAATCATGTAGTTATCAAAGATAAAAGCCAGGGTTATATCCAAATATCCTGACTATGGTCCAGTAATTTTTCTCACTTTTCTGTAATAGGAATTCATGGATAATTAGGTCTGGTCAGCTTTCAAGTTTGTTCCGTGACCACAAGATCCTAATGTTATAAGACTGTAAACATAAAAAAAAAAAATTAAATAAAAAAAACAACTCCATATGGGTTTGAGACTTTTTAAAAAGTTGTGCCCAGTGATGTAGTGGACATTTAGTGAAGAAAACATTCATTATCAACCTCAGTGACATTAACATCTCCATTTTCCTATGTACTTGGGAGCATATATAGTACTTGCACAAACAATTCATGGAGTGATATGGCTTAATTTACCCATTGTTGCTCCTCCAAACCCTGGTAATTAGTCTTAGAGACACTTGAGTAGTTTTACTGTTGTTGTTGCTATTATTGTTTGGTTTTGCTACTTACAGAGAAGGTTTATTTACTACTTGAATTACTATAGGCAATTTACTTAAAATAGTTAGCCTCAGTTTTCTCATCTACAATTTGGGGATACCAATACCTACCTGCTTTGCAAGACTCCTGTGTAGATTTAATGATTTAACCTAATGCAATAAAGTGAAGAGAGGAATGCTTGCCCCAGGTGGGAATGAGCCAAACATCTATTCCTTCTTCATCCTCCGCCCCCATGCACAAAACAACTTCTTCCCCAAGAAAGGGATTTCTCTCCTCCCTTTCCTGATTCTTTCCTGTCCCCATCCTCTTTGCTTTTGGCTGCTGAAATGTGGGATTCTGTTTATATATATTAATGAAAATATTTTAGAGATTTTTTCTATTTGAGAGAGATAGAGTGCGAGCAGGATGGGGGTGGGGTGCAGAGGGAGACAGAGAATCTTAAGCAGCCTCCACACTCATCTTGGAGCTTGACGTGGGGATCCCATGACCCTGGGATCATGACCTGAGCCAAAATCAGGAGTCAGTGCTTAACCAACTGGGCCACCCAGATGCCCTTTACTTAGAGATATTTAAGATCCCTACCCCCTTCTCTTAACTCATAGTTTTCAAAGTATCTAGGTGGCTTTTCAAGTATGAGACATGAGCTAAGAATCACGTGTACAGAGGGGTGCCTGTACACCTGAGGGTGGCTCAGTCAGTTAAGCATCGGACTCCTGATGTTGGCTCAGGTCATGATCTCAAAGTTTGTGAGATCAAGCCCCATGTCGGGCTCTGTGAAGACCACTCAGAATTTGGGATTCTCTGTCTCCCTCTCTTTCTGTCCCTCCCCTGTTTGTGCACACTTGTATGCTTTCTCTCTCAAAATAAATAAACAAAAAAAAAAAAAAAAGAAAGAACCACATGTATAGAAATAAGTAAATTAAGACAGTGACGTCTGTTTTAACTACATATTTTGAGTTCTAGATAAAAAGAAAAGTACTTAGTGACTGTAGTATGTTCTGGTCTCATAAATGGTTTCACTATTATTCAGAATAAAGAATTTCAACCCCCAACACAGACATGAGACCACTGTTCAGTATTTATATGAGAAATTCATGTGGGATACCTGTACTGCAGCAACCACACAGGACAGTCACTGGGAAGTTTCTGCCTGAGGGAGATCTTCTCTCAAGTGGCACAAACACACATTCTATTAATGAACACTCTTTGCTCTAGAACCAACAAGAAATCCTAGCTTGGATTTTGTTATGAAAGAGAATGTCTACTGGGTGTTGCTTCTGTGCCTACAAGAACATGGCATATTTTTGGAAAATCCTTCTAAAAATTCCACCTACACATTGTACAAGGATTTACTACTCTTAAAGCAAGCTCCGTTGGGCATCTAAAAATGTAATTCATGTACAAAAATCACTTTGCTTGTCCTATTCTCTTTATTTACAAGAATCATTTGAAACAGAATCAGTTACATGTTGCAGAGTGCATATAAACCTGGGATACAAGTTCCTCTGATTTTGAGGACTTAGAAAATGAGAGGGAGAAAGAGAGGTTTTGTCCAATGGTGGATACATGCTGCCACTATGTTTAGGAACACAGAACTTGTCTCTGTTCTTTATGCTCTGAACTTGCTGGTCCTTTACTGCCCCCATTAAAATGCAGGAGACATGATAAAAAGAGGCTAACTGTGGCTACTTAAGACAGCATGGTGTCCATTTTAAGGATACATTTTCTTACATTTATAAGTGATATTAGGTGTTTTCCCCTCTCTCTTTGCTTGAAAATCACTTCCAAATACCAAGGAGAAAAAATACATAAGCAAACAAATTTCACATTTGTTTATACTTGAAGTAGCGTATATAGAGAGTGGAAAAGCAGGTGGGTAAGTAAAATAAATTACTGAGAGGAACAGAAACATAAATGTAATTATTTGCAAAAAGTATCTAGTGAGAAAAAAGCCAATTCAACCACAGAACCCCAGAAAGGCTCAGTTAAGCAACATGCACTTCAGAAGACAGAGTGGAAGTAACTGAAAACAGAGAGATTCTTTACACTATATAAGAAACAATTTGACTCTCCAAGTTCATATCACTTCACAGAAGCCGAGTCAAGCGATCAGTCCCCTATTCCCACAGTACTTGAAGTATATTCTTTGGAAAAATTAAACAAGGAAACTGTAGACTTGAATCAGCTAAAACAGAGGAGGTAGAAAGTGAGATGCCAAACTGAAAATGGAAAGGGAGGATTAAGTGAAAACTGAATAGAGAAACCCTCCTGGACATTTCACCCACCCAGTTTCAGAATGCTATTAGCCAGGCTCATACATGGAGGCAAAAGACTGAAAGACTCTTCTCTGTAGAAAGTAAACGACCCCAAGGCAAGTCCTCAACCATACACACAGATTTTTTTTCTATAAAGTTTTTAGAACCTCAGTCTTAAATAGAAGTGGATAACGTGTTTTTATTGCTTGACAGGTTGTTATCTCTATACTACTCCCTCCACACCCCCAATCTCTCATGCTACTCTCTCTCTCTCTGCATTCTTATCCTCCCTTTCAAAAAATGAGCAATGTCAGGAACAGACAGAAGCAGAGTGGTGACACCATTCAAAGGCAGGAGAGAGAACTGGTTCCAGCTTTCAGGCGGTGACTTCCTGTTGTGTATACAGCATGAAGGAAGCAAACAGCATTCACTTTGCATCTCTTGTGCCTGGTGTATAAAATCATTCCATACGTGTTTGCTCTCTAGGAGATTATGTATCATTTGGGGACAAAGCATGTATCCTAAGAGGTTGTTAGGTGTATGGCCCAGTGTCATTTGCCAACATACCCCTGTTATTAGCTTTGGTAATGTGGTATTATTCTCCTTCTTCCCAAACTTCCAACCGTGTTCCTGAGGGTGGCAAGGCAGCAGCATACAAAAGATGTCTGCTGCAGAATTCCAGAGGCTGCCTGGGCAAGTTAGACATGGGGCAGTTGAACTAGGCCTTAAGGGAGTCCAGAGTGGCAAGAAAAGAGCGTCACCTGATGCTGGAATGAAGAAGTCTGGCAAGTTATGCAGACCCAACTGGAAGCTACAGTAGAAACATCCTCTCTGTTGAATGGAGGTGTCTTCAGTAGACACTTGGTACCAATTCTAAGAGCCCTTACCCCTGTTTCTTGCCACAATGTACATCAGATGTATGTATTCTTTATCACAGTGCTACTGTGTCATCCTTGTGAGCACCCAAATAAAGAAATATACGGGGAGGCCTGGGTGGCTCAGTCAGTTAAGCATCCCTAAGCAGGAGCCTGCTTGGGATTTTCTCTCTCTCTCTCTCAAAATAAATAAAATAAAAATAAAATAAAAACTAAAAAAGAAATATACAGTATTCATATTCAAAAAAAGACTTTTAGCACTATTTGACTATTTAATTTCAAATACTGATACACATTAGGGGTGCCTGGGTGGCTCAGTCGTTTAAGCATCCTACTTCAGCTCAGGTCATGATCTCACAGTTCACAAGTGCGAGCTCCAACTGAGGCTCTGTGCTGACAGCTCAGATCCTGGAACCTGCTTTGGATTCTGTGCCTCCCTCTTTCTCTGCCCCTCCTCTGCTCATGCTCTCTCTCTCTCAAAAATAAATACACATTTAAAAAATTAAAATACTGATAAACATAAAAGTTAGGCTTGGATGATAATCTCTTTTTTTTACTCGCTTTTATATTGGCTTTTTCATAATACAAAATCAATGCTGTCTCATTGAAGAAGACTTAGGAGAAAATAATTTAGAGAATAAAATTAAAAACTATTCATTCTTTTTTCATAATCTGGAATCTATATTCCTAACCATTTTTTTATCCCAATGTGTATTATTTTACACAACAGAAACAATTATCTGAATACAATTTATATCTTTTTTAGCCTGATACTTTATAATCAGAAATTTTATACATTTAAATATTCTTCATAAACATTTTTATTAACTACATAATAGTCCATCTGATTATATAACCTAATTTAACTACTGCCATATTTTCAGACATTTTTTTTTAGATTTCCCAGTTATAAACAATGCTATTTTAAATATATTTGTTCACTGATCTTTCCCAGTGCTTTCTTATCTTTCCTTAGGAAGAATTTCTGGAAATAAAATTGGTAGGCTAAATGGTAAAAACATTTTTGAGGTATTTGGCACATGTTATTAAATTGCTCTCCAAAAAGATTCTTCCAATTCATATTCTCACCAGCGATATAGGAGACTATCTCATTTCAATGCCACCCAGCTGACATTGGATTTTTCTCATTACAAAAAATAATTTAAAACTAAACTTAAAGTAAAATGGAGCAGTTTTCCCCAAGATCTTGGACCTTTTCAAATTTTTCAACATTGGTGAGAGGAAGATAGGGCTCTAAGGAAAGTCTCAGAAAGTAAAAGATGCAGGCCCTTTCTCCCACTGTTCATATCTTCTGTTATCTGCGTATAGAACAGATACCTGGTAAGATAATTCGGAAGAAAGAAACAGAAACAAGAACTAAATCATGTTATTTCAGTATTCTCTTCAATATAAGAAAATTTTGTGCTAATGAAGGTGTTAGCTAACACTATGAAGGTCATCATTTTGCAATATATAAGTGTATCAAACCAACACATTGTATACCTTAAATGTATGCAATGTTATGTGTCAATTATCTCCCAAAAAAGCTGGAGGGTAAATAAATTTGGGGGCTGTCAAGGCATTTTGAATTACTTGACATTCAAAATGAAATTATGATTTGAATTATTTCATTCAAAATGAAAATTAAAGTGTTAATTTCATTTTGAAATTAAGCAATAAATACATTTGCCAAGACCAAGATTCTCCGTGATAACTTTCCCAGAACTGTCCACTTGGGTTAATGGGGACCTTGCCAAAATTACAGGAACATTTTCTTCTGTGGAACTAGGGGCCAATAAAATAACAGCAGGTAACATTTACTGAAGTCTTCTTAGACACCAGACAGTTTAGTACAATGTCTCATTTAACCCACACAGCAACTCTATTAGCTAATGATTACTCCGCTTCATAAATGAAGACATTTATGTCAGGAGCTAACTTGCCCAAGACCACAGAGTGTGTGTGAGACTTGAGGGCCAATGCTTTTCACAATGGGCTGCCATCTCACAGTCCTGGGTCCTCACCTCAGCAAAGAACCATAAGTCAAAAAGTGAGTTGAAAAGGCTTTGTGCTTCTGAGTTACAGGCTAAAAAGGTTCAAATACACCTATAGCCTTAGTAGTTTGAAAATGGATCTACAAGTTAGAGACTTTTTTTTTTTTAAGATCACCACTATTTATTACCAGGATGTTTTTAAGTTTTTTTCTTGAATATGTTTCACATACAGTGTAAATTTAAGGTGTACAATATGTTAACTTGGTATACATATATATTATAAAATGATTTCCATTATATTGATATTTATTTAGCACCTCCATCACAATACATAATTATCCAATTACTTATTCTCTTAAGGGGTTGGAATAATTAGGTTCTAGTCTCTTAGAAAATTGGATTATAGCACAATATTGTTGTCTGTATTCATTACACTGTGCATTAGATCTCTATGGCTTGTTTACTACTCACTGCAAGTTTGTACCCTTAAACAACATCTATCTTATCTTCCCACTTCCCATCCCCTGGTAACACTATTTTACTCTATGTTTTTACAAGTTTGGCTTTTTTAGATTCCTCATGCAAGTGATACCATATAGTATTTGTCTTTCTTTGACTTTTCTCACCTAGCATCATGTGTACAAGGTCCATTCATATTGTCACAAATGACAGGGTGTCCTTTCTCCTGGCTGGAAAATATTCCATTGAGGGATGCCTGGGTGGCTCAGTTAAGCATCCAACTTCAGCTCAGGTCATGATCTCACAGTCTGTGAGTTCAAGCCTGCGTTGGGCTCTGTGCTGACAGCTCAGAGCCTGGAGCCTGCTTCAGATTCTGTGTCTCCCTCTCTCTCCGCCCCTCCCCTGCTCATGCTCTGTCTCTGTGTCAAAAATAAATAAAAAACATTAATTTTTTTTTAAAGAAAAAAAAAGAAAATATTCCATTGATATATTTACCACACCTTTAACCACTTACCCACTGATGGGCATTTTAGGTTGCTTCCATATCTTGGCTATTGTGAATAACGTTGCAATAAACCTAAGGATGCATCTATCTCTTTGAAATACTGTTTTCCTTTTCTCTGGGTATGCACCCAGTAGTGCAATTGCCGGGTCATATGGTTGATGTATTTAGAATTTCTGAGGAACCTCCATATTGTTTTCCTTAGTGGCTGGACCAATTTACATTCCTACCAACAATGTATAAGTGTTCCTTCTCACCACATCCTCACCAATCCCCATTATCTCTTGTCTTCTTGATGACAGGCTGTTCTGAAGAAAGAAGAGGAAGAAGAAGAAGAGGAAGAGGAAGAAGGAGGAGGAGGAGAAGGAGGAGAATAGAAAAAGAAGAAGAGAAAGAAAGAAAGAAGAAAGTGAAAGAAAGAAAGAAAGAAAGAAAGAAAGAGAAGGAGGCGGTGGCGGCAGCAGCCCAGGGTAAAAAGAGATGCATAGTAACAAATGGGTGAGTAGGAACATTGAGGCTGGGGGAGAGAAAAATTTGGGAGACTGACTGGTGGCAAATAAGGATTTCTTCCATGCTGCTTATACAGACAGAATCTGGATTGACAGGTGAAGTTGTAGGCAAGAAAATTTCAGCTCAATATATTTTAACTGGTTTCTAATTGCATTTTAAACTTTAAAGAATCATGCAATTAACAGTTATTATTAACAATAACTCCTCAACAATGAGGCAGGCTCTCTCCTGAGATAATAAAAATTAATATTTGATCATTCTTTTGAGAAAGATTTACCTACACACACTTGGGCTGCAAGGTCTTAAAGCGATGCCAGTCTTGGAAAGTAACAAACATCAATTAATTTCTGTCACTGCCCAGCTTCCACTGTTAGGTGCTAAACCACTGCAACCAATAACTGCTTTGCCCTACATTCTCCAAACAGTTGTCCCCATCCAAATGGGCATCAGCCCTGGTAAATGAGACGAAACTGTGCTCCAACTATACTCTCCCACATACCCCAGATATGTCTTGGGATTTACATTTTTCTTTTTGTATTACCAATTACTTTATACATGCAGAAAATTATTACAAACTCTCTTAGACCCTCTACCAACATTTGTGTAATCTTATTGTGATGTATTTTAAAAGAACACAAATTATAGATACAGGTAAAGCCTTCTGTAAACCTCTCCTTTTTCCCTCTTCCCAAGGTTAGACACGATCCTGAACTTGGTATTCGTATCCCCTTGCATATGTAACTATACATATACATCTGTCACTTTATATTCATAAACATGAATATATCTGTATTATATTCTGAGGGCTGCTGTAACAAAATACATGTTTCTCCCACTTTTTTACATACTTTGCTTCTACAGCAAAAATAGTGTTCAGTGTTTGTTTTGCAAGGAGCCATTACAGAGGCAACATGAACCCCAAGCAGCCAGAGTGGTACCACCAAGCTCCTTTCTTAGGAACTACACTCAGCATCTCAGCATCAAGCTGATACAGCTTTGAACTGTGTCTGTGAGCATCTGTGTTTCATCTCCCTGTATTTTGTGTATCGGTCAGCAAGATGTATCCTAAGGATAAGAAAAGCTTAAGAAAGATTATTTTGGGGGGTCTGCAAATGCTCAAAATTTTTTCTATTTCAATCAATGGTAGTCTTCACTTTATGCCATTTTGGCTTCCAAAAGGTTTCACAGGAATGCTCTAATATCTGATGGCTGAGGAAACCTGTGTCATAAAGTTGGTGGCTTAAAATAACAGATTTTTTTCCCCCTCACAGTTCTGGAGGCTTCAAGTCCAAAACCAAAGGTGTTGGCAGGGCCACACTCCCTCCAATCCCTTTACAAAAAGATCTTTCCTGGACTCTTCCAGCTTCTGGTAGTCCCAGGTGTTCCTTCGTGCCAGCCTATCTTTCATCTCTGTCTTCATTGTCATGTGGCATTCTTTCTGGTGTCTGTTTTTTTCTTATAAAAGACACCAGTCTTATTGGATTAGGGCTCACCCTAATGATCTTAACTAATTATATCTGCAAAAATCCCATTTACAAATAAAGTCATATTCTGAGTACTATAAGCTAGGATTTCAATAAATCTTTCTGGGAGACACAATTCAACCCATAACAATATCTACAAACTGATATGAGTATGTTGGGGTTTGGGAGTGAATGGTCAAGAAAGAATTCTTGAGGCATATTTGGTACAAAAAGGGTGGTTTTATTAAAGTACAGGGACAGGACCCATGGGCAGAAAGAGCCACACTGGGATTGTGAGGAGTGGCTGGTTATATACCTTCTAGTTGGGAGGGGGTTAAGAGCACAAATCTCTACGGAATTTAGAAATAAGGTTTCCAGGACCTTGAGGGGCTAACTGTTGTTAGGAAAAGGTCATTTACTACTGTCTAGTAAAACCTTAGTCATGAGACCCTTCAGATGTATATCAGTGGGCCATATGCTTGGAGGATGATTGCTAACATATATCTTGGGGAGTAGAGATAAAGAAAGTTTCCAAAGGAATTTTTAATGTTAAAAGAGACTTACAGGATCCTGATGGTTGGGCTAATGTTAACCTAAAGCATTAACATTGAGGCAGTTGAGTTCCTAGAGGAAGGTGACTCTGCCTGTCTCAAGGACTTGTCAGTTGACTGCAAGTTGTAAGAAAACATATTTACTTATTTTTTGGACTTCGTTCTCCTTATCATAAACAGTACCTGGAATTGATTGTTTTAAAACTTATATCAATATCATTCTGTAACTGGTGTTTTGTTTGTTTGTTTTTTACTTACAATTCTGAGATTAATCTATCTCAGTACCTGCAACTATAGTTTGTTCATTTTTACAGAAGTATGGAATAGTACTCCATTTTTGTATGAACATACCACAATTAATTATCCATTCCCTTCTTATGGGCATTTTTGTTGCTTATGTTATTTCATGATCACAAAAGGTTCTACAATGAACTTTTATATATATGTTGCTTGTGCACCTGTGTGAATGTTTGTGTAAGGTACCTAGTCTAAGGTCCAGGACTGGGGACTAGGTTTGTAGGATTTGGGCATCTTTGGTCTTTATTTATTTATTTTTTTTATTAAAAAAAAATTTTTTTTAACGTTTATTTATTTTTGAGACAGGGAGAGACAGAGCATGAACAGGGGAGGGTCAGAGAGAGGGAGACACAGAATATGAAGCAGGCTCCAGGCTCTGAGCTGTCAGCACAGAGCCCGACGCGGGGCTAGAACTCATGGACCGCGAGATCATGTCCTGAGCCGAAGTCGGCCGCCCAACTGACTGAGCCACCCAGGCGCCCCTGGTCTTTATTTTTTAATTTTATTTTTATTCCTTTCATTTTTTATTATTGTTATTTTTAAAATTTACATCCAAGTAGTTAGCATATAGTGCAATAGTGATTTCAGGAGTAGAACCCAGTGATTCAGCCCCTGCATATAACACTTAGTGCTCATCCCAACAAGTGTCCACCCACAACCCCTCCAGCAACCTTCAGTTTGTTCTCTATATTTAAGAGTCTCTTATGTTTTGTCCCCCTCCCTGTTTTTATATTATTTTTGCTTCCCTTCCCTTGTGCTCATGTTTTGTATATTAAACTCCACATATGAGTGAAGTTAAATATTTGCTTCCTCTGACTTCGCTTAAGAGAATACATTCTAGTTCCATCCACATTGTTGCAATATATATATATATATATATATATATATATATACACACACATATATATTACAATATATACATTGTTGCTATATATATATATATATATACAGACACATACACACACATCTTCTTTATCCATTCATCCATCGATGAACATTTGGGCTCTTTCCATACTTTGGCTATTGTTGACAGCACTACTATAAACATTGGGATGCACATGCCTCCTCAAAACAGCACACCTGTATCCTTTGGATAAATACCTACTAGGCAATTGCTGGGTTGTAGACTAGTTTTATTTTTAATTTTTTGAGGAACCTCCATACTGTTTTCCAGAGTGACTATACCAGTTTGCATTCCCACCAGCAGTGCAAAAGTGTTCCTCTTTCTCTGCATCCTTGCCAACATCTGTTGTTGCCTGAGTTGTTAATTTTAGATATTCTGATAGGTATGAGGTGATATTCTCATTGTGATTTTGATTTGTATTTCCCTGAGGATGAGAGATGTTAAGCATCTGAGCATTTTTTCATGTGTCTAATAGCTATCTGGATGTCATCTTTGGAAAAGTGCCTATTCATGTCTTTTACCCATTTCTTCACTGGATTATTAGTTTTTTGGGTGTTGAGTTTGATAAGTTCTTTATAGGTTTTGGATACTAACCCTTTATCTGATATGTCATTTCCAAATGTCTTCTCCCATTCCATCATTTGCCTTTTAGTTTTGCTGATTGTTTCCTTCACTGTGCAGAAGCTTTTTACCTTGATGAGGTCCCAGTAGTTCATTTTGCTTTTGTTTCCCTTGCCTCTGGAGACGTGTTGAGTATGAAGTTGCTGCAGCCAAGATCAAAGAGGTTTTTGCCTGCTTTCTCCTCAAGGATTTTGATGGCTTCCTGTCTTACGTTTAGGTCTTTAATTATTTTTGAGTTTATCTTTGTGTATGGTATAAGAAAGTGGTCCAGTTTCATTCTTCTGCATGTCACTATCCAGTTTTCCCAACACCATTTGCTGAAGAAACTGTCTTTATCCCATTAAATATTCTTTCCTGCTTTGTCAAATTTAGTTGGCCATACATTTGTGGGTCCATTTCTGGGTTCGCTATTCTGTTCCACTGATCTAAGTTTCTGTTTTTGTGCCAGTACCATAATGTCTTGATGATTACAGCTTTGTAATACAGCTTGAAGTATGGAATTGTAATGCCTCCAGCTTTGGTTTTCTTTTTCAGGATTGCTTTGGCTATTTGGGGTCTTTTCAGGTTCCATACAATTTTTAGGATTGTTCTAGCTCTATGAAGAATTCTGGTGTTATTTTGTTGGGGATTGAATTGAATTTGTAGACTGCTTTGGGTACTACTGATATTTTAATATTTGTTCTTCCAATCCATGATACTGCAATGTTTTTCCACTTTTTTGTGTGTCTTCAATTTCTTTCATAAGCTTTTATAGCTTTCAGTGTATAGATTCCTCACCTCTTTGGTTAAGCTTATTCCTAGGTATTTTATGGGGTTGGTACAATTGTAAATGGGACTTTGTTTCATTCTTAGTGTATGAAATGCAACCTATTTCTGTGATTGATCTTGTATCCTTTGCTGAATTCATGGATCAGTCCTAGCAGTTTTTTGGTGGAATCTTTTGGGTTTTCCATATAGAGTATCATGTTGTCTGCAAAGAGTGAAAGTTTGACCTCCTCCTCATCCAATTTGGATGCTTTTTATTTCCTTGTGTTATCTGATTGCTGAGGCTAGGACTTCCAATACTATGTTGAATAACAGTGGTGAGAGTGGACATTCCTATCTTATTCTTGACCTTAGAAGGAAAGCTCTCAGTTTTTCCCCATTGACGATATTAGCGGTGAGTCTTTCATATATGGCTTTTATGATCTTGAAGTGTGTTCCTTCTATCCCTGCTTTCTTGAGAGTTTTTATCAAGAAAGGATGCTGTATTTTGTCAAATGCTTTCTCTGCATCTATTGAGAGGATCATGTGGTTCTCATCCTTTCCTTTATTGATGTGATGTATCACATTGATTGCTTCGAGGATACTGAATCAGCCCTGCATCCCAGGTATAAATCCCACTTGGTCGTGGTGAATAATTCTTTTAACGTATTGTTGGATCCGGTTGGCTAATATCTTCTTGAGAATTTGTGCATCTATGTTCATCAGGGAAATTGGTCTATAGTTCTCCTTTTTAGTGGGGTCTTTGTGTGGTTTTGAATCAAGGTAATGCTGACTTCATAGAATGAGTTTGGAAGTTTTCTTTCCATTTCTATTTTTTGGAATAGCTTCAAGAGAATAGGTGTTAACTCTTCTTTAAATATTTGGTAGAATTTCCCCGGAAAACCATCTGGCTCTGCCATCCTGTTTTTTGGGAGATTTTTTATTACTATTTTTTTTTTTTTTTTTTTTACTAATTATGGGTCTGTTCAAATTTTCTATTTCTTCCTGTTTCAGTTTTGGTAGTTTATATGTTTCTAAGAATTTCTCCATTTCTTCCAGATTGCCCAATTTATTTCCATATAATTTCTCATAATATTATCTTATTATTGTTTGTATTTCTGCAGTGTTGGTTGTGATCATTCCTCTTTAATTCTTGATTTATTTAGGTCCTTTCCTTTTCCTTTCTTTTTGGTCCAACAGGCAAGGGATTTATCAATCTTGTTAATTCTTTCAATGAACCAGATCCTGGTTTCATTGATCTGTTCTACTGTTTGTTTTTATTTTGATAGCATTGATTTCTGGTCTAATCTTTATCATTTCTTGTCTTCTGCTGGTTTAGAGTTTTATTTGCTGTTATTTTTCCAGCTCTTTAAGGTATAAGGTTAGGTTATATATATGAGACCTTTCTTCCATCTTTAGGAAGGCCTGGATTGCTATATACTTCCCTCTTATGACCATCTTTGCTGCATCCCAGAGATTTTGGGCTATGGTGTTAATATTTTCATTGGCTTCCATGTAACTGTTAATTTCTTCTTCAATTTCTTGTTTAATCCGTTCATTCTTTACTGGAATGTTCTTTAATCTCCATATATTCGTGGTCTTACCAAATTTTTTCTTGTTAATTTTGACTTTCATCTCATTGTGATCTGAAAATATGCACAGTATGATATCCATCTTTTTGTATTTGTTGAGGGCTGATTTGTGTCCCAGTATGTGCTCTTCTCTGGAGAATATTTTATGTGTACTTGTGAAGAATGTGCATTCTGCTGCTTTAGGATGAAATGTTCTGAATATATCTGTTAAGTTCATCCGGTCATTCAGTGTGTCATTCAAAGCCATTGTTGCCTTGTTGAATTTCTGCTTAGATGATCTGTCCATTGTTGTAAGTGGGGTGTTGAAGTCCCCTACTATTATGGTATTATTATCATGAGTTTCTTTATGTTTGTGATTAATTGATTTATATATTTGGGTGGTACCACTTTGGAGGCATAAATGTTTACAATTGTTAGGTCTTCTTGGTGGATAGACCCCTTAGTTATGATAATGGCCTTCTTCATCTCTTGTTATAGTCTTTATTTTAAAATCTAGATTGTCTGATATAAGTATGGTTACTCTGACTTTCTTTTGTGGACCATTAGCATGATAGATGGTTCTCCATCCCCTTACTTTCAATCTCAAGGCTCTTCAGGTCTAAAATGGGTCTCTTGTAAACAGCATAGAGATGGCTCTTGTTTTCTTATCCATTCTGTTACCCTATGTCTTTTGATTGGAGATTTAGTCCATTGACATTTAGAGTGAGTATTGAAAGGTATGAATTTATTGCCATTGTATTGCCTATAGAGTTGGAGTTTCTGGTAGTATTCTCTGGTCCTTCTTAGTCTTTGTTGCTTTTGGTCTTTTTTGTTTTGTTTCATCTTTTCTCCCTCAGAGAGTCCCCCTTTAAATTTCTTGCAGGGCTGGTTTAGTGGTCACAAACTCCTTAATTTTTGTTTGTCTGGGAAACTTTTTATCTCTCCTTCTATTTTGAATGACAGCCTTGCTGGATAAAGAATTTTTGACTGCATATTTTTCCAATTTTGTACATTGAATATATCCTACCACTCCTTTGTGGCCTGCCAAGTTTCTGTCAATAGGTCTGATATAAATGTGATCCACCTTCCCTTATAGTTAGTGACTTTTTTTCCCCTTGCTGCTTTCATAATTCTTTCCTTGTCTGTGTATTTTGTGCATATGACTATGATATGCCTTATTGATGGTCGGTTTTTGTTGAACCTAATGGGAGTCTCTGTTTTTCTTGTATTTTGATGTGTGTCTTCCTCCAGGCTAGGAAAGTTTTCCATTATGATTTGCTCACATAAAACTTCTACCCATTTTCCTTTCTTTCATTTTCTGGTACTCCTATGATTTGGATGTTATTTACTTTTAATAAGTCACTGAGTTCTCTAATTCTTATATTGTGCCCTTTTGCCTTAGCTTTCCTCTTTTTTTTTCTGCCTCATTACTGTCCATAATTTTGTCTCCTATATCACTGATTCACTGCTCTGTTTCATCCATCCTTACCACTACAGCATCCATTCGAGATTGCATCTCATTTATAACATTTTTAATTTTGTCCTGACTAGCTTTTCCTTCTTTTATCTCTGCAGAAAGGGATTCTCTGCTTTTTCCAACCCCAGCTTGTATTCTTATTATCATGATTCTAAACTCTAGACATCTTGCTTATATCTGTGTTGATTAAGTCCCTGGCTGTCATTTCTTCCCGTTCTTTCTTTTGGGGTGAATTCCTTTGTTTTGTAATTTTGGAGGCAGAAAAGGAATGAAATAAAATAAGAAATGAAAATTAAAGAATTAAAAACCACACAAAAAATCAAAAAAAGGAAGCTATATTCTAGGTGTGTTTTGGTCTGGTTGTTGAAAGAAGCTTGACAGAATAGAGAAAAAAGGGGAAAAAAGTAAGAAAACGTTTAAAAATTTGAAAAAGTATATACAATAAAATAGAAAATGAAATGAAAAAAAGTAAAATAGAATAAAAAAATTTAAAAATACATTAAAATTTTTTTAACTCCACACCTGAAAAACAAATAACCCAGTGAAGAAATGGGCAGGAAACATGAATAGACACTTCTCTAAAGAAGACATCCGGATGGCCAACAGGCATATGAAAAGATGCTCAACGTCGCTCCTCATCAGGGAAATACAAATCAAAACCACACTCAGATATCACCTCACGCCAGTCAGAGTGGCCAAAATGAACAAATCAGGAGACTATAGATGCTGGAGAGGATGTGGAGAACCGGGAATCCTCTTGCACTGTTGGTGGGAATGCAAACTGGTGCAGCCGCTCCAGTGTGGAGGTTCCTCAAAAAATTAAAAATAGACCTACCCTATGACACAGCAATAGCACTGCTAGGAATTTACCCAAGGGATACAGGAGTGCTGATGCATAGGGGCACTTGTACCCCAATGTTTATAGCAGCACCCTCAACAATAGCCAAATTATGGAAAGAGCCTAAATGTCCATCAACTGATGAATGGATAAAGAAATTGTGGTTTATATACACAGTGGAGTACTATGTGGCAATGAGAAAGAATGAAATATGGCCCTTTGTAGCAACATGGATGGAACTGGAGAGTGTGCTGTTAAGTGAAATAAGCCATACAGAGAAAGACAGATACCATATGGTTTCACTCTTCTGTGGATCCTGAGAAACTTAACAGAAACCCATGGGGGAGGGGAAGGAAAAAAAAAGAGGTTAGAGTAGAAGAGAGCCAAAGCATAAGAGACTCTTAAAAACTGAGAACAAACTGAGGGTTGGTGGGGGGTGGGAGTGAGGAGAGGTTGGGTGATGGGTATTGAGGAGGGCACCTTTTGGGATGAGCACTGGGTGTTGTATGGAAACCAATTTGACAATAAACTTCATATATTGAAAAAAAATTTTTTAATGCTTTTTAAAAAACAGAAAATAAAAATATTTTTTTCTCTTTCTGTATCCAAGAATAAGAAAAAGAAAAGAAAGAAAGAAAAAGAATAGATGGACCAGTGAACAAACTGAAAGTCTAACTATGAAACACTTTATAGTCTATACACTAAGCAGGCAGAGAGACTTGTGGTGGTCCTCTAGGACCTGGGCCTGGTTGGGGCAGTTGGACGGGTCTTGGTGTAATGGCTCCATTCTCCACTAGATGGCAGTGCTTAGTTCACTGGGGTAGATTGGTGTGGCACATTTATGTGTGTATGTGCATACACAGGAAAGGAGAAAGTGGCCTCACCCAGCTTCCCAGTCTTTGGCACCAGAACTCTGTGCTCTCACCTACCTGCAGTCAAGCACCCCTCCTTTGTCCCTGGCTTCCATCCACTCCCTACTTCTACAATGTCCATGTCCAAGCTGTCATCCTGCCCGTGGCACCTCCCTTCTGAATTATATCTCATATAGGCTGTGTTTCTAAACCCCTCACTTCTGAGAGCCCTGCAGCTTGGACCCACTCCAACTCTCTGGGAGAGGGTCTCACAGGGCAATGGCCGGGTGCTGGGCTTCCCCCAGGAACATTCTTAGAGTCATGCTGTTGCAGAGGTTCAGAGTTTGTGGCTAGGTGCCTGCTTGCCCCAGAAAAGTTTGTGCAATCACGCAGCAGCAGAGATTCAGAGGTCATATAGCAAAACACAATACATAGCAGGTGCCATGTTTCACCACACCCTGGCATCTTTGTTCCAATACCTGAAAACGTGGCTATTCTCTGGGGTCCATGGGACCTTCACCTGTGGGGAAGCTGTACAGCCTCTACCAAATGCCCTCCTAGCAGAGGAACAGCTTCTCCCCATGTGGCCCACAGACCCCTCTAACCTCACTGCCTGCTCCCAGGGATTCACCCTTTCCACCAGAACCCCACCAGGTGTTGAGGTGCAGAATTTCCAACTCTGCTCTCCCCTGTTTATAGAGTCCTAATGATATTGAAACCCTCTCCTTTCTCCTTTCTCCCTTTCTTGTTCAGTAACTTATGGGTATTTCCACTCTTTCTCTTTCTCTCCAGCTACATTCAGGGGGAATGTTTTTCCTGTACTCTCCACCCTTTCTCTGTCTCTATCCACAACAACAGCTCCCTACCCTCCATGACTTCTCTTTCCTCCAGTTCACCTCTCTGCACCATGTACCTGCTGAGTTCTGTAGCTCATGCAGATTGTTGTGTTAGTCATCAGATCAATTTTCTAGGTGTGCAAAATGGTATGGTTCTGATCTAGCTGCATTTCAGGGATGAGAAAAGCTAAGAACTTCCATGCTGCTTACTATCTTGGCCCCTCCCCTGTGCATCTATCTTCAGACTTTAGAATGTATTGCCAAATTGCTCACCAAAACCAGTAATAACAAATTAAACACCCACCAGCTCTATCCTAGAATTCATACTTAACACCCTTGCAAATATTTGGTATGGTCTCTTTTAAATTTTTTGTCTATATGGTTGGTGTAAAATTGTTTATTGCTTTAATTTTCATTTTCCTGATTCCTAAATGGTTGAATAATGATGTATATCTAGTAGCCATTAAGCTTTCCTTTTCTGTGAATAGCCTATTTACATACTTAAGCTTGTTGGTTTTCTCTTGCTAATTTATTGGGATTTTAAATATATTTGGGATCCTAACTGATTATAATTTTACAACTCTCCCTCAATGTGTGACTTGTCTTTCTTCCTTACACTGACACTTTTAGAAAATTTTAGTGTAGTGAAATTTATAAATCTTTCTCTTTACAATTTGTGCATTTGATATGTGGATTCATAAGTATATTTTCCTGTATTTACTTTAACATTTCATTTTCAAGTAATTCAAATACAGAGATGTTATAAGTTACTTTTCACCTAGATTCACCAATTGTCAACATTTTGTCACATTTGCTTTATTATTCTCTCTCTCTATAATTCCTCTATTGAATGTTAATATAATCAAATTGTCATATTCAAGAGAAATATAATTACATTGATAATTATATAAGTATAAACCACATATATCCAAAAACTTTACTAAACTGTCAAGTCAAAAATTTTGCAAGTTTATATATTTTGAATGCAGATAGTCATACTGCCTGCAAACAAAGACCCATTATACTGTGGAATACAAGCATACTTGCATATTTAAGGGAAATTTGCCTAACTTTTCAAAATAAACCATATTTTTATGCTTTGAATTGCTTTGGAATTCTTGCTTTGATGTTTTAAGACTTTACTTGTTTTTACTGTCAGTAGCTTCAAAATGCCTATCAATGAACAAACATGCTCTGTTATGTTCCTTAATCCCACATTCTGCTTCTCTTCTGCCCTGTTTGTTACTTCTCCTTAAAAGTAAATTCTGCAAAAAGTTGTCTATATCACTATCTCCATTGGTTCTTTGCAAAGATTTTCTCGAACCCATTTCAATCAGGCTTTTATTTTACTTTATTTTTAAATATTGTATTTATATTGAAAGAGAAAGCAGGGAAGGGGCAGAGAGAGAGGGAGAGAGAGAATCTCAGTGGTGCTGAGCATAGAGCCTGATGCTGGGCTCGAGATCATGGCCATGAGATCATCACCCCAGACAAAATCAAGAGTCTGATGCTTAACTGACCGAGCTACCCAGGCACCCTAATAGGCTTTTATTTTATCACTCCACTGAAATTGTTCCTGTCAATGCCACCAGTAGTCTCTACCTGGCCAAATAAAGTTTAGGTCTCTACCTCTTAGCAGCATTTCACACTTTTGCCTCTTGGCTTCAGAGACACCACATCTCCTGTTTTTCCTCTCTTCTCACTGGCCTTTTTTTCTCCTTTGCTAGGTCCTTCCCCTTTACTCAAAATTATGGGATGTTGTGAGCTCAGCTCTCATCATTATCTATTCTCACATCCTGCAAAGGTAATTTCCTGACTTTAACAACCAGCTCTATGCCAATGACTCCCAAGTATATATCTCCAGTCCAACTGCTTCCTTAAACCCCAGACTTACAGATCCACCAGCCTATCTGATGGCTTTGCTAGGATGTGTTAATAGGCAACTCACATTTAAGATGCAGAAAATAAGCCCTTGACTTCTTAACAACCCCTCCCAAAAACATTCCCAATTTCAGGAAGTAATATTATTCCCTGATTGGATTTCTCCTTGATTCCACTCTTTTGTTCACAATCCACATAGAACTTTTCAGAAAATTCTGTTTGTTCTACTTTGAAACATATTTGTGACATGAATAAATGAAGAAAATTGATGCCCCAAGATACATAATGGTTTAATTTCAGGTCTCATAAATTCATGACATAAAGGGCACTCCTCTTTTAGGATATGGCTTTAAGGTAATTTCACACAAGGAACAATTAAAATATAGAAATTCCAAAATAATTAAGACATTTAATATAGTTACTGGTGTTTTTGAGTACCAAGTGACAGCATACCAAAGCTATACCATCACATGGCTACCTTTAATAAACAAAAGTATTGGTCATTTCTATATTTCCCAGCTTTGGTTTTATAAGTATGACATTTTGATATCTGCCACAACTCAACTGACTATTGATTAGAAAGAAAACACTCAGAAATCAATTTGTTCCCTTCTAAACATATTTCTATTTGGAAATATGGTGGCAGGTGGGCACAGTATCTTTTTAGACAACCATTATTCCCATAAGGGTGGCAAAATGAGTTAAAAGAAGAACATCCTTTTCTTCTCAACTGTGTCTTTCTTATAGAAATAAGAACAAATGAGACAGACAAGCATAGATTTCTATTAGTACAGTATTCTACAAATGGTAGAAGTAGATAATACACAATTGGGAGTAACATTTAAAGACATTAAGTATCCAGTGTCAATCAGTGCTCTACCTATTTCTTTGTTCTTTCCCTTTCTTAACCAAGTGAAGCAAATCTTTGAATCTTTTTCTCACCTACTTATGGTTATTTTTCACCTGGGAAGCTTGTTTTTGGAATTGTCTTCAGAGTGATGGCTGTCTGCAGACTTGATCTCTCCCTTTTCAGCCACTGGAGTAATTCCCAAAAGGCTACTACTTTTTCTTCTTTTCAGAAATGTACTTCAGCCTTTCATACAATCCATTTCAAAAGGGAAAAAACTAAGGCAGCTTTGTCTCATGAATTCTCATTTTTAGTTTTCAAATGAGAATTCGTTCCAAACATGCATAAGGGAAAGGGACAGGTGTACCAACAATGGCTTCTTCTAGTACCTCAAGCTTTTTGTTCCACGTAGGAGAGTGACCCACAGTGAGTAGAGGGAGCCCCTGACTCAGCTAAAGGGGTCCCAGCAGGCTTTATGGACAAAGTGTCCAAGCCAAACCCTGAAGGAAGAATGTGAGGCGGGAAAAAGGGTGCAGGTGTCAGGGCAGCAAGGTTTCAGGAAGAAGTGAAGAAGTGGGTAAAGTCATGGAAACAAGCAAGAATATAGTCTGTGCAGAGGAACAGCATGGACCATGCAGTTAATTCAAATATGAATAAGGAATACTGAGCCTTGAAAGTAGGCAGAAATTGAAGACTTGAAAGCCTTGTTCAACATATTGGGGAGTGTATTTGTTTTTTAGGGCTACTGTACAAATTATCACTAACTAGGAACAACAAACTCATTTTCTCATAATTTGGAGAGCACAAGTTTGAAATCAGATTTAACTCCTTCTGGAAGCTCTGAAAAAGAGTCCATTCTTTGCCAGCCTCCTCATTTCTGGTGGCTGCAGGCAACCCTTCGTGCTCCTTGGCTTGCAGATGCATCACATTAATCTCTACCTTCATCTTCACATCAACTTTCTCTCTGTGTCTTCCTCCATTCTCTTCTTGTCTAAGGACACTCATTGTTGGATTCAGGACCCACCCAAATCCAGGATGATCTTATCTCAAGATCTTCAACTTAATTATATCCAGAAAGACCCTTTCTTCCAAATAAGGTCACATTCACAGGTTCCAGGTGGACATTTCTTTTGGGGGGGGGTCACCATTCACCCCACTACAATGAGCTCGGGCATTGACTTGTAGGTAATGGGGAGCCCCTCAGACTTGACACAAGAAAAGATGCAGATTTGTATTCTATTAAGCTGCTTTAGAAAGGGCTATAATAGTAAAGATAGAGACAGACAAATATTTAGGAGTTATGCTCAGTAGGACTTGGTTGATTAGATGTGAAGATGGAATAAGAGAATGATCTGTGATACTTTATACATTTCTGGCTTGGGAGAATTTGATGATTACAAAGAGACACTAGAAAAGAGAAGTGCTTGGGAAAACATTATCCTATTTTTGTTTATTTTAATGGCCTCTTGCATATTCTAGTGGAGAGATCCAATAAGCTGGGCTAGAGATACCACCATGGGAGTCATCTTTGAATAAGTGAAGATAAAAGCTCACAAGTTTTCAACACTAGCCAGTCAAGGAGCTAAGGATATGAAGTACAAGTTAGCCCCAGGAAGAGGTTAGAAAACGCAGACCAAGTGTTATGAGAGACAGAATTCAAGTAGAGAGGCCAGGAATCAAGACCAGATGCTTAGACCTGTGGGTAGACTGGACATTAGAGAATGACTACAGCCATGTTAGCATCTGCCCCCAGCATCACCAGACAGGAGTTAGGCTAGCACAGCTACGTCTACTCTCCATTTGCCTGTGGAGCAAAGTGCAGGTTGGATCTGAGCCCATGGTAAAGGGTTGTACAAAAGTCCCTAAGTTTAGACTACAGCATTATTTGTATAAACCTGTATACTAACATATAGATGTGAGCCAGGAGCCAGTAAAAGGGAGATAAGCCACCTCCAGACAGTAAGGGGCTGCTGTTTTAAGAAGAGAGGAAACTAGCTCTGGTTAAGTAGATAACTCTATGTCTTATAACTAGAGGATCTGGTAGGAATCATGTTTTTTTCTGATGTGTTCTCAAAAAATGTATGCTAAAATTCCTTGTGCATGGAGATAGATGAAATACCATACAAGCAGAGGTGTTTTTTAAAAGGATTACAGAAATCACAGTGCAGATTTCCGGCCAAGATAGTCTACTAAGCTTATGTAAGAGAACCACCACCACAACTACAGACAGACGTATAGAGTTATTTTTTTGTTAAAAATAACTTTAAAATACACAGCCAAGTTTGAAACAAAGAAATAAGTGGAAATTTCTACAAATCATAAATGAGACAAAAATTGGAGCCCATGCTCATATTTGGGTCTGGGATCTGGGCTTGCATGAGCAAGAGAGATTAGACCCACGGCCTCAGAAAAGAACTTTCCTGTCCTTGAGCAAAGATGTTCTTCCCATGATCCCAGGATTTTGTCCTAAGCAAGAGGCCCCTAAGAAGAATGGCCCACAATAGCTCTCATTCATCACGTAATTTTTCACTCGTAACCAAAATCCAGCAGACCAATGAGGAAAACAACAGCATGCATGAAAAAGGACCAAGATAGCAAATCAAACAACTAGTGTAGGGGAAGCAGAAACTACTCAGAGAACAGTAGAAGGCTTTAAAAAATCCCAGTGAGGGGCGCCTGGGTGGCGCAGTCGGTTAAGCGTCCGACTTCAGCCAGGTCACGATCTCGCGGTTTGCGAGTTCGAGCCCCGCGTCAGGCTCTGGGCTGATGGCTCAGAGCCTGGAGCCTGTTTCCGATTCTGTGTCTCCCTCTCTCTCTGCCCCTCCCCCGTTCATGCTCTGTCTCTCTCTGTCCCAAAAATAAATAAACGTTGAAAAAAAAAATTAAAAGAAAAAAAAATCCCAGTGAACTTCCTTAGAGAGACTTGAGAAGATGCTGCAGCTGCAAAATAAGTTTAGGCTGCTATGAGGAAGGAACAAGTAGGAAACAAGAAAGAAATCTTGGAAATTAAAAATATGGTTGTGAAAATTAAAAGTGCTTCAAATAGTTGAAATAAAAAGAAATCTGCAAAGTAGACCAAAAGACAAAAACTGAAAGCACGAGGAAAAAGTTAAGAAAAATTATTTTTATAATTTATCTTGTATAATATCTGTCAAATAGGAAAATACATGTAACATATATGTAACTTATGATAATCACATGAACACCAGGGAGTCCAGCTCAAGCAGAGCATCACCAACCTGCTTACTCCTTCCCTGTTCCCACTGCCTGCCTTCTAACCAGAGTTAATTGCAATTATGAATTTTGTGTTATGACCTTGTTTTCGAAATTTCGTTTTTTGTGCATATGAATGTACCCTTAAACAATAGTTTTACTTGTTTTTAAACTTAATTAAAATGGCATCATACCAACAGGTTGGTATGGAGGGATAAAAGGACATAAGGCTAGACTGAGAGGCAGGAAAGCACGGTGATTAAATGTAAGACTGCCATTTCACAACCTGACTCTGCCACTCCCAGACTGGTAAAGTTACTACACAAATTGCTTACTTCTTAGAGCCTCAGCTTCCTCATCTGCAAAACAGAGATAATAATATCACCTTCAGAGGGTTGTCACGACAACTGAATCAAGTAATACACATACAATGCTTAGAATGAGCTTGGCACAGAAAAACTGCTATGTAAATATTTACCACTTTCATTATTGTACTGTACTTTGTTTTCTGTGACTTTTTTCCCACTTTATTTTATGTTTAAAGATTTATCAATTTTGTTGCATATAGCTATAGTTCATTATTTTCTTCTACTGCCTAACATTTTATCATTGAAATATGCTATATTTTAACTTCTCATTCTCTTGTCAATCTACATTTGGGGTGTTTTACTTTTTTACTAATAAAATCTGTAATGCTATAAACATTCTTATACCTGTTTCCTGGTGCCTGGATGAAAAATCTCTCTAGAATATACATTCTTATGCCCATGAGTAGAACTGCTAGGCTATACATAGCACATGAGAACATGCAACTTCACATAAGACCAAATCACCAAGTTGTTTTCTAAAATGATAAACACTTTGCAGGATATAAAAGTGTCCATTGAGTTACAGACTTTACAGACTCCTGGTACGGTCAGACTTCCTAATTTTTTCTTCTTCAATAGAGTAAGATGATACTTCACTATCTTAATTTACATTGCCATACCTTTGAATGAGGTTGAATACTTTCAATATATTCATCCCTTATATCTCCTATTCTATAAAATCCTGCTGATATTATTTGCTCATTTGTCTATTAGGTTTTGGCTTACTAATCTTATTGATCTGTAAGAGTTCTTTATATATTCTCGAAAATGACACTTTGTCAATAGTTTGCTATGTGACTATCTTTTCCAAGTTTGGGGCTAATCTTTTCACTTTATTGATAATGTGTTTTGATGAACAGAGGCTCTCAAAGTTAAAATGATCAACTTTATCAATTTTTTAGTTAGCATTTTCTCTATTTTGAAGTAAAAACATATCTCCCATATTTCTGATAAAAGTTTCAAAGTTTCACCACCATATTTAAGTCTAATCCATCAGAGACTTTAAAAAAATTACACTATATATATGTGTGTGTGTGTGTATGCATATATATATAGTGTAATTTAGAAATCTCATTCTATTTACACACACACACACACACACACACACATCCTTTATATTATATTTATGTCTCCTCTCTCCATTGATACTCTTAGGGCTGCTATAATAAATTAATCACTTGGTGGTTTTAAAATGACAGCAATCTACTGTTTCATATTTCTGGAAGCTAGAAGTCAGAAATCAAGGTGTCCACAGGGTTGGTTCCTAGAGACTCTGAAGGACAAATCATCCTTTGCCTCTCTCCTAGTGTTTAGTGGTTACCCACAATCCTTAGTGTTTCTTGGCTTATAGATGTATCACTCCAATCTCTGCCTCCATCTCACACTGTCCTTACCTCTTCTTTAAAGGACACCAGTATTGGATTTAGGGCCCAGAATGATTTACTCTCTAGATCCTTAATTACATCTGCAAAGGTTTTGGGTAGACATTAATTTTGAGGGGTACACTAGTCAACCTCCTCCAATGAGTCACTATCAAGATCCGATATAATGCAGTATCTAGTTCTGGGCCCTTTCTTCTGTTCCATTCACCTGTTTTTCCATCCTTTAACCAAAACCACACTGTCTTAATTGCACATATTTTAATACTTTTATACTAATTATTGATATCTAAAAAACAGGTCCTCCCCCTCCCCTTCTCCTCTCCTCTTTCCCTTCCTTCTCCTCCTTTTAGAGTATTTTGGCTACTCTTGGGGCTTTTATCATCTATATAAATTTTCACATTAGCTTGCCAAATTCCTTTAAAAATATTGTTGATATTTTAATTGAAATTATACTGAATCAATGGAATATTGGGGAGAAACTGACATCTTTACATTATTAGGTACTCCAATCCACAAATATATCTCTCCCTTGTGTTTCAGCTTTTAATATTTTTCAATAATATGTTTTCTCCTATATCTTTTTTCAGTGAGCTTTTTACTTTGGAATAATTTTAGATTCATAGAAAAGCAGCAAAAGTAATACAAAAGATCTAGATTTACCCCTCACATGGTTTCCCCTAATGTTAACATCTTACATCCATCTTTTGTTAGATTTATTCATGAGTAACTTATACATCGTGGTACTGTTATAAGTGGTGAAACATAATGCACATGGTTTAGCAACCAAATAATAGGAGTCTCCAAAAATGAAAACAAGGGGGAAGAAATTATCAAATAATAAAATTTCTAAAAGCTCCAGAAGCAACTATCTTTAAATTCAAAGAGCCCACTCAGTCCTGAGCAAGATGAATGAGAAGTAGAATCTCACCTAGACCCTTCCTTGTGAAATTTCAGAACACCAAGAGAAAGCAAAGATCTTAAAAGCTGTGTAAAGTTGTTTACTTTAAAATGTGTTTTCCTGGATATCAGCTTCTATATATAACTCAGAGTCTCTAAAAACACGATCTCCTTTTATGCCCCCATTGGTCCTGAAGTGTTCTCCTGTATGTCTTGCATATTTCCTGCTCACTTTATTCCTAGGTGGCTTATACTTGTATTGTTATTTACATTATGAATTGACTTTTTCCTCATAATTTCTGGTTACCAGTGTTGTAAGAAAGCTAGTGATTTTTGTTTTCAATTAACCGTACACTGTCACTTACTAAATTCATATTATTTCAATAATTTTTTAGTTGAATCTGAACACTACAGATTCAACTAAAAATCTAATAGATCTAACAGATTATCCTGTTAGCTAATTACATAATCAGCAAACAATGATAATTTTGTCTTTCTTAGGCCTCTTGTTGCTTTTTCTTTTCTTATTACTCTGGCTGGAAAATTCCAAGAAATGTAATAATAGCAATTATAGTGAGTACCCTTGTCCCTAATTTTTACCTGTACCATTGCATTCTTAAAAAGTGCTTTGGGTTTCAGAAAGAGTCTCTATCATCTCATAGAAGAAATGGAGCAAGTTTAACATATCTCTGGCATTAACTGAATTTAATCAAAATATTTCAACTATGGAATCACCTTTACATTGCTGGTATAAATCCTACTTAGTTAAGGAATGTTATAGATTCAATTATGTCCTCCCCAAATTCCTAAATTGACTCCTTAACCTCCATTGTGATTGTATTTGGAAATGGGGCCCTTGGGGAGCTAACTAGGTTTAGATGAGGTCCTGATGGTGGGACCCTCACAATGGGATTACTGCATCCTTATAAGAAGAAACACCAGAGAACTTGCTCTCCTTCTCTCCTTGCTATGTAAAGACATTGGAAGAAGGTGGTCATTTATAAGACAGGAAGAGAGTTCTCACCAGAAACAGATCATGCTGGCATTTGATCTTGAACTCTGAGCCTCCAAAACTGTGAGAAAAAGAAATGCTGTTCTTTAAGCCACCCAGTCTCTGAAATTTTGTTAAGGCAGCCCTGGCTAAGAAGTCCTCCTGCCTGTCCTTGAGCTGGGATATCAGTCTCTTTCCACCATCAGACTCTAACTAAAATACTGGTTCTTGGGTCAAATATAACAGCTTTTGGAACTTGGCTGTCCTTGTTTTCGGCCCTCAGACTCAGACTGGATCTACACCATCAGCTCTCCTGAGTCAGCTTGCTAATTATAGTTTTTGGGACTTGTCAACCTCCATGACTGTATGAGCCAATCCCTTTTGATAAATGTGTATGTGTGTGTATCCTATTGGTTCTCTTTCTCTGAAGAACCTTGGCTAATATGAGGTATACTGCCTTTTTAATACATTCCTGAATTTATTTGCCACTGGTTTATTTATACTCTGTTAACCGTATTGTTCTGTACCATTTTTTTTTTACCATTAAGCCACTTTTACCATTAAGCTTTAACACTAGGTTCATGTCAACTTTGTAAAGTTAATTGGAAATTTCATTCTTTTTTTTGTATGCTTAAGGCAGTTTAAATAACAAAGAAAGTAGTATATGTTTCTTGCAAGTATGCCGAAATTTTCTCTAAAAATCACTTGAACATTTTGAAAATTATTTTGAACAACTCTGTCACAATTTTTAAAATTATTATTTCTTCCATAGTCATTTTTCCACTCAGATTTTCATCTTTTTTTAATCAATTTTGGTCATTTTTTATATTTCCACAGAAAATCATCCATTTTATCCAGAAGGTTTATTAGGATCATGTTGTACATGGTTTTTTCTTTAAAATTCTCTAGTCTTATCTTTTTACATGGTGATATTCTTTAACATTGTACATTTATATGAACTTTCTTTTCTCTCTACCACACTTACTATATGTTTGTGTATCTGGTTAAATTTGTATAACTGGTTGAGTTTATATAAACTAATATTTTCAGTAAAATTAATTTTGCCCTCTTTTTCTACCTTGGGGGAGGCAATCTGAAGTGCAGTTGACATAAAATTTTATATTAGTTGCATATGTATAACATAGTGATTCAACAATTCTATACATTACTCAATCAATGCTTACCACGTTAAGTGTAGTCATCATCTGTCACAATAGTGTTATAACAATATTATTTACTATATTCCCTATGCTATGCTTTCTACCTCTGTGAGTTTGTACCTCTTAATCACCTTCACCCATTTCACCTTTTCCCCTACACACCTCCCCTCTGACAACAACCAGTTTGTTCTCTGTAAGAGTCTATTTCTTTTTTTCTTGTTTGTTCTTTTGTTTTGTTTTTTAGATTCCACATATAATAAGTGACATCGCATGGCATTTTTTTTTCTGTCTGACTTATTTCACTTAGCATAATATCCTCTAGGTCCATCCATATTGTTACAAATAGCAAGAGTTCCTTCCTTTTTAAGACTAATATTCCATTTTATGTGTGTATGTGTGTGTGTGTGTATACACACACATACATTATATGCACACACATACATACACACACACATGCATATATATAAATACACATACATGCACACACACAATCTTCTTTATCCATTCATCTATGGTTGAACATTTGGGTTGTTTTCACATCTTGGCTACTGTAAATAATGCTGCAATAAATGTAGTCGTGTATATATCTTTTTATTTTCACTTGGGTAAATACCTAGTAGTGGGATTACTTAATCATATGGTATTTCTATTTTTAATTTTTGAGGAACCTCCACACTGTTTTCCACAGTGGTTGCACCAATTTACATCCCCACCAACAGTGCATGGCAGTTCCCTTTTCTCCACATCATCACCAACACTTGTCATTTCTTGTCTTTTTGGGACTAGCCATCTGACCAATGTAAGGTGTTATCTTATTATGGTTTTGATTTGTATTTCTCTGATGATTAGTGATGCTAAGCGTCTTTTCATGTGTCTGTTGGCCTTCTGTATGTCTTTTGGAAAAATGTCTATTCAGGTCCTCTGCCCATTTTTTAACTGGATTGTTTGTGGGGTTTTTGATGTTGAGTTGTAGTTCTTTATACATCTTGGATATTAACCAAGGCATTCATTTTTGCAAATATCTTTTATTAAGTTAGACTGCCTTTTTGTTTTATTGATGGTTTTCTTTGCTATGAAAAAGCTTTTTATTTTGGTGTAGTCCCAACAGTTTATTTTTGTTTTTGTTTCTCTTGCCTCAGGAGATACATTCATACGTACATTGCCAAGGCCAACGTCTGAGAGATTACTGCCTATGTTTTCTTCTGGAAGTTTTATGGTTGCAGGTCTCACATTTATATCTTTAGTCCATTTTGAGTTTATCTTTTTGTATGGTATAAAAAAGTGGTCTAGTTTCATTCTTTTCCATGTAGTTGTCCAGTTTTTCCAACACCATTTTCTATTTTTTCTTTTTTTTCTATTCTTAATGGTTTATTTTTTAAATCTCTCACTGATTTTTGCCCTCATTTTTCTTCTCATTTTTTCCAGTTAAGCTTTCAGCCCTTTTTCTAATTTCTATAATTTAAAACTGATATTATTTTCAAACTTTCTCATGTTCTAAAGCATTTCTAGTTCTATTTAGGTCTGTGGATTTGCTATAAATTCAGATTTAGCTAATTTCCACAGATTTTAATTTATCATATTCTTTTGGTGGTTAATTACTCAACAGACTACACAGAACTAACATCAGAAAAGTTAGAAAAAACTTCTGCACAGCAAAGGAAACAACTAACAAAACTAAAAGGCAACCAACGGAATGGGAAAAGATATTTGCAAATGACATATCGGACAAAGGGCTAGTATCCAAAATCTATAAAGAGCTCACCAAACTCCACACCTGAAAAACAAATAACCCAGTGAATAAATGGGCAGGAAACATGAATAGACACTTCTCTAAAGAAGACATCCGGATGGCCAACAGGTACATGAAAAGATGCTCAACGTCGCTCCTCATCAGGGAAATACAAATCAAAACCACACTCAGATATCACCTCACGCCAGTCAGAGTGGCCAAAATGAACAAATCAGGAGACTATAGATGCTGGAGAGGATGTGGAGAAACGGGAACCCTCTTGCACTGTTGGTGGGAATGCAAATTGGTGCAGCCGCTCTGGTAAACAGTGTGGAGGTTCCTCAAAAAATTAAAAATAGACCTACCCTATGACACAGCAATAGCACTGCTAGGAATTTGCCCAAGGGATACAGGAGTGCTGATGCATAGGGGCACTTGTACCCCAATGTTTATAGCAACACCCTCAACAATAGCCAAATTATGGAAAGAGCCTAAATGTCCATCAACTGATGAATGGATAAAGAAATTGTGGTTTATATACACAATGGAGTACTACATGGCAATGAGAAAAAATGAAATATGGCCCTTTGTAGCAACATGGATGGAACTGGAGAGTGTTATGCTAAGTGAAATAAGCCATACAGAGAAAGACAGATACCATATGGTTTCACTCTTATGTGGATCCTGAGAAACTTAACAGAAACCCATGGGGGAGGGGAAGGAAAAAAAAAAAGAGGTTAGAGTGGGAGGGAGCCAAAGTATAAGAGACTCTTAAAAACTGAGAACAAACTGAGGGTTGGTGGGGGGTGGGAGGGAGGGGAGGGTGGGTGATGGGTATTGAGGAGGACACCTTTTGGGATGAGCACTGGGTGTTGTATGGAAACCAATTTGACAAAAAATTTCATATATTAAAATAAATAAATAAAGTAGAAAACTCCTCACAAAAAAAAGAAAGAAAAGTTAGAAAATGCTTGAAAAATTGTAATGGTTAAAATTAAGACATCATGGATACTTGTTTAGAAGAGGAATGGCAATGAGGAATAGGAGATGGGCAAGAAGAAAGGGAGAAAAATACAGAAATTTCTCTCTCAATTTATGCCAAATAAGTAACAGTTTTGGCTATACTCAAGATCTTGATTTTGAATCACTTTTTATTCCATGGAAACACTTCTTTTCAGGCTATCTAAGTGTCTGGTTTGACAATCTTCATGAATTGGTGTAAGAATCTTTTCCTGGGCACCAGGCTGTCTCAGTCAGTTGAGAGTCCGACTCTTGATTTCAGCTCAGGTCATGATCCCAGGGTTGTGGGATGGAGCCCTGTGTGTCAGGCTCTGTGCTGAGCATGGAGCCTTCTTAAGAGTCTGTCTCTCTGTCTCTGTCTCACTCTCTTTCTCTCTCCCTCTGGCTCTCTCCCCTGCTTGTGCTCTCTCACTCTCTAAAAAAAAAAAGTTCTTTTTCTGTTGCCTCCTAATTTGAAGGGTATAGAAAATCGTTGGGACACAAATTCTGCCAAAATTTTTAGATACTGCTCAATCATTTTCTGGTATTTTAGTATTTCAGATGAAAAGCATAGGGATTTTATTTTCCTTTTTATGTATTTTCTTCTGACCTTATATTTGAGGGTGGGTTTTCATTCTTGAATTTTTTTTAAGTTTATTTATTTTGAGAGGAAGGGACAGAGATAATCCCAAACAGGCTCCACGCTGTCAGCAAGGAAACCAAGGAGGGGCTCAATCTCAGTAAATGTGAGATCATGACCTGACTCAAAATCAAGGGTCATACACTTAACCAACTGAGCCACCCAGGCACACTTTCATTTTTGAAAATTAAAAATTTCACCAGAACTTTTGGATTTCGACTATAAAAAAGACTTCAAATTATTCCTTTTTTATAAATATAATGCTCTCTATAATTTCATAATTTAAAATAAAGATTTTCTGGGGCTCCTAGGCAGCTCAGTCAGGTAAGCATCTGGCTCCTGATTCTGGCTCAGGTCTGATCTCACAGTATGTGAGTTCGAGCCCCACATCGGTCTCTCTGCTGTCAGCACAGAGCCCACTTCAGATTCTCTGTCACCCTCTCTCTCTCTGCCCCTCCCCCACTTGCACGCATGTTCTCTCTCTCTCTCAAAAATAAATTTTAACAAATAAAATGAAGTAAAGGTTTTCTTATATTTACTCCTATATCTCAGTGCTAATCAATATCAAATTGTACTTCTGCCCTTGTCCCCTTTCTCTGTTGATTATAGGTCTTGTCATAACTTTAGTGACATTTTGTTTGCCCATTATCATAGGGAAGGAAGGTTTTTGTTTGTCCAGTATTTTGAGTTCAGATGGGCTCTGTCATGGCTCCAGAATGACTTGTTCCCGTTATTGTAGTCTCAGATATTATAAACATTTTTATTTTCTGCACTTTCATTATAACACTTGAAGAAACAAAAATAAATAAAATAAAAAGTAGCATTTGAACAATTGGCTATAAAAAGCATGGTGAGGCTGCTTCTCCAGGAGTTTCTTTGCCATATGGTGGGGAGTGGTCATCCAAAGACTCATAAAAGTTATTCTCTAGTGGCATGACTGAAGTTCTCAGGAGAACTCTACTGGCTCTTGCAGAAATCAACTGGCACTGCTTACCATGCCGCCCATGCCAGCAGGTAGCTAGGGATGCATTCCATGGTCAGTAGCTTAGAAAATAGCCTCGTTAATTTGTGAAATATTTCATGATTACCCATGATGTAGAAGTTACTGGGCTAGATACTAGGGTAGAAGAGTGATTAAAAGAGACATGGTACCACCCTTTCAGTAGAAGAGACAGAAACAAACAAGTAATTATTCAACTCATTTTTCATAATATACATGTATTTTTAATTCTGGATCTTACAGGAAGGTTCTTGGATGAGGACATAAATTTGGTAATCATTAAGTTATAGGTAATCAGAGTTATGGGAGTGGATGCTATTAGTGGATAGTACTTTCATTTTCAAATGAAAAATAAGGGGGGGGGGGGGCAGGGGGCTAGGACCAAGATTAAAGGAATATTAACTTTTATAACTCTGATAGAGTCTTCTCTATAAATTGGAAGCTAAGAAGAACCAGTCAGAGAAGAGAAAACTTTTAAAATATATTTCAACTAAATAGAATGCCTGAGTTAGACACTGTTATTTGCTTTCTCAATACCTATTCCCTGATTATTCCCTGCTAACAAAGCTCAGCTTGGTTTGGGAGAGCCATGTTCCCATTCCGAAGTGATATACTCACTTTCTCAATCTTCCTTGTTTGTGGGAGAAGCCATGTACCACAGTTCTGGCCAAAGACAATAAAGCCTCCTGTACGTTTTTTGAAAAGCTTTTATATTCTGATTTTTTAAGAGAGGGAAGGGGGCTTTAGATGCTGCTTGTGTTGCTCTTTGTCCTTCTGTGCACTGAAAATAGACTAGTGCTCTCTGATCTACAGCAACCATCTTGCTACTATGAGGTAGGTAATATGCATGGAAATAAAAGTCAACTTGCTAAAACCAGGAAGGTTTGGTTATGTTCCCAGTGGGATTATTTAGTAGCACAATAAATGCTAACAGCCAATCACATCCAAATTTATTGTTAGATGAGTACATTAAAGTTATTTTTGTTCTAGCCACTATAATGAACTTTTCTATACTTGCAATTGAATACATTTCTAATTAACAAAATTTCTGTCTTAAACATAAACTTAAAATAGTTTCTCCACTATAAATATAATTGTAATTATTTTGGGAAATTAGAAAAAATAAAGTCTATGTAATTGTGAAATACTTTTTCTATGTATTTCCCAGTTAATTATAAAGAATGAAAGAATACCAGAGAACAAAACAAAAAACAATCTTCCTCTGTTTTCATCTGATTTTCTTTGATAATGAAAGGGAAAACTGATTTTTTTTTAGTTTTGCTTCAAAATATCCAAAACTTAGTCTCTTTTAACTAAATGTGCATTGTCCATAGACACTGGACCAAAGGGAGAGTTTTCTTTGTTTTCTGACAAGGGGAAGAAATGGAGAGGAAAGAACATCAAGTCCTACCTACCTAAAGATGGCAGAAATTGCATATACCTGACTAGAGACATAAACTTTTGGTAGGAATACAGTGGAAAGGCTATGATTTTCTAAGCAAACACATCAGGTCAAGGACATTTAAAGCCAAACTTTTTCATCTCTGATTCTCTCCCCCAAACTACTCTCTGCTCTGTACCCTAAGACTTGCGCTAAAAATAAATTATTTCAACTATTACTATTTAAGACTAAGGACCTTATTTGACCCCGTCTTCATTTAGAACCTTTTATTAAGTTGTTACTATTTCTTAGGCACCATGCTGACATTGAGGATACAATGTCAAATAAGATATGAGTAGTAATTTAAAAATCAGTGACAGAGGAAAAAATCAAGTGAAAATAAACCTAAAAGTTAAATAGAACATAAATACTGTTCCTAAGGACCCTAAATACACAAAAGAAATCAATAATTATGGTTTAATGTGACAAATTATATGACAGACGTCTGTGAGCACTACAACAGTGGTTCTAAAATTTTACCTCCCATTTGAATCACCTGGAGGTTTCTTTTTAACTTTATTTTTTATTTTTTAAAATTTACATCCAAATTAGTTAGAATATAGTGAAGCAATGAATCACCTGGAAGGTTTTAAAAAGTTCCAATGCCCAAGCCACACTAATTAGTCTCTCTGAGGCTGAGATCTAATCATTAGTGTTCTTTACTTTTAACTCCTTAGATGATTCCAATAAGTTCCCAAGTTTGAGGACCAGTGCACTGGTGGCAATCCCAGCAAAATCAGGAACAAGATTAAGAGGTGTTCTAGAAGCATTATTTTAAATTAATATAAAATTTGTGTCCAATGCAGTAAGACATGAATATTTAAAACTATTTAGAGCTGATATCACTGTCAACTATAAAAGCAAAAACAACTGATAAACTATTAAAATTAGTATGATGGCTTATATAAGTAGTCAGATACAAGAATTACAGAAATTAGAACTCATATACTATTAGTAGGAATGTAAATGGTACACCTCGCTTTTCAAAACAGTCTGGCAGTTCCTTAAATGACTGAACATAGAGTTATCATATGATCCAACAATTCCACTTACAGACATATACCCTCCAAAAGAAAACATATGTCCACACAATAAGTTATACATGAATTGTTCATAATAAAAAATAGAAATAACCCAAATGCCCACTGATAAACTGATAAATAAAATGTGATATATCCATAAATAGAATATTATTTAGTAATAAAAGGAATGAAGTACTACTGATGCATGTTACAACATGAACTTTGAAAACATTATGCTAAGTAAAAGAAGCCAGTGACAAAAGATCATATATTGTTTGATTCTGTTTATATTAAATGTCCCAAACAGGCAAATCTAGAGACAGAGGGTAGATTAGTGATTGCCCAGGGCTGAGGACAATGTGATCATTGGAGGGTAATGGCTAAAAAATTTGGGGTTTCTTTTGGGTAATGAAAATCTTCTAAAATTCATTGTGATGATGAATGTAAAGCTCTATGAATACACTAAAAGCCACTGAATTATACACTGTAAATGGGTGAACTGTATGGCATATGAACTATGTCTCAATAAAGCTGTTGAAAAAAGAATACTTCAAATGCAACAGCTTTCTGGTATAATGTAGTAAGTAATTATAACTAATTAAAGCTATATTTTGCTTACAGTGGTTTTAACAAAAACTTTAACAAAAGTTTATATGGAATCTCAAAGCAAACAAACATGGTACTGCTTGGTTGAAACAGGGATGTGGATCCTAGAGTCCAGCCTGCTTGTCCCTGCCCTGTTCCTTCCTCCAAGGGATTCCTAGAAACAATAGGGATCCAGGGAGTATGATTTCAAATCCACTGCTTTAAAATTTTTTTTAATATTTATTTATTTTTGAGAGGCAGAGAGAGACAAAGCACAAGCAGGAGAGGGGCAGAGACAGAGGGAGACACAGAATCTGAAGCAGGCTCCAGGCTCTGAACTGTCAGCACAGAGCCCAACGTGGGGCTCGAACCCATGAACCGTGAGATCATGGCCTGAGCCAAAGTCAGACACTTAACCAACTGAGCCACCCAGGTGCCCTAAAATCCACTGCTTTTTAAAATACAACAGGAATCCTTCTTATAGTAACAACAACAATGAAATAACTACAAAAAAAAAGAATCTGTTTAAGACCCATATAACAAAACTGAATAATTTTACTGACAGATAGAAAGGAAGGCCTGAATAACAAGCCTCTTATATTATGACACCACTTGTTTAAAAGAAACTAGATTTTGTTCTTAAATTCAAAGATTTGACACTTTTTTTTTTTAGCTTAACTAAGAAATTTTAAAAGAGACAGGGGTATACTACCTTCACATACACAACTGCAGAAGCAATTTTGAGTAACTGGAAATACATAACAAAAACTTTCTCCTCCTCATCTTGGTTTAGCTCCTGGAAAGTCAGATCTGATATTTTTCCAAGTATACATTGGTACTATCATAGTCAACGTGGAATCTTTAGATATCAAGACCCAATGTAAGAATCTCACTTTTCTTCTATTTTTTTATCCCAAGATTCTTTTCCCAATAAAAAGGGAATAGGTTTAAGAGAAAGATCTGAGTTAAAATCCATCTTTGCCACTTTGTCACTTAGTTTCTTCATCTATAAAATGTGGACTATAACACCTCCCCCTAGAGTTATGATAAGGATTAAAATCTCTGCATGTAATACATCTAGTACAGGATTTGGCACTTAGTCAGTAAAAATGTTAGATTATTTTTGCTATTATTAGTTATAATGTAGTTATAAAAATGAACCTATTAACTGAAAAGAATGATTACAACAGCCTTAATCATTCTGACTAGGAAGGTGTTGCCAATGTTTAATCAATGGAATACATGGACTAAAAAGATGATTCTCCTTAAGATGTGTTTCTCTATGACACATTTAAGTTGTCTCTACACTAGTTTATTTCAGATGCTTCTAAGGTTGGGATGGGAGTTCAGAGGGAAGGATTTCAAGATCAGATAAGTTTGGGAAGTGCTTTATACAACTAAATCCACTTCTAACATTTTCAAGAACTGGGGTAGGTGATCAACTATTTCCTGGGACATGGGACATTCAGTGCTAAAGTGAGAAAGTCCTCAGCAAACCTGGACAGTTGGGCACCCCAATTCATGACATATGTTGTACATCTAAATATAGAGATTATAATCAAGGTAATACACTGTAAATAAAGTATTTTCTATTGTTCACCCTGGCAAAGATACCTCAAAATGACATGGAAGGCCAGGTTCACATTTAGAAATTTTGGAGTATAGAGTGTTTACGCCAGAATATGTTTGGTGAAGAGAGGCAGTCCCTAGTCTCTGGTCCCAGTCTATACTCTTACCCCCCATTCTCATCCTACCAGGCCAAGAAGCCTATAGACACTCTGACCTATGTATCCATATCCCATTCATACCCTTCTCCCCTCCAAACAGATGGGCTTTGCTTCAGGCATACTGGTGGGAAAACTGCTCTCTGGAGGAAGGATTTGTAGCAGATTGCTGCAGAAGAAGGCTTGGGCCAACTGAGTGGTGCATTCTAGGGTTCCTGGTATCTGCAGCAGTGTCTAGAAAGAGGGGTGGGCTGTGGGTGGGCAAACACCCTTGATTTTGGGGATTTCTTCCCCCTCTGAAAGGGGACCCAGTGAAATAGCCATCTTAGGGCAATGCTGCACACTAAAGTTTTTCCTCTGGGAGATACATAATTTACATTAGCACATTAAATGTTTTCAGAAGAAAAAATACAACACTGGTTTTCATTTTTGTTTTTGTTTTCAGCCTAACCTTCACACAGCCCAAAACCTGGATATGGGCACCAGGGTACAGATAGAGAAAGCTCCAGGAAGAAAACCTTTATTTCTGACTCAAAGAACAAAATTAAGGATTCCTAAAATTCAGAGAGAATAGGAGAAACTCCATTTTTTCTTTTCTAGGTTCTTTTGTGCCCCGGCCACCAACCTATCCTTAGTGGCAGCAGCAGTGGCATCAAGGGGAACAATGACTAGCAAAAATTCTGAGGTAACCTTCCTCTCCAATTCGAATATTCCTAAAAGAGGAAAACTCCTAATACTTTTTTCCTCTCCCGATCATTGTACCACTTGGCCTGAGATGTGGCACCATCAATGGAAGTGGACACATGAGCCAGATAATGAAGCCACAAATTTTTGAAAAAAGGATCAAAATAGGAGAGCCAGAAAGTACCAGGGAGATCATAAAGAGCTCAGAAAATTGATTCCTTAAACTCATTTATAAAATCCTAGGTTTGGGTGACTCAGTTGGTTGAGCATCCAACTCTTGATTTCAGTTCAGGTCATGATCCCAATGTCATGGGATTGAGCCCCACACCAGACTCCACGCTGAGTGTGGAGCCCACTGAATATTCTTTCTCTCCCTCTGCCCCTCTCCCTCATTTGTGTTTATAAATAAATAAAATCCTAGGTTAATCCATGAGTGATGCAGGCATTGATTTGACCCTACACAGCATATTTAGACTTTGACAACTGAATTACAGATCACCGCTCAGATACCAGACAGGCCACTGGGTAGCACACACAGAACAAATACGAAGAGCACAACAAAGCCTGTGTGATTTGAATGACACTAACTATACCCACAGAAGGTAGACCTGAAGCTGTAGCATCAACTTAACAAGGTCAACTGCCTGCCACGACAAAAATATCGAATTCTCCATATGACGAAATCAGGATGCAGAATCTTGAAACATAATATTAAAATGTCCAGGATGCAGAGAAGAACTGGAAAAACTTTTAACTTACATGGAAAAAGAAAATCAAGACACCAATGCCAAGATGACATAGAGGTTGGGATTATCTGATCATGACCATTTACAAAATGGCACCAAGACTTCCACTTCTGGGAAGATAGAGTAAATGTACTTTTTCCTGTTCTCCTCACTAAGTACAGCCAAACACTCAGGACATTATACAAAATAATGGTGAGTAGACTCTGAAAGGTGGAAAGAAGGAAAAAAAATAGGTATTTGGGGAACCTGAGGTGGTAATTTTCTTGGGCTTTTTCCTCATACATCCCACTCAGTATTAGAAAGGCCAACAACCTACAAATGACAGTGAGCACAAACACAAAGCAACAACAACAAAAGGCTGCTGTCTCTAGCCAAGGACCAGGAGGACCCACAAAAAACCTGCACCTAACTTAATACTTAGAGATGAATGACAGAATCCTTTTCCCCCAAATCAGGAACAAGACAAAGATATCTGTTCTCACTGCAGCTATTCAACATGGAACACCTGGAGAGTGCAATAAAGAACAGGACAAGAAGAACTAAAACTCTCTATTTACAGATGACACAAATGTCTACATAGAAAGTCACCCAAAAATCTTAGATCTGTAAGTGTGAGTTCATAAAGGTTACAGGATACAAAAATCAACTGTATTTCCATATGCCAGCAATGAACATGTGGAAACCAAAATTTAAAATATAGTATCATTTATAACCACTCAAAATAAAAGAAAATCCTTAAATGCAAATGTAACAAAATATGTAAATGGCTTATATGTTGATGAAAGATTTAAATAAATGGCACGACAAACCCTGTTGATAGACTGGAAGATTCAACATAGTAAGGATGTCAATTCTCCCCAAATGATATACAGTTTCAATGCAATTCCCATTAAATTATTAGCCAGATATTTTGTAGATATAGACAAGACTATTCTAAAATTCATATGGAAAAGAAAAGGAACTAGATTAGTTAAAACAGTTTTGAAAAAGAAAAAGAAAGTGGGAAGAACCACTCTATCCAATTTCAAGACTTATTACAGAGTTACAGTAATCAAGATTGGGATTGGCAGAAGGAGAAACACATAGTTCAATGGAATCTTCTAAGTCTACGTGCTATAACCAAAGCTGGAGAAGGTCTCTAGGGGAATCTGAGACTAAAATAAATGATACCTTATCCTTCTCCAAATCCTTAGCAAACTGCACACTTGGGGCCCACGTTTCTTAATGTACCATATGCTCTACAATCACTAGGCTTTAAGCAATCTCCTGCCACTGACCTCTGTGTCCCTTAATTAAGAAAATGTTTATGAACAACTTTCTCACCCCTGGTGGTAACAGAGGAGCCTCCAGCCTTTGTGTCCATCAGCTTGACCTGGCAAGGGACCAGGCCAAGAACAGAAGGTCTCAAGGAGGGTCTCTGCCTTGGCCTATGCCTTCTGAGCCTCCCTTCTAACTGGCAACAGACAATAGTGATTCCCCAAGTCTGTTGGGTCCAGGTGGTAGGTGAATGAAACAATACACACTGATGAAGAAAGTTGCTCAGCAAATAATGGTGGAAACTGTGTGTCATAGCACATTGTGTATATGTGTGTGAGTGGTTAGCTATTTGTGTAAGTTTCCTGTTGCTGCTGTAGCAAATTATCATAAACTAGTGGCTTAAAACAACACAAATTTAAGGGCACCTGGGTGGCTCAGTTGATTAAACACCCAACTTCTGCTCAGGTCATAATCTCATGGTTCATGGGTTTGAGCCTCATGTCAGGCTCTGTGCTGACAGCTCTGAGCGTGGAGCCTGCTTCAATTCTGTGTCTCCCTCTCTCTCTGCCCCTCCCCCACTTGTGCTCTATTTCTCTCTCAAAAATAAACAAACATTTAAAAAACCCCACCAATTTATTATGTTATAGTTCTGGATGTCACAAGTCTTAAATTAGTCTCACTAGGCTAAAACCAAAGTGTCAGATGGGCACCTGGTTGGCTCAGTTAGTAGAGCATGAACTCTTAATCTTGAGGTCGTGAATTCAAGCCCCACACTGGGTGTGGAGTCTAGTTAGGGGGGGGGAAAAAAAGAGGTGTCCAATCTCAAGACACCACCTGCCTTCGTAGGTTTGTGGTTCCTCCTACCCTCAAAGCCAGCATCACAGCGTCTTCATAACTCTTTCTGACTCTGACACTGACTGTCCTGTCTCTTTCACTTATAAGGACTCTTGTGATTATACAGGATCCATCCAAAGACAATCTCTCCATCCAGAGGTCAGTTGATTAGCAACTTTAATTCCGCTTGCAACCTAATTATTGCCAATCACAAGTTCTGGGCAGTAGGGTGTGAACTTACTTGAGGGACTATTATTCTGGCTACCACACTACTAATAAGATTATTTCAATAAATTTGCTTTATAGTTATATAATAGTATTTTCAAGACCTCCCTAAAATCTGGGCATTTCTCTTGCCCTGGGAACTCGCATTTCTTTTGGTTATCTCAACTACACCCCTCACAACTCTAAGGTAGTGGTTCTTAAAAAGTGTAGTATCCAAACTAGCATCAGCATCACCTAGGAACTTGTTATCAATGTCAAATCTCAGCCCCACCCCATAGCTACACATTCAGAAACTGGACTTGGGGCCTTGCAGTCTGTTTTAACAAGCTCTCCAGGTGATTCTGGTGTATGCACATGTTTGAGAACCATTGAGCTAGGAACTATTAAGCTTAGAGGCGTCTTATACTGTATCTAAAATATAAATTCTAGGGTCTGGGTGGCTCAGTTGGTTAAGCGCGCTCTCATTCCAGCTCAGGTCATGATCTCCCAGTGGTGACATCGAGCCTGCTAGGAGCCACATTGGGCTCAGTACTGGGCATGGAGCCTGCTTAGGATACTCTCCCTCCTCTCCCTCTGCCCCTCCTGGACTTGTGCACACACTTATGTGCATACTCTCCCTCTCTCTCTCCCTCAAAAAAAAATTTTTTTTAATATATCTCTAAAATAGATTGCTTTCAAACCAGAAATATTTTTAATATCCACTGTATGAACAAATTCTGGTATTGTGGAAACTCTATTCTATTATCCAGGAAGAAATGGAACAAAACAAAGTACACACACCACAAAGAAAAATTCACCAAAATATTAACAGTTGTTTTTTTTTTTTCTGGGCAGTAGAGTAACTGGTTTTTCCCACTGAACTTTTCTGTTTCCAAATATTTTATAATAAACATACATTATATTATAGCAGATAAGAAATGGATCACAACATGGAAGGAACAATTTGCAGTGCAACGACTACCAACAAGAAACACATACTAAAATCCTCTGTAGCCATTTCAAGAGTCAGGCCAATCAATCAATAATAATAATTTGTCAGACTCTTTCTCTTTTAGTCCCTGCAGGCCAGCTCTTTATTTGATCACTGTGTCGTAGCCATGATCTTAATAGGTCAGTACAGAGCAGGACAAGCCATTTTAGGAGAGTAGAAACATCTGAGATCCTCAGAGGAAGGAGCTTCCCGATGCACCCAGTTTTAGATGTGGCCACCAAGTCACCCACATCAACACCCTTTCTCAGGACTCTGATAAGCTGCGGAACAACAAACGCCCCAGGGTCCCGCTCACAGTCTAGCAACATGCTGCACCCCCACCCCAGATTTTTTTTTCCCAAAGCAGACAATGTGGTATTGTGATTAGATATAAACTGAAAGTGTATTTTCTGCCCTTCAGTAATTACACTGCCTTATGGTAGCATTATTCAGTGTGAAGCCTTATTATGCTGCAGAATGAAATTCTGTATAATTTTCTTCTCCTCCAATGCACAAATGGAAATCATATTTTGGTCTGAGTTGGGAAGAAAGGCTCAGTTATCACTTGTGAGCGTGGTGTTATTTTCCCCAGAATTAAAAAATCCATCTGGGTGTCCGACCTCGCTCACCCCGCTGCCTCTCCATTCAGCCTTTTGTATGCAGATGAACCTTATCAATTTCCACCGCCTCAAAAGCCCGCACCCAGCTTGGTGCCTCCCCCTGGTCCGCACGGCTTTAATGGAAATGCATGAGGCTTTTTTTTTTCTTTGATGTCTATGCAATATACGCATGTGGATAAAAACCTGTGCTTTTATTTAGGGGGAGGGGTAGGGGGTTTCAAATCAAAGTTAAAGTCTCTACCCTATCGCGCCTCGCTGGCGATTAGTGGAGGAGAGAAAGGAACAGCAAATCCAACACAGAAGCTGTGAAACTGGGGTTATTCAGATTATTGACTAACAAATAAAGGGGCATGGGATGTCACATTTGTATTCTAAGGGTTTTCATCCTGCCACAGGCCTCATCAACAACTTAGTGGAGTGCTACTAAATCCCCTGTGTTAACACGCGGGGCTCCGTGTGATTAATGCATTAATTGCAGCTCCCTCAGGCCTAGCGCTGGTTGTGTCAGTAATTCACTTAAGTCCAGTTGGCCCTTGAGTTATTCCACCTGCTAGTGTAAACAACTCGCGAATAAGACCACTCAGCCGTTTACCCACATCCGACTGCAGATTCGCAGGCTATTAGCAACTTCCAATGAACGATTCATCCGCTGGTGACAAAGCCTGGCCCGGGAATTGTCTGAAACCTCCAGGGCTACTGAGTACGTGAGAACAGCCTGGCTTTCTGCAGACAGGGAGACTCACGTGCCTCTTGGAAATGTGGCTTTGCCAACCCAGGTCTACACAGTACAAAGTAAACAGTTGTTTCAAAAACACATGTCAGGAATATTTAGGCGTCAACCCTCCCTATTCACCCAGGAAAATCATTCACGAAGAGGGACAAACAAACAAACGAAAGAGATTTTCTTTGACCCACCAACTCATTACATTTGTAAGGGACAGTGATTTTGTTAACAGAACTTTTGTGCTATGACCTAAAGATGCAATTCACGTGAACCTTGGGTATAGTATAGTGAGAATGACATCACCTTTCCCAAACTAGCCGGAACTGGACTGTGTGAACATGAGTGAGCAGCTTAGCTATTGGACTCTGAAATAGAGATATTATTCCTTCTGTCTGCCTAACGAGATTATTGTAAGGATTTTAAAGTAATGATAAAAAAAAAAAAACTTGTAAGTTTTTCAGAACTTACTAATTATGTAATGTTAAGTATAATAATGTGAAAAATTTAAGTGCTTACTGATGAATATGCTCAAACATTATGCCTTTGGTTTGTAGCACTTTAAATTTCACTAAAAGTAGTCACACAGGAGAATTTATAGAGATGAATTTGAAGCTCACAGAATTAGCAAAACAAGGATTAACCCACTTTTTCAGATATTAATGATCAGGTGTAAGGAAGGAAGCAAGAACCTCAGGGTTAAACTATATACTCCCCACTGGCCCCATTCCAACTTCTGCCTGAACAGTAAAAACTTTTAACAACCAACAAGGAACTCCATTTCACCTTTAGGCGTTACTAATTTGAACAAATTTTTCCTCACGGGAGCTGACATCTGTCTCCTGGGAATCATCACTCATTCTTCCTAGCTCTGCTCCTTGGGATCCCAGAAAACAAATCTCTTTCTCCAACTCAGGGATGTTTGACCTCACAAATGAGAGAATCGTTAAATCCTGGAGAGGGTTCTGGATTTTAGACCCCAGCTCAGTGAACAATCAAAACAATTTTATTTCCCTCTTTTTTTCTTTTTAAAATGTAAATATAAACACATTTATAGGTAAAAAGAAGAAAGTTCGAACAGAATACAAAGTATAAAGTAACAAGTAAATATTCCCATCTACTCCACCCCACCAATATTCCACATCCACTGCCTGAATGTAACTTCCTATTAAGAGTTTCTTGAGTGGCCTTTTAGCAATTGGAATGCAATTTACAAATTTCCGAGGATACACAAAGTTGGAAAATATCATACACATTTTTATGCAATTTTTTTGAACAGTATCTTGGACCTCTGCCCATAAGAGTGCATGTAATATATCAAAGTTTTACTGGAAAAGTATTTGTCATAGAATTTTGCATCTAAGTTCATATATGAGATTAGCCAATAGTTTTCTTGCACTGTTCTTGTAGGTTATGTTACTGGGTTTGCTAACTTTATAAAATGAGTAGCTTCTCTCAAAACTTTTTTTCTTTTGGGACAATTTGTATGACGTGAAAATTATCTGTTCCTTGAAGGTTTGTAAAACTCATCCTTAAGATTCTCTGGACCTATTGCCCTTTTTAGAGGTAATTGTTTTATTTTTCTTCCAGTGTCTTCTCTGATTATTGTTCTATTTTCTGAGCAAATTTTCCAAATTTTCTATCCAAATTTAATATCCAAATCTTTGCTTATTAGGATGCCAAAATCCTCTGTGGCTCTGTAATGATTTTAATTATGCCTATTCTAATATCTTATTCTTTTTTTGTGTGTGTGTGTGGCTTCTAATTAGCCCAATTTCCTGCGATCAGTACATCCACTTGTTGAGTTTGGTGGCTCACTTTCATAGTTTCGGCTTTCCTCAGATGTTTAATGAATACTGGTTGGGTGCTCATGTTTGTATTTGTGATTCCCTTTAGCCTATAAGTGAAAGCCTGCCTCCAAAGGTTGTAGCAGAGGCATGGAATGCATACTGGGCAGTGTGAGCCGGCAGCTGAATTCCTGAATATTGGAGCCTCTGTTGGAGCACCAACCTCCCAAGGCACTGTCCTCCTGAGCAAAAGTCTACCCTACCCATCTATGGCTTATTGCCTGCCTTGACAAGAGAAGGGTGAGGAGTTGAAGGCATTTCTACCGCCAGAGGAGGCTCTCACTCTGAACCCCAGCAGCCCCTCCTGTTCCGAGGATCTGGCCCCTGGAGGTCATGCCCCCCAGCAGTCCCACCCTCCTTTGCAGCAAAGCTCTTCTGCAGACATTTCCTCCTTTCTGTCTCATTTCATCTGCCTTTTTAGTCTCTAGGATTTCCTAGAGGATGGGATGCATCATTGACATCTCTTATTTTCCACTCTGGTTGTGGGTTTTTCCTCCCAAGAACTATACCATTTTTCTATCATTTCTAAAGATTTGGGGTGAGGGAGATGAGTCCACAGTGTGTGCTCTGCCCTCTTGATCTAGTCTCTGATAATTAATCTTAAATTGTTTACTGAATGTTGGTCACGAAATGGGCATCTACCCTCGACAGTGTCCTTTATGCAATGGTAAAAGACGGGTCTTGATATTGATGCTGGATGAAGTGGGGGGGGGGGGCGGGGAGAATAAATTCTTATGGTTGTCGAACATGCATTCTTAGGGAAAGTACTTGCCAGAATATTAGTGTTTAAAAAAAAATGTGGACACCAGGTGATTGGTATTCATTTCCATTCCCAGGTGACTGTTCTAGGAGGAGCCTGGAAGGGCTGGCCTTTCCGGACTGTTCTAGGAAACAGCTGCACTTATTTGAATACGAGAGAAGGAAGGGAAGACCCGTCCATTTACAGGTCAACAGCAGCCTCCCTATCTGATGCCTTGTGGAACTAATTCCTAATTGGGGCAGTGTTTGTCAACACTGACAGGACCCTAATACACTGTAATCGCTCCAGCCACAGCTCCGATAGAGATCTTAATCTCCACACTGTCCCCTTCACATGGCAGCAGGCCCACTGCCTCCCTCTCCCTCCCCATTCTTGGCTCTCTCTGTCTCAATCTCTTCCCTCCACCTCACCCCTTCCTGTACCATGTTTGTACTGTGTTGCCACCTCCCTTTGTCTCTCTTTCCTTCCTGAACTCTTCGTATGATCCTGGATCTCCCTCTCATCCTTCTGTCTCTCTTGTTCCTTTGTCTCTCCCATAAACACCCATTAAACCTAAATCCTCAAGAGTCCCCAGGAAGTTTAGTCCACATTTATTTTTTTTAATGTTTATTTTTGAGAGAGAGAACATGCATATGCATGTGAGTCGGGGAGGGGCAGAGAGAGAGAGGGAGACAGAGAATCCCAAGCAGGCTGCTTGCTGTCATCACAGAGCCTGATGCGAGGCTCGAACCCGATGAACTGTGAGACCATGACCTGAACTGAAATTAAGAGTTGGATGCTTAATTGACTAAGTCACCCAGGTGCCCCAAGGCCACATTTAATTTTACTCTGTGGGTAGTTCATAATTCAATGTCCACAATCTCTGAGATCATTAAGAAAGTAAAATTATACCTTGGCAAACTTTCACAAATAGAAGCAGAGAGTTAAGATAAAGGTTTGTGACAAATGAAAACAGAGTGACTTTTTTTTCTTGGTGCCTCTATTTTGTTAATTTGGCAAAACAACTGTCTCACCTTAGCTAGCGTCCTGATTGGTAGTATCTGCAGCCCACTCTGAACCTAGAAGCCACACGTTCACAACAAAGCAAAGCACACAGCAGACACCACTGAATCAGGATGAAGTCCTTCTGGTAAATATCTGTGCTGGCAGCCCACATGGGTAACGACCCACTTCCAGAAAGGTCTGGAGAGTCCTGGGTTAAAAAGAGTGGCCCAGTGGGCACTCCAGTTCGAGGTACTACAAGCAGATCCAAGCCAGGAGGTCAAGGACTCATTACATTTCATTAAATTTTCCATTTTGCCTTCAAAATAGCCTGTTGATATTTGAGTCACACTGTTGGGCCTGAGTCCAAAGCTCATCACGTCCTCTGGATTATTACTAGAAACATTCATCTTTCTCTGTCCTTCAAAGTCCTTCTTGGAAATGTTCGTTCAGAAGATTTGTTGTTCTCAACTTTAGAGTCTCACTTCAAATATTATACTTCTTCAGAGAGGAGAAACCCTGACTGCTCTAACCACAGTATTAGTAGCTCTCCACACACCAGTGACTCCCTATCCTTTACCCATTTGTTTTCTCCACAGCACTCAACAAACTGTACTTATCTGATTTATTTCTCTCCAGAAGCATAAGCTTCATGAAGGCAAGGACTGCCTCTTCCCTTCTCCACGATACCTCCATTACATTGCCTGGCACATAGGAGGTCCTCAGTAACTATTTGCTGAATAAAGAATGGATAACGAAGAAATCAATGAAATGATGGAACAAAGAATGACGCTCTCCTTCCTGACAACAGTGATCACAATTCCATTGCTTTCATTTTCTCTCCTCTCAAAAATTCTTAGTGGCCAAATCCAGACTTCTGAGTTTCTCCTTTGAAGCATCCTAAAATTTTGTCCCAATTTCTCTAATCTTGTTGATGCATTTCTCAAAATTTCCCCTGACGAGCTCTCTATTCAGACTCATGCTCTCTGCTACATGCCATGCATATCCTCAGCTTTGCTAAAACCATTCTCTCCTAGGACATCAGGATGCTGAGAGAAAGCCATGTGTCATCCTTCTCTGTGCCCCTAAACTCACAGCAGACTTTCCAAAACCTCTGTGGTTTGGCTATTGTAACCACTGCTTGCTTGATTCTTTAGAGTTGACTCTCCACCTGTATGATAACAGACTTCAGACACGAATGCCCTCTACCCACATATGGGAACTACAGGTATCATGGAATTGAACTTACAACCTACTCAACCTTGGAACCAGTCCCCTAAAAACCCCTCTGCATTAGAAACCCAGACTTAGGGGGTTTCTTAGAGCCAGAGAGTAGGAGAGAATGTCTTATACAAAGCTTCAGAGATGTCAGAAGTAAAAAAAAAAAAATGTGTGGGGAGGAGGGGGCTGAAGGAGGGAGGGGTTATAATCACTGAAAAAGAAGAAAAAAGACAAAGAGTCTAAAAGTGGAGGAGACATAAGCAGATCCCAAAGCCTGGGTCTAGTGATGGGACTCGGTGACCCAAGGAGACAAGCAAAAGGAAGCTGAGGGCTGAGGCAGTAGGCAGGAAGAGTGGGCAGGAGGGCCAGGGGACAGCTGGGCAGGTGCAGAGGCCAGCCTGGGCTGGGCCACACTCCTCCTCTTCGCTGTCTTCCCCGGCTTTGTCCTCCTCTGTCGTTCTCTAGCCTCCCCTCCTCCTGCATCCCCTCTCCTTTTCTCCCTTCTCCTCCTCTTGCTCCCACTTCTTGTGTCACCCCTCCAAGGCCCCATTTTCTTGCACACACAAAACCTTCCTCCCCCCTATTGTGTCCTCTCTCAGACAATTCCTCTCCTCAGGGATGTGAAACTCTGTCTCCAGATGTTGTGGGAAACAGGGCTGAAGGCACATCGTCAAATCACTCCAGACTCCCACCTACTTTGAATGGCCAGAGTGGATGCTCTGCTTCTGAGGTATCCCCACCAGGCCCCCAACAAAGTCAGTCCTGAAAGTCCAGCCCTCCCTCAAGCGTCTGCTCTCACACACATTTGTTCTTCCTTTTCCCAGTGGGTTCGAAGTCTTTCTGCATTGCTCCCAGCCACGGACACACTTACCTGTGATTTATTGATGATAATCATAGGAAAGCCATTTGTAATCAAACGTTAAACAAAGACATTCTCTCGCTGAGAGGGAGTGATAACGCACCATTTAGTAATTTTTGTGCGCTCGGTAATTTGGAGAATGAATGATAATTTCTGAGCCTTGAAAAGCTACATTGACAATGCCTGGTGTTATTCACCTAGTGAATAAAGACACCTTCCTCTCCATGTCTTGTGATAAATTTCTTTTATTAGGGCCACTTATGTGGGACTTTATCTTAATGGTCTCTCATATGGGGCAGTTGTGCTTGAGCCGTCAGGTTGTTTTTCATCACTCCTTAAACACAGGGCTTGGAGAAAATAAATAGCAGCAGTGGCTCCAGGCAGCTCAGCTGCTGCAGAAATGAGGCGCTGAAGCTAACGGGTTTGCCCAATCATGACCGGCAGAAAATGCACAGAGATAGGATCCCTACACTCCCATGAAGATGGGGACACTCCCCAACGTACCCATCATCTCACTCCTCTTTGCCTTGCTCTCTCCCCTTCATCCCCTCCTAAGAGACTCTTACCTTCCCTTCTTGGTCCCCACTCTATACCAACATGTCCTATGACAGCCACAATAATGCCCCATCAGTGATCTGCTTCAGGTACAGGCTCTACAGCTCCCTGAATTCTGAGACTCCAGGGTGACAGAACCTGGGGAACGTCCTGGTAGAGGTCGGCTGCCTCTTTGTACAGTTCCTCTGGACACCGTTCCTCTGAGTACTGGCCCTGGCAGAGGCAGCCTGCCTCAGAGTGCTAGTCACAGGCTCACAGCCTTTCTACGGCATCCAGGCCACCTCTACAGATGTCAATGAATAATCACCAATGCTGTCCTCAGGTCATTCCCCTTTCCCATAGTCCCACCATCCTTAATCCCTTCTCTGACCCCCACCCAATTCCCACGTCCAGCTGTGTCACATCCCCCAGAAAGGGCTGTCAGCCATCTCTGCCTCCCTTGGTTCCTCCACCATGTAGGGGGAGTGTGGGAGAGAGGCGAGGAGGGAGGCCATATTAGTGAGCCAGTGGCACCTCTGAAAAACCATATACTAAGAGAGTAACTGTCTCCTTCTCAGCCCTGGGTTGAATTACAAAGGCCTCTTTTCACTGCTTTAGCCTAGGACATACACAGCTCCAGGAGATGGGAGTGGATGATATTAATAACAGTGGACATTTAATTCATGTTTACTATGTGCTAGGCACTGCACCAAGAACTTCACATTGACTGCCTCATTTAACCTTGACAACATCCTTAGGATATAGGTACTGATATTTGTTTTTCAGGTTTATTGACACTTAATTAACATACAACATTCTGTAGGTTAAAGTATACAATGGGATGATTTGACACGTGTATATACTGTGAAATTATTTAGGTACTAATATTATTATCTGCTTTTCATTGGTGGATAAAAGGAAGCCAAGAGGACCTAAGTTACCTGGCCAGAGCCACGGAACTAGAAAGTCCTGGAGCTGGAGTTGGAACCCAGGCCTTTTGGCCTCAAATCCCTCCCTCTTTTCCTCTCTGCTGCCCTGACAAGACAAGCCGATCCAACCACACTCTTGAGTGCTCATAAAGGGCTAGTACATGCCCTCTTCAACCATAGGTGGGTAAAGACAGAGGGCATTTCTGAGTCTGTCCCACTGTTTCCACACACCAGGCAGCTGATGGCTCTGGGAGAGTGCCTCCACCAGGCACCATGCCATCACACACTCTTAAGGTGCTGGGTGGATTTCTGGGCATCTTCAGTGGGTAGCTGACACTTGTTCTTCTCCCTTAGGAGATGGACTAACCCCTACTTAGACATAACTATCATCTGTTCCTCAACAATACCCTCTCCCTCTTGGGGAAGTACTGGCCATGTGCCATGGGCTCAAATACTACTCCCTCTGGACCACAGAAGGAAGCCTGCCTTCCACTCAGCTCAAAAATTCACTGCCTCCTCTACCTCAAAGAGTGACCAGTCCCATCACTGCCCTCCCCTCTCTACCCATCTCTTCGGTGTCTGGCTATGGGCTTGTTTTGGTCCCATTTGGATCCTGCCTATAAATTCTGTCTTGGGTTTCAAAGGCCATGTCCCACAGGAGGGTGGTCTTCTTCCCACCAGTTCCTGAATGGAGAGATTCCTGTGATGTACCACCTTACCCTGAGGGAACCCCCCCCCATCATCCCATCCAATCTCTGCCTGTCTCGTAAACTAGCACAGAACCTAACCTATCCCCAGTAGTGGGTCTCTTTTCAGTGTACAGATCCTATAGTTATCTCTGATCTATTACTCCTGGTACAGAACCTTGTAACACAATGCCTTTTCTCTCTTGCAATGTTGTGTTCAACTACCAGAGTATCAAGCCATCATTCAATGTACTGATGTATCTTTTTCTCTTCTGCCCGCTTGTCTACCCCAAACCAGAGGTCAGTGGGCAGCCAGGGCTCCTGCTAAAACACCCAAAACTGGGACTTCATCAGAGGTGGCAGTGTTACTGTTACTATGACCATAAACATGAATCTCATGTTTCCCCATGGTCTTTACTGCTCTAGGTACAGAATTTCAAATATTTTTAAATAACGTTCTATTAAATTTATTGACTTATAAATTCCTTTGTGAGTGACAAGGAATTCCCTAAAGTGAAGTAGGAATGACCCACCATGATTCACCACATTCAGAGATTCCTTGTCAGGATTCCTATTGATACAAACAGAAAGACAGACAAGGATCCCCAGGCAAAGAACAAGCAGCATAAAAGAGAAAAGCAAATTGAAAAATATGGTTGTCACACCCATTGTTAACCTCTGAATGGATTATGTCTCAGAACAAATACCCAGTCAAGATTTTGAGACCAGTAAATCCTTTCAGTTAGTCAAAATAACTCAGAGAGAAGAGGGTAAGGGTGTGGCTTTTCCACATAAGCCTGACAGATTCAAGATACCTATATTTAAGTTCAAAGAAGCAGTTGGTGGGGGGAAAACATGTTTTTTTTAAAAAAAACTGTGGGTATATGTATTGACATACAATACTGGTTAGAGTCAAATATGTAAGAAACTGACCAAGTTCGGGGCACCTGTGCGGCTCAATCAGTTAAGCATCCCACTTCAGCTCAGGTCATGATCTCACAGTTCGTGGGTTCAGGCCCTTAGCCTGGAGCCTGCTTCAGATTCTGTGTGTGTGTCTCTCTCTCTGCCCCTCCCCTGCTCTCTCTCTCTCTCTCTCTCTCAAAAATAAAATAGACTACCTTCTTACACCATTCACAAAATAAACTCAAAATGGATGAAGGACCTGAATGTGAGACAGGAAACCATCAAAACCCCAGAGGGGAAAGCAGGAAAAAAGCCTCTTTGACCTCAGCTGCAGCAATATCTTACTTGACACATCTCCAAAGCAAGGGAATTAGAAGCAAAAATGAACTATTGGGACCTCATCAAGGTAAAAAGCTTCTGCACTGCAAAGGAAACAATTAACAAAACTAAAAGGCAACCAACGGAATGGGAAAAAATATTTGCAAATGACACATTGGATAAAGGGCTAGTATCCAAAATCTATAAAGAACTCACCAAACTCCACACCCAAAAAACAAATAATCCAGTGAAGAAATGGGCAGAAGACATTCACAGACACTTTTCTAAAGAAGATATCCAGATGGCCAACAGACACATGAAAAGATGCTCAACGTCACTTCTCATCAGGGAAATACAAAACAAAACCACCTCACACCAGTCAGAGTGACTAAAATGAACAAATCAGGAGGCTATAGATGCTGGAGACAATGTGGAGAAACAGGAACCCTCTTGCACTGTTGGTGGGAATGCAAACTGGTGCAGCCGCTCTGGAAAACAGTGTGGAGGTTGTTTCCTCAAAAAATTCAAAATAGATCTACCCTATGACCCAGAAATAGCACTGCTAGGAATTCACCCAAGGGATACAGGAGCGCTGATGCATAGGGGCACTTCTTTCAACAATAGCCAAATTATGGAAAGAGACTTAATGTCCATCAACTGACGAATGGATAAAGAAGATGTGGTTTATATATACAATGGAATACTACTTGGCAACGAGAAAGAATGAAATCTGGCCATTTGTAGCAACGTGGATGGAACTGGAGGGTATTATGCTAAGTAAATAAGTTGGACAGAGAAAGACAGATACTGTATGTTTTCACTCATATGTGCATCCCGAGAAACTTAACAGAAGACCATGGGGGTGGGGAAGGAGGAAAAAAAGTTATGGAGGGAGGGAGGCAAACCATAAGAGACTCTTAAATACTGAGAACAAACTGAGAGTTGATGGAGGGTGGGGGAGAGGGGAAAGTGGGTGATGGGCATTGAGGAGGGAACCTGTTGGGATGAGCACTGGGTGTTGTATGGAAACCAATTTGACAATAAATTATATTTAATATAAAATACAATAAACATTAAGACAATAAAAGAGAAAATATTAAAAAGAAAAAGAAACTGACCGAGTTCTAGAGCTATGCTTATTTCCCCTTCCTCAAAATGTGCCTGGGTCAAAATATCAAGGATTGCTAAAGACCTAAATCAGTCTTTGGGCTTCTAATATTCTATGGGAAGGAGGTGGGTTTAGAAAGCTGCTAAAATGCTAAGAAGGATATATTCTCCAATGCCCATTTCAAATATGGTCAAGAACAGGGGAAAAGAAAGAACCTGGGAGAACAATGGATGGGGAGCTTCTCCCTAAGCACAGAATCAGGAATACTCCTCACCGCCAGGAGTCTGCTCCCAGGCAGCAGCCACCAACAGGATTTCAGGATTGCTACAGACTTTGTACTGTATGCTATGTCTCCCAATTTCCCCCTTACTGAACAGGAGTTCGTATTTTGATTATCTTATTTGTGTTCTGCCATTGTTAATTGAGACTAGGAGGGGACATATTGTCTTGTCTTAGCTCACAGTTGACAGAGTATAATCATTTGTTTTTACCACAATGCTAGAAGCATCCTTCATGTAATAACTCAGTGATCACTGCATTGAATGGGAAGAGAAGGAAATAGAATCCTAGCCCACTACTTGGCCCGTCAATGTTCAATATGTATGTAGTAATAATACCAATTATTGCTTAATGTGGACTAAGCACAGAAGACTTGCTTGTGACTTCAGGACAAAATGTAAATTTTAGCAACCATGACAATGAAAAAGTGAGCTTATTGAAGGAGGTAGGCTTAGAGAGAAAGTGTGAAAGAAAGTCTAAGACTGCATTACCCTTATCTTATAAAGTTAGTAGTAGAAAGATACTGTTGAATGTTGACAGGGCAAGATATGACAGTTTAGTATATAACTTAAAGTTATAATACAAAAACAGTTAACAAAATTATGAAATATTGGAGAACGTGAAGGGGGAAATTATGTATGTGACCAAATCTTTTATTCATAGTGAAAACTCCATATATCTTACTTAATATATATTATAAAAGAAATTAAAGTATAAACAATATACTATTTCGGGTTATGGCAAAATAATTAAAAGAAAAAATTTTTTTTAAAATTAAATCTGGGGCACCTGGGTGGCTCAGTCAGTTAACTGTCTGACTCTTGATCTCAGCTCAGGTCATGATCTCACAGTTCATGAGATCAAGCCCTGAGTCAGGCTGTGTGCTGACAGGGTGAAGCCTGCTTGGGATTCTCTCTGCCCCTCCTTCTTACCTATGTGTATGCTTGCTCTCTCACTCTCTCACTCTCTCTCTCAAAATAGAGAAATAAACATTAAAAAAATTAAATCTGGCAATTAGTACTAGAAATAAGGAGAGGTGACAGGCTCAGGTGACAAGAGAGGGTGGCTCAGTTGGTTGAGTGTCCAACTTTGGCTCAGGTTATGATCTCATGGTTCATGAGTTCAAGCCTGCTATCAGTGCAGAGCCCACTTCGGATCCTCTGCCTCCTCTCTCTATGCCCCTCCCCCACTCACATTCTCCCTTCCTCTCTCTCTCTCCCTATCCCTCTCTCTCAAAATTAACAAAATAAACATTTATTTAAAAATATAAAGAGAAATTTTTTTAAAAATTTAGGGGTGCCTGGGTGACACAGTCAGTTGAGCATTCAATTTTGGCTCAGGTCATGATCTCACGGTTCATGAGTTCAAGCCTAGCATCAGGCTCACTACCGTCAGCATAGAGCCTGCTTCTGATCTTCTGTCCCCCGCCCCCCCACTCCTTCCCAGTCTGTACTCTCTCTCAAAAATAAATATTTAAAAAATAAAGAATAAAATAATAAAAATATAAAGATACAAGGACAGGTGAAACAAGACTGTCCATTTTTGTCACGTACTTTTTCTATCCTATTTCAATTATTACCATGTGGATATATTTATTTAATGAAAACCAAATAGAGTACATGCCATTTTTTGTGGGCAAAAACATTTGTATTGAAGTGAAACAAATATAAAGTGCAAGTGCACAGCTTAAGTACAAGACATAGACTTCCGATGCCTCCAAGCCCTAGAAAGTTCCCTTTGGCCTCTCCCATGTACCCCCAAACAACCATATTCTGACCTCCATCATTATAGGTCAGAGTCACTTGCTTTTGAAAATCATATTAATGAAATTATACAGTATGTACTCTTAGCTTTTCTTTTTTTTTGCTCAATATTATGTCTTTAAGATTAACTCATGTTGTGTGTTAACTGCTGTCAAGCAGTATGAATACAGCAATTTCTTTTTATGCTTTGTTGGTGGCTATTGGATTGTTTCTAGTTTGAAGCTACTATGGATACTGCTGAAGATACTATGATGACTTGCACACTTGTGTTCTGATGGATTATCTGCACACATTGGCTATAGACCTAAGAGTAAATTTGCTAACTTATAAGGTAGTTGTATGCTACATACTGCTAAACTGTTTTCAACATGGCTGTATCAATCCCATCAGCAATATAGGAGTGTTCCAGTCACTGAACATCTTCACCAACACTTACTACTATCATTATTTTTCATTTTAGCCATCCTGATGCATAGAGGCATCTCATCATGGTCTGAATTGGCTTTTCTCTGATGATTAATAAGGTTGCATGTATTTTCTTTTTTTTTTTTTTTAATTTTTTTTTTTAATGTTTTTTTTTTTGAGACAGACAGAGACAGAGCATGAACAGGGGAGGGTCAGAGAGAGGGAGACACAGAATCTGAAACAGGCTCCAGGCTCTGAGCTGTCAGCACAGAACCCAATGCGGGGCTCGAACTCACGGACCGCGAGATCATGACCTGAGCCAAAGTCGGACGCCCAACCGACTGAGCCACCCCGGCACCCCATGTTGCATGTATTTTCAGATGTCACTGGACACGTGGATATCCTCTTTTGTAAAGCACCTGTCCAGGTCTTTGCCCATTTTTTTTTAATTGCTTGTCTCTCTTTTACTTATTCTTTATATATATGATATATGATATATCAAATATTTCAAATACCTTCCCCTAATTTTTCTGCTTCATGGTTTATCTTTTCCATCACACTATAATGTCTTTTGTTGAACAGAAGTCCTTAATTTTATTGGAGCCCAACTTACCAACCTATTTTTGTTATTATTATTTGTTGTGTCCTACTTTGGAATCTATCTACTCCAAGCTCATGAAGATACTTTTACAAATTGTCTTCTAGAGGGCTTATTGTCTTAACCTTTCACATTTGGGTATATAATATACCTGAATTATCATCCCACCACATTTTTCCTCTTTACTGAATCCAAACAGTCCTCTTTTGGGGTGGTATGAAGGGGAATCCCAAGACAAGTGGGAGCTAGACTCTGAGGGAATGATGTCTTTTCTTACTGCTTGCTTACAGCTACCAAGTGGCTCAGGCAGTCCTATGAGCTTGCCTGGGAGCTGAATTGACAGTGAGTGCCACAAAACACAGGGAGAATCAGAGAGAGTTTCCTGGGACCCTGAGTAAGCCAAGAGCCCAGAAACACAGAGATCAGCTCAATCCAGTGGCACAGAGCTAGCCAGCTGTTAGCAATGGTGCCAAAACGGTGTCCTTAGCAGACTCTCCATAGGAGGCCTTGGTTGCCAGTTTTTCAAGTGTAGTTTTCTACACCGCCAGTACATTTTAGGATCTACCCCATGTCCTTTCAATAAATTCCCTTTTCTGCTCAACTTAGCTCAGCTTTTACGTGCAAACAAAAACTCAACCTGGTAAAAGCAAATGAAAAAAACTCCACAAGATGGCTTGCCAAGAAAACTACAGGCCCACTAGAAGCTAAAGAATTATACATATCCTCACCAACTGTGATTAAAGCTTTTCTCAAACATTTCCCTGAGGTTCTCTGTGAGTGGGGACAGGTAATGGGAAGCCTGTCCATGAGCTGGTGGGTGTGAATACCATTGGGGCATTACTGGCAAATGGCCTTGGAAGCACCAGTTTAAGGGGTTCTATCTGCATGTAAGACAGCAGCTAATTTGGAACACAAAACCCTAATTCTTTATCCCTTCCCCTAAACATTGCCAGGGATTGCTGGAGACATTTTGCTGTACCTATTCTTCCTGAAGAAGAAATTAGCAAAATAAAATTCCTTAAATTATTAACTACATTTAAAAATTAACAGAAAATTCCAAATGGTGTGGAAATTATGTCTTAATTGGAAGGCCATTTTTAAACTTCTTTATGAGGGAGGAGTTTGGGGCATTGATATCAAGCAGGAGGAAGCAAAGGACCTTGTGAAGGGAAGGAAATACCTTAGAGTCCTGACAATTTTTTTTTCTTTTGCTAAGGGATCTTCTGCAGCCTGGGATGTGATGTCCTCAAAACTCCATTCTGTGTAAATGCCCCAATTCTTCCCCCCTCTCCTTTCCTTAAATTGTTTCCCTAATACATTAACATCATAATGCCAGTGTTTTCCTGGCACCTATTCTGGAAATTCCTTTGTCCCTTCCCCAGATCCACCTGCATCCCTTCAATCCCCACCCATATCCTTCAGGCTGTTCCTCTCTCATCTCTCTGTCCTTTGCTTTCCTGTGGCATCTTGGGTTAATCCCTGTCACAGCCCTGACCACATTCTTCTATCATTAGCTTACTATACATTCCTTCTGTTGCACTGTGCATTTCTTGAGTGGCGATTACTTGTCATTCAGTTCTCTGGCCCTAGGCCCTGATCCAGAGAGAAAGGTCAGTACTTACCAAGTAAAAGACCAAATGAACAAGCAAGTAAATGGAGTAATTCAACCAGCTATCTATGCTCAAATAGTCCTAACTAAGGTGTCAAATAATATTATCCCAACTGTGACCCCACAGAAAGTGAAAGGACACTGGAACAACATGTGTTGTCTAGGACTGGTCTCAGTAACTGGGAACAGATGGGCAACTCAGCCTTAGCCTATCTCATCCAGCCTGGTTCTCCCTCCTGTGTCACTGCGCACTGGGGAGTGAACCACTAGCACTACACTAGATTGTTTCTATCCTTGTCTTTGATACTGAGCACTTGGGGTACCAAGGTGGGCCTGACACTTGGGTTAGAGGTCAGGATTAGAGATAATAATTGGAGAGCCAGGCTCATTCACCTAGCGGGGTGAAATGAAGCTACAGAAAAGGATGAGATCCAGAAGACAGGGTGTCAGTTGCGATGACAGAGGCTCAAATTCAGACACTTGGACACAGGACACACTTGGAGAGAAGATAATGGGGTTGAGCGGAAGCCTAACTACACTGTCTCACCTATGTTGCCTCATGTAATCCTCACAAGATGAAGCCCTGTGAGATAATGAGTAATGTTATATATTCCTTCTTTATAGATGAGCAAATTAAGGCACAAAGCAAAAGTGACTTCTTCCTAGGTCAAAAGTCAGAAAGTGCCAGAACAAGGATCCAAAGTAATTTGGGCTGACTCTGAAGCTCATGATCCTAACCAAGATAGGAATTCAAGGAAGAGAGAAGGAGGATTAGAAAGAAGGGGGTGTCCAACACTGTCATATGCTCTAAGGAGCTAAGCACAATAGAGAAGTAGAAGAGGTCATTCATCTGACAACTGGGAGATTATCCATGATCTTTCAGTGGTCATATCACAGGAGATTAATATAATGAATCAATAGGGAGCAAATGGAGATAAGAACTCACTAAATGACAATTATATAGAGTTGTAACTTCATAAAGTACTATATATACTTATAAATATATATTTCTACATCATAACTATATATATGTACATATGTACATATATATGTACATATGTATATCTATACCTATATATGTAACATACTTCAGCTAAATTACCTAGCTTAATGGTAAGATTTTGTTGAACAATTCTTAATTTTTTTTCTGCCATACATTGACAAATTGGAAATTGCAATAAAAAGTAGTGAACTGTGAGCAATATGAGGGCAGAAGCCATGTGTCTTTTTCACTGCTGTATTCTGAATTTAGCACTATACCCAGATATCCAATATATGATGAATTAATAAATGAAGCATGATTTCTTGTTTATGCAATGTTTTTAGACAAGCACAACAAATATGTTTGAGAAACTAAAGGTGAGTGCCCCTTCCTCTAGATGGAAAAAAATGACTCTAATAGGTGAAGACAGGCAAAGTCTCTGTCCCCAGTTCCTCTTCCAAGAAAATCAGCCTCGACCCCAGTCAGAGGTCCACATGAATTTGCAGAAAGTTGAATCTTCCCAGGAACAGATTTTTCCCACCTCCCTCCCACCTTTCCCTATCCAATGGAACAGAAGAGAGAATCACAGGAAAAATAAGTTTTCTTAAAAATGCAAGCATTTGGGGGTGCCTGAGTGGCTCAGTCAGGTAAGTGTCCAACTTCGGCTCAGATTGTGATCTCACAGTTTGTTTGTTCCAGCCCCGCATCAGGCTCTGTGCTGACAGCTCAGAGACTGGAGCCTTCTTCAAATTCTTTGTCTCCCTCTCTCTCTGCCCCTCCCCCTCTCACACTCTCTGTCTCTCTCTCTTAAAAATAAATAAACATTTAAAAAGCTAGTTTTAAATGCAGGTATTTGGAAGTGGATGTGCTTTTATAAAATTTACATTATAAATATAATTTTATAACTATATATTAATTATAATAATTATATTAAATATCTAAATTTTTATAATTTATAATCATATTTTATGTTATATATTATACATATATTATATAAATATATATAATACATAATTTTATAATTTTAAATAAATAATTTATATTATATTTAATTATTTAATATTATCTAAATATTATAAAAGCAAAGCAGTGTTCCTTTTTTTTTTTTAACCCCATACAAATTCTTATTGACTAGGACATAACTGGTGAAAAGAATTCTGTCATATACAGATGCAGCATAATGTGGTCACATTCCAGTTCTAATAACCAAACCACTGGGTTTGAATCCAAAACTTGGAAATGAGACAAAAGGATAATTATATCTGTTTTTTATATGGCACTGGAGCATCATCTAACAGGCCCACTGGAGGACTATTTTTTTAATGATTATTTATTTTTGAGAGAGAGAGAGAGCAAGAGAGGGGCAGAGAGAGAGGGAGACAGAGGATCTGAAGCAGGCTCTGCGATCTCAGCACAGAGCCCAATGCAGGGTTCAAACCCACTAACCAAACTGTGAGATCATAACCAAAGCCAAAGTCAGATGCTTAACCACCCAGGCACCCCTGGAGGACTATTTAATTTGTTTTTTTTTTTAATGTATTAAAGACCCAGAATCTCTCTGGTTATCTGTTAATTTATAAATTCTTGTCAAGAGATGTAAACAGTTTCTGTACTATAGGAAAGATAACTCCAAAGGTTGTAGTTTTATTGCCCTATAAGACATTACCCAGTTTTGTCTCCAATTTAGCAAACCTACCTCAGTATGTCTTTCCCGACTGATAATATAAATATCTCTTCTCCAAATGCTCTTTGAACTGCCTTAACTATCCTGTTAGTCCCCTCATTAATGAGTCAAATTTTGATATATATCTACTTTATCTTTATATGAGATGTTTTAAGTATTTTTTTCATATATATTTTGACCTTAACTGTGTAACTTTAGATATGTTAAATCTATGGGTCTCAGTTTCCATATCTATAAAATTAAAATAATATTAGTATGTACCTCAGAGGGTAATTATAAAAATTAAATTAGTTAATAATAAGAAAATAAAGGAAAATTAAACTATTGGAACTCCACCAAAATAAAAAGGTTTTGCACAGCAAATGAAACCATCAACAAAACAAAAAGAGCATACTGAATGGAAGAAGATATTTGTAAATGATATTTCTGATAAGGGATTATATCCAAAATATAAAAAGAATTCATATAAGACCAAAAACGCAATACATTCCAATTAAGAAATGGGAGGACCTGAACAGACATTTTCCAAAGAAGACATACAGACGGCCAACAGACACATGAAAAGATGTTCAACATCACTCATAATCAGGGAAATGCAAGTCAAAACCACAATGGGATATTAGAATGGCTAATACCAAAAAGACAAGAAATAACAAGTATTGCTAAGGATGTGGAGAAAAGGGAACCTTTGTGCACTATTGGTGGGAAGGTAAATTGGTGCAATCAATGGAAAACAGTATGGAGGTTCCTCAAAAAATTAAAAATAGAAACACCATATGATCCAGTAATTCCACTATTGGTTACTTACCCAAAGAAAATGAGAACACTAATTTGAAAAGATATATACACCCCTATGTTTACTACAAAATTAGTTATAATAGCCAAGATATGGAAGCAACTCAAGTGTTCATCCATAGATGAATGGGTAAAGAAGTTGTAATGTGTATGCATATGCACACAATGGAATATTACTTAGCCATAAAAAAGAATGAGATCTTGCCATTTGCAACAACATGGATGCATCTAGAGGGTACAATGCTAAGTGAAATAAGTCAGTCAGATAAAGACAAATACCATATGATTTAACTCATATGTGGGACTTAAGGAACAAAACAAATGAACAAAGGAAAAAAGAGACAAACAAAAAACCAAACTCTTAAATACAGAGAACTGATGATTTAGGGGGTGGGTATTGGGGGGGACAGGTGAAATAGGTGAAGGGGATTAAGAGTACACTTATTATGACCAGCACTGAGTACTGTATAGAACTGTTGAATCACTGGGTTGGGGCACTGGGTGGCTCAGGTGGCTAATCATCTGACTTGATTTCAGCTCAGGTCATGATCTCATACTTGATAAGGAGAAGCCCATCAGGCTCTGTGTTGACACATGGAGTCTGCTTGAGATTCTCTCTCTCCCTCTGTCTCTACCCACCCTCCCAAAATAAATAAAAATAAACTTAAAAAAAGAATTGTTGAATCATTATATTGTGCACCTGAAACTAATGTAACATGGTGTGTTAATTATACTTCAATTAAAAAAAAGAAATTAGTACTTACAAAGTACTTTGAACTATGCTTGGAAGAAAATAAATGCTATATAGGTGTTTGTTAAGTTAACTTAAGTAAAAGGCTTTAGAAGTCACTTTTCAGCATTCACACTAGATCATAATGTGGGATATTACCTGTTCCTCTTCTTGGGTCTTTGTGTCACTAACAACCACAAGTAGAGATCTGAGCCATCCTAGAACAAGGGTAGAGAAGTGCCAAGCATGGGGATGACCCAGATTTCAATGGGGGAAAGGGTGGTACATGTCTAAGGTGACTATCCAAATTTCCTAGTCTACCATGGGGCCTATTCAGGGCAAGGATCTGTTATAACCTTTCTTATAAGGCAGGATACATTTAATTTTTAGAATGGAAATTATGCTACTGTCATTTTGCAGATGAGGACAAAGATAAAGAGTTACCTGAATCTATACAAGAGCACTCACACTGATTATGATGGAGTAAAGGTGAGAGTACTGGTCCAATGGGGCAAGTCTACTTCCACAAGGAACTTCAGGTCCTGGCCAAAATGTCAGGAATTACAAAAGATATTATAAGGAGGAAGGGAGGGGAAGGAAGGAAGATGGGGAAGTAAAAGAGGTAAACTTCTCTAACTTTCCTATTTCATTATTTTGCCAAAGGGTGGATTCATGAATACAACTCAATAAGATTCACAGAGTGTTCAATTACAAAAGTGAGGTCTTGTGTGCTATTTCATCTCCTAATGAAGATGACGTACTCTTTAGCTGACCTCGTGCAAATATCCTAAGCTCTTGCTTCAATGATACAGCCCCTAAGGTGTTCAACAAACTCCTTTTTCAGAATATAGCTCTCTTTTAGTAGTCTTTTCAAGATTACTCTTGCCTGGTCACTTCCCAAGGCATCCTTGCAGCCCATAAGGAACTTCACTAAGCTTTGGCCACCAGTGAGTGAAGTGGTTTCAACTCCCTCAACTGTTCTCTTGCTCTCTCTCTCTCTCTCTCTCTCTAGGTAGTCTTCCCTTTCTTTTTTCTGGAAAGCGGTTTCCAGGCCCCTTGACCTTCGGGTGACATATGAGGGTCTTCCAAGAATCCTCTCAAGCCACACTCTGCCAACAGCAAAGGGAGTGAAAAGAAGGTCTCTCCTTTTCAGAACCTAATCTCCCTAAGTCATTCTTTTGAGTTGCTCCTCACTGGGTTGAGGAAGGAACAAGCACTCCTAACCCTCTCTTCTGCATCCTCTCTGCCTACAAATTCCATGATTCTTCCTTAATGTACTTTCTAAGCTTCTATTATATAGGCTGTTGGAGGAGATGGTTACCAGATCACTTTGGCCACCACCTGGAAAGCCTTTTCAGACCTCTTAAAATAGATTACCCATATGTCAACTACACTTAAACAATTAAAAAAATTTATATATATATATGTGTGTGTATAGATATATCTATCTATCTATATATAGATAGATACATATATATAGATAGATAGATATGCGCCATTTTTCCCAGCTTTGTCAACCAAAAAGGTCACCCTGCCAGTCTCATTTCCTATCCTTACCACACCCTGCAAAATACACATCTTTTATAGGTAAGGAAACATGTTCAGAGACTTTCCCAAGACCACTCAACTTGCAACTGATGGAGCTTTGATTTGAACCTGAGATGCCTGACTGTAGAACTGATACCTTTTACACTACGCTTCAAAATGTTCTGGCTCACAAATTAAATCAATAAAAGCGCTTTTTTTTTTCATTTTCAAAATAAAATATTGGATACCCCTCCAATGAGCTGCACAGGACTGCTTTGAGTCCTGTTGCCAGAGAGATATAGTATCCACAGTCATACTGTCAAATTGTTGGAACAAAAACAAACAAAATATTATCTGCCAAGTAATACAGCAGCAGATTAAGGGCAATCATTTCTGTTCTTTTCACAGCATCTGTATAAGTAAGATATTGAGAATATTAACCTTCATTCTATAAGCCTCCATCCAGAAAGTTGCCTCGTGTTTGTCCTCACTCTCTTGCTCTGCCTCCCATGAACAAGTGTGGTTACATGTCAGTGGGGTCTTTAGAAACTAGAGGAGGCACTCCAAGGACACAAAGGTATTGTGACTCCCATGTTTCCATTACAGCAGCTCAGGGGGCCCACAAGAAATTCACACATCTTCTCCCCAAGCTCTAAGAGTCTGACCACTCCAACTACAGCTCTTTCTCCTCATCCAGACATCCCAGACCACTCTGGTCAGCCTCATACTTATCCTTCCAAACCAAGTCCAATATCTTTCACCCCTAAGTGTTCTTCTGCCATCATGCCCTTTCTATATGAATGGTATCCCAAAACTGGCTACATAACTTGTGGGGCCTTGTGCAAAATGAAAATATAGGATGCCTTGTTCACAAACCATTAAGAATTTCATGACAGCAATAACAGAGCATTAAACAAAGTGTGAGGCCCTGTGTGACTTTAATTAAGATCTTCAACTGCCCTGTTACTGGTGTTTATTGCCTTGCTATGCATTACTCCCTCTTCACTGTGAATAACTTGAGAGAAGAGAATGTGCCTTGATTTTGTGTCCTGGTACTAGGCCCATAGGCTTTCGATAAGGGTTGAATTAATGAAAAAAAGAGCAAAAAGAATGTCACTTGACACTTCAAGGTCACTCTGCCTTTGGAGAACAGAAGGAGCAGTACAATCCACCTGGATGTTTGCTGGGACAGGGCCCTGTTAATGGGACATGAAGCATGCCCATGAAGCCAGTCCTGGGAACCTCTATCCACCAATCACTCACACCAGAAATTAAGATTTCTCAACTCTTCCCTCTGCCCTCCCCATGCCCTTAACTCTCACACATATAATAAACTACTACATTCTGCCAATTCTAGCTCCTTAAAAGTACTCAAATCTGGCTCCTTTCTGTTCTGTCAATAGCTCACTCCAGGCCTGAATCATTCTTTACTTGGTGTATTAGTCAGGATAAGGAGCTGAGTTGCTGTAATAGAGAGACTCAACAATTCAGTGATCAGAGTTTGGAGCCAGATTTATCTCACTCCAAAGCACAGGTCCTTAACCTATAAGGGTATTTCAATGAAGTTGAAAAGTTCTTAGAAGTAGAAATAGAAGAGGGTATTATTCAGGGCTCTTTTGGATGCGAGTGATAATGACTCAAACTACAGAAAGGAGGGGAGGAATGGATTGGTCCCCATACCTGGATAATGCAAAGGATAGTTATTTTCAGGAGCCAGTGACATCCAGGGCTTCAAACAATGTTATTGGGGAGCCAACCCTTGACTCTGCTTTTCTCTATTGGCCTCATTCTTTTCTACTGCAAATGGCTTTTTTCAGGTAGCAATGGAAGACAAAATACAAGCAGCTCTGGTTCACATGATTCAAAACCTGGTCCTCATCTTTGCCATTTTAGATACTTAATTTGACCAGAACCAGGAGTTGATGAGCTTCAGGGAAGTCAATTATGCCAGTCTGGAGGCACTTGTGTTGCACATAAGCTATAGGTCATGTCCACCCCTCTGACTGAGCAGTGGTCCCTAATGCTCTCCTGTAAGTGTGAGCATACTTCCCCTATAGACATTCCCCTGACTCCCAATTACTGGCAGACTTCCAGGCAGGTTACTCTGCTCTTTGCATTCTCTTAAGAGCAGGCTACTCTGCTCTTTGCATGAACTTACAATGTCAGAGACCCATGACACTCCTGCTCATTTATTCATTCATTTAACCCTATGGAAAGCCTAGTGTATAAGGCACATTCTCTGTTCTCAAGTTGCTCACAGTGTAGTGGGGAAAACTAGTGAAAAAACAATAAACTCCACTATAGAGCAGTTGAAGGTCTTAATAAAGTTTCATAGAAGGTATAGTGGAGAATGCCCAATATCATGGGGTCCTTGGTGGTTATAACATTTACTATACTGAGTTATATATCACCATGTGTTCATCTTTTTAAATAAGTGAGGGTAAGAATATAAGTTGGAGGGATTCTTTCCAACATTTCCTTAACACCCCCTAAATTCAAAGCTCTATAATAGAGGTAAGGGAAACACACAGATGGTTAAACTCATGTTCTTACAGGGAGATGATCCAGAGGAGTGGATTCCTAAAAAGTTAGCTGAGACTTCTTAAGAACTGGAATGTTGTATCTAAAGACCAAAATTCCCTCCTACTGACTCCTAAAAGAATGGAGCTTGAGCCAGTAAACTCATTACCCTTCTCTGCCCTGCAATTGAATAGACAAATAACTCTTTAGTTAGTCATTATGCTCTAATCAGAGTAATTTCCATACAAGGGGGTGGATTGAGTTTGTTCCCCAATTGTGACATTTGTGAAATTCAACCACAAGTCCGCTTATTAATGGTAATTAGTGGTCTATAAATAAAGCACAATCCTTTAGATACAGAAACCAAGCCATGAGCTTGTTTGAAATGTAAACAAGATATTCATGAATTTGCTAATTCCAATTCCCTGTTTGGCCTTTGGCCAATCTTCATTCCCTGAAAGTGGCCACTGATTGAAATGTTACATGTCCTCTGATGATGAGTTCTGGGGGGGGTCAAAATCCAGGATTTGTGGATTTATAACCCAGAAGCCTGGTACCTTCTTTCACACATTTACTCAAATATTTATTGAGTCTCTGCAGTGTTTGGATCTGTGGGTTATCCAAATAGGAATATAGCACAGTGCCAGGGAGGTAAGAATCTAAATTCTGTTAGATGTGGACCCAAATATTAGGGATGCCCAAGTGGGACCACAGAAATGGCCCAGGTATCTTTAAAGGCTGAGGGGTAGCAGGGAGCCTTCCCTTTAGGAAGAGATGTCTGAGAGGGGATGGATTGAAAAAAGTGGGAGGGATTTTTGTCAGTAGGTTTAAAGTATAAAGAGAGGAAAATTTTTCTAAAAAAAAAAAAAGTAGATATCAACAACTTAAAAAAAGATTTTTAATGTTTATTCTTGAAAGAGAGAGACAGAGAGAGACAGAGACAGAACATGAGTATGGGAGGGGCCGAGAGAGAGGGAGACACAGAATCTGAAGCAGGCTCCAGGCTCTGAGCTGTCAGCACAGTGCCCAACACGGGGCTCGAACTCACAGACCATGAGATCATGATCTGAGCCAAAGTCGGCCACTTAACCAACTGAGCCACCCAAGTACCCCTGATAACAACAACTTATAGCATAAAAATTGAGCATTATAAAATACCCAATTTATAACTGGGGAGATTTTTACATAAATGTCCATATTCCTAACTTCTTTTGTAAGTCAGGAGATCCAAGAGCACTAAGACCACCCTGCATTTCATCTGACAACTAGAAACTGAGTCTAGGTTTCAAAATTCCCCATAGACATTAATCTTTGGGATTTAGACACATAAGAAATTAGAATTCCTGAAAGTTCTTTGAAATTCCTCCAAATCATAAGGTGTTCTCAAAATATCTTCCAAATTCTTCAAAATCATAACTTATTATTGTGGATATTATAAACCATTTTGTTTAATACTAAATATGAAGCTTAGCAGTATTTACAATTAAATGTAGGCTACAATAAACACTGGAAAACACCAGGGAATATCACTGGTGATATTCAAATAGATCTCCTAGCAAGGTTGCTAACACTACATAGAATCATATGTCAAAATTGTCAATTTAAGGACTGACTTTCCTTCCAAACTTGTTCTTTTTTAGAACACCATTCATAGGACTTGTATTAAGTATACTATTCCTATAAATGTAATATTTATTTGCAAAACTGACTCACTGAAAGCAGCAGACCAGGACACAAACACACCTAACCTTCAATTCGCATATCTGGGTTTCTTGCTTTGTTTTCAACTTGACATCAGTGGATTCATTTGAACCAAGGATGTCTCCATGTTGACTACTAAACTTTAATTCTTGCTGAAATATTATAAGACTTTTTCTTTTTTTCCTTATTTCTTGATTGATTTTTCTTAGGATTCAGGGTTTTGAGAGACATACACATTTTCTAAGAAATGCTGGGAAAGAATACCTGCATGGAAACACTAGCTGGATATGATGAGCTCCCGTGACCCCCTCGGGATGCGTGCTGTCTAATTCTCCAAAGTCTACAACAGCTTTTCTTTTTTCTCCCCTAAATTGAGACAAGTGTTAGATACCATTTTTCATTTTCCCTTCAATTATAAGGTCTGCCTGTCCCCTAAACATATTTCAGCCTTGCCTCTGGGCTTGGGGGGATGAAGGCCAGGGACATTTGAAGGGACACTGGCAAGAGCAGCACCTGCTTTGGGTCTAGATTATGGGGAAATGTTGCTGAAACATCATTAGATAGCAAGCTAAGAAGTCTGTTTTATCCCATGGGAAGCCACCAAAGCTTTTAAAGAAGGATGACATCACCAAAGCCACACTTTAGGAAGGTGAATCTGGTGCCAGCATAAGACAGTCTCAAAGGCCATGGACTGAAGGCAAGAGGGTCATGATGGGGGTCTCCTGAAGGAAGAAATGAGAACTTGAAACAAAGCACAGGAAATGAGAACTGAAACTAGATGCAGAAAGGAAGGGATGGACACCAGGTACGTGTGACAGACACTTGGTAGAAGACACTTGGCCACTCACTGGAAGGCAGTGCCGAGAGAGTAGGCTCTGAGGTTTTAAATCTATACGGTCTGAGCCATCCAGCTTGTCCAAGAATGAGGACATCAGGGGAAGGAGTAGCAAGGCCACAGCAGAATAAGGGTCCAGCTGCCCAGGGTCCCACGGAAGTATGTTCACAGGCAGAGGGATGAGCACGATATCCTTTTTCCCCACCTCTGCCCCTTTATACAACTCTCAACTTTCAGTGGGCACCAGCTTTGCATATGCCAGCCACAGGAAGGGAGATAAACCTTGTTTCAAAAAAAAGATTCTTCCAATGGCTTAAAATTGTGTTTTGTTGGTTTTTTTTCCCTTAATACAGACTCTGTTCCAGCTGGGGGAAAAGACAGGACTCTCTTCACACTGCAAGGAGTTGCCTTGACAAGATTTTTGTATAAAACTTCAGCCAGTGTGCTGCCCTCCACACCCCATCGCCAGGGCCCACAACACTCTGCTTGCTGCCTGGGCTGCTCTCTGAGTGTTCCCCCACCCTCCCCAGCCACGAGTAAATCAGGCCTTCCCACCGCCCAAGCTGCAGCTGCCCATTACCTAGGAGAGTTAATAAGAAATTCACCTTCCCTCCCTGGCACAAATGAATTCCAGTCAGTTCATTCTCACAGGAAATACATTTTAAAATGGAAATTAAACAAAACAATTGCTAGGAAAGGTAATAATGTGTCGCCCCTGAATTCTGCCTCTGAGAGGAATATATTACCATTCCCAAGATCGTGGCAGGCTTAGAGAACCCCCTCTGGACCCCAGGCCTTTGCAGTGGTGGGAAAGGCAGGCCCCGTGCCTCCGTGTCCATTCTCTGGTACCCCATCAGGCTGTTAAGTGGGTCTCAAAAGCACATATCTACTCCTCAAAATGCACATGTAGGTAAGGGCCTCTGCACTCACTTCAGAATTCACCGTGGCCTGGAGTCGCAATGTCTTTGTCCCCAGGACTGTTTCCACCCCAATCAAGACACTGTGTGCTCTAACACAGTGATTAAGAGAAAGACTTGTGGTGGATATAGGCTCTTCCATCTACTACCTGTGTGACCTTGGGCAAATTACTTAAACACTCTAAGCTTTGGTTCCTTATCTGTTAAATAGGATAAAAAAAAAAAATTAAAAAAAAAAAAAACTCTGCCTCGTAGGATTACTGTGAAAGCAAATAAATTAATGCTTGCAAAGCCCAGTGCCTCCCAGATCATAAGTGCTCAATAAATGTCAGCTTTTATTATTATCCTATTTTTTAAAGGTCTTCAGGGGTGAGATAGATATTCTACAACTTAAAGCAGGTCCCGCGCGATTTATTGTTTAGAAGTGTATATTCTGTTGAAACAGTTAATGTGTTTTTTTAAAAGGCATTTTAGCTTTAAGCAAAATGTACAGTTAGAAATCTGAGTCAGGAGCTTAATAACAAAATTCAGTACCACATTTGTTGAATAGTTTAGATCCCATCAACTAGAAAAATCACAAAATTCTGAATTAAAACATTACTACAGGCAGGGTGCCTGGATGGCTCAGTCGGTTTAGCGTCCGACTTCAGCTCAGGTCATGATCTCAGGTTGGTGCGTTGGAGCCCAGTGTTGGGCTCTGTGCTGACAGCTCAGAGCCTGGAGCCTGCTTCAGATTCTATGTTTCCCTCTCTCTCTGCCATTCCCCTGCTTGTGCTCTGTCTTTCTCTCTCTCTCAAAAATAAATAAAATAATAAAATAATAAAAATAAATATAAAATATAAAAATAATAAAAAATAAAATAAAATAAAAATAAAAATAAATTTTTTTAATGTTTATTTTTGAGAGAGAGAGAGAGTCACAGCATGACTGGGGGAGAGACGGAGAGAGAGGGAGACACAGAACCCCGGGGCTCGAACTCACCAACCAGGAGATCATGACGTGAGCTGAAGTCGGACGCTTAACTGACTGAGCCACCCTGGCAACCACCAAAATTTTTTTGAATAAAAAAAAAACATTACTACAGGTGGCTCCAGGCTATATACATGCAAATGCATGGGCAAGATGGTTCTTTTTTTGCCAGAGGAGAAAACCAGGGGTAGTACTTATAAAAAGAGACAAAGACTACAGTAAAATAGCTAGCTAGAAATGCCTAGAAGGCAACCTAACTCCTGCCCTTTTATTCATACAAGGTAACTGAAGAATATTGAAATAGTAGAAAGACTCTTCAAAAGGATTTGGATGTCAGACTTCCCCTGTGTCCCAAAGTGCCAACCTGTGAGAGTTGTTATTCTGGGAGGGGAGTTTCATTTCAGTATGAAACTTAACCTCGAAAGAAAGAATCAGGTTAATTTGAGAAGGCAGATTTAAGTAAGAGCTAGATGAAACCATGAACTTCGACGTTAGCTTATCTGCACTTTGTGAGGGAATATTATGCATCCAGTAAAACTGATGCAGACTTGGTGGTGTGGCAAGACACATGCAAATTTTCTGAAGGGCAATTCAACAACATAGATCTAAGTTCTTTGTACAGTTTTAGATCTTTTTATAGAACAGTTCCATGTCTATTAATTTTAAGAAAATAATCCTGACGGTGTGTGAAGAGAGAAGTACCATGATATTAACACACATTATCAGTGTGTTGTTCATAGTAGTTAAAATTTGTCTCCCAATTAGGTAATGAATATTAAAACATTTTAGGAACTGCTTAGCTGTGCATAGATGTACTTTTATTGCTATTATTTACTGAATTTTCTCCAGTCATGTCCTACCTTGTGTTTGTTCTTGCTCATTTCTACCAATCGCCAGGCATGGAGGCATTTTAACACAATGGTTAAGAGCCCAAGCTCTGAGGAGGGCGCCTGGGTGGCCCAGTCAGTTAAGTGTCCAACACTCTATTTTGGCTCAGGTCGTGATCTCACAGTTTGTGAGTTCAAGCTCCACTTGGGATTTGACCTTGGGATTCTCTCTTTTCCTTTGGATTCTTTCTCTTCCTTTCTCTCTGCCCCTCCCCTGTTCTTTCTCTTTCTCTCTCAAAATAAGTAAATAAATAAATAAATTTTTTTAATTTTTTTTTCAACGTTTATTTATTTTTGGGACAGAGAGAGACAGAGCATGAACGGGCGAGGGGCAGAGAGAGAGGGAGACACAGAATTGGAAACAGGCTCCAGGCTCTGAGCCATCAGCCCAGAGCCTGACGCGGGGCTCGAACTCACGACTGCGAGATCGTGACCTGGCTGAAGTCGGACGCTTAACCGACTGCGCCACCAGGTGCCCCAATAAAATTTTTTTTTAAATGTTTTAAAGAGCTCAAGCTCCGGGGTCAAGTGGCCATGGGTTTGAATCTTGCCTTTGCTATTTATGCTGAATTGTTTGATGCCTGTTTTTTAACTTAATTTCTTCACCTGCAAAATGGGAATGATGATAATACCTACCTCATAATGTTATAAAGAAGATTGAATGAGTTAATTTAATATCAATTACATGGATTAGTGCCTAATATTTAGTATGCTTTCAGTAAATGTTAACTAGTACCAGTAGAGCTGATTTCTAGCATTATTGCACCAAATACATTTGAACTCTAAATCCATGAGCTCTCAATTAATATTTAGCCAAATAATTTGTGAAATCATCAGGAACATGAGCACAGACATACCTGTCACTCTTAACTACAACCCTAATGACTCTTTGGTGCTTAGACTAATGCTTTAGAATTGGTTACACTTGACAGGAAATCCAATATGACACCCCTCTCCCCAGTCCCATATCTTCTTTAGAAAGCTCAACCTGCAGAACAACCTCAGGCATTCCTTAGACACAAAAGACTCAAGCCTGGTAACTGCAAAGCATGGACAGCCAAGGGACAGCATACTTAGCCTGTCCCTTCTACAAACCTTCTTCTGGACCAAATTCTGGAAATAAACATCAATCTTTTAGATTTAGCCAGAATTCTTCCTGCCCATTTAGCCCATGCTGTTTTAAAATTTTCTATATTGGTTATCAACAATTAGTTGGTAGGTTACACATTAAAATTTCAGGCTTTTCTGGAAATATCAGAAGAGTTGGCCACACTGGGCCCACATGCCTAAAAATCTTTGGAAGCTGGGTAACAACTGCCCCCTCCAGGCAGGGCATGGGATCTCCAGTTTGCCACAGCCCCAACCCACCCATTTCACTCATCTGTATTTCCTGCCTAGCCCTGCAGACCCTTGGTTTTCTGTCCCTGCTCCACTGCTCCATAGCATGCGTGCACATGTCTATGTGCATGCATGCATGTGTGTGTGTGCGTGCATGTGTGTGTGTATACACACATGCCTATGCTAAACTAGGGTGTGAGTTGGAAGATATTTGCTGGGAATCTCTTAAGACTCAGGAATATAGAGGTGGCTCTAGCAGCATCAATGGAGGTGTTCTTATTTAAGCAGGATGTTTGGGGCAGCAGGGTTCCTGAGCACTATTTAGAGGTTATGTGTATGTGGGCCAGGCTATAGGCAGCTCCACAGGGCTGGCTAGAAGTTACAGAATTCCTGCACTGTCCCCTGTCAGCAAAGTGCTGAGACAACAAACTTAACCTCTCTGTCCAGCATGAGCCTATCAACCATGGTTATTAAATCCCACAAAAGGGAAAAGAGGAGAAGTGAATAGGACTGAAAGAAAAAGCACTTTCCCCATTTGGATAGCTGTGCAGAACAGGAGCTGCTGGAGAAAGGCAGGGAGTGTAATTGCTGGCCTGAAAGAAAAAGAAAAACTATAAAAGGAAAGAAAGAAAGAGGGGGGGAAATTGATAATGAACAATTTATCCTCAGAGCTAACAGTTAATTAATTCTGAAAATATCTGTCAGGCTAATAGAAGTGGGGGGGGGAGGGCTATGCCACATACACAATTAATAAAATAATAATAACAAAAAAGGAAAGAAAAAAGATTTTTTAAAGGTGTTACTATCTTCTTACAGGCTGGGCCCTTGGCTTCCCAATGTCATTTTCAACACAATTTTTTTTCCCCTCCGTCTCTTTTCAGAAATTGTTCTCATGAATGATTTATATATGTCTAGTTATCTGGAGTGATTTCTATGGACCCCGGCGCATTGCTGCATAATTGTTAATTTTAACGCCATAATAGCTTCAGATGGAGGAAGAGATTAGGCATTTATTGCACAATTAAATGAAACATACTTGAGAATCACAAAGGGTTCCGTAATTATTTCAGACCATTAATAAAATGGGCATTAAATTATATGGGACACAAAAGGGAAAGGAAATAGATTTTCATTACAGCAATAGAAGCTGAGAGTAGTAATAGATCCTTGTTGAATTATCTTTCTCTCTCTCTCTCTCTGAAATTAATTGTTGCCCAGCTTATTTCAAAGCAAAATAAAGGAGGGAAAAAAAGTGTTTTAAAGAACCTCTGATGAAAGGGCTTTGTTTGATGGGGACAATAGCCAGTGATACACTCCAAAAAACAAGGTAATCTTTGATTCTGGCTCCTTGCCTTTGGTTCTGAAGACTTTAAAGGCAGTTTTTCAGCAGCGTGGGGTTTCCCCACCCCTAGCCAGCTTCCAACACGTGAGGATCCAGGTGTGAGAGAGAAGAATGGGGAGGTCAAGAAAGGGTGAGTCACTGGCTTCTCTCTCCAACCACTCCTGATGGGAGAACTCAGAACACTGCACACAATCCCACATGGTTTGACAACATTAAGACCATCCAGCCTGAACTTCTTGAAAGGAAATAAAAGTAGAAGGAAAATATGCTTCATTCATTGCAGAATTCATTCAACATGCACTGATCTTCAAAATGACATTATGAGCTAAGTACTATTGTTATCGTCCTAATTTTACAGATGAGGAAACCAAAACTTGGAATGATTGAGGAAACTGCCCAAGGCCCCACCCACTAAGGGGATGAGAGGAAGTCATGATTTTAAGGCAAAAAAAACAAAAAACAAAAAAAAAACAAAAAAAAAAAACAGTGTCCCTAAAACTACTCTTGTTCTAATGCAGGAAGATAGAGACACACGCAGAAAAATTTGATACCATGTCATTTACTCCTGGACAAATAAGCCATACTCAGACACTAGCACACAACTACCATTGCAGCTGCAAAAAAAAAAAAAAAAAAAATGCAGTGAGATGAAAGACTTCCTCATCTCTTCCTTTCCTTTAATGATATCATGTCATCCCAACAGAATTCAAGCAAATGCTCCTACCATTACCTAAATGTGGTCTACCTTTGTCCTTTGGGGACCCTGTGAGCAGGATCCCTGCCCAATTCTGTGTGAAAAATAATGACAAAATGAAAAGAGGAAGCTAGGGTCTCTGGAGTGGCCACATCTTCTTGACCCTCCCTTTAATCCACGTAGGCTGCCTCCACTAAGGAGTAATGACCATGAGGAAACCAGTGTGGCCACTGCTTTAAACTACAGGCACTAGGGTGAGGCATAAAGTTTTTAGCTACCTTAAAAACAACAGCAGGTCTTAAGCAACCAAGAGGCTCCTGCCTTGGACACTGTACTATTACTTCAAGCTTCAGGGTGTTACTGTGGTATCCAGTCACCTATGTGCCTAGCTTTACCTGAAACCTGATGGAGCTCAAACTCGGAGTCCAGAGCCACAGGCTGAATGTCTTTGTCCTTACTCTGCTTCCCAACTTTGCAGAACCTGCCCAAGATGCCCACACACACCAGCATTTTATTTCTAAAGCTTCAATTGTTGTGCCCCAGACCAGGATCTTGTAACACTTAAGAGGAGCTCCAGTTTTTAAAACTCAGATATGAGAGCCCCCATGATTCCACTATCAAAACAGAGAGCTTACAATGGGGACCAGATATCAGGAGAATAGAGAACACTCTCCTTTAGGAGAAATTCACCCAGAAGTAGCAGGAACCACTCAGAAAGGGAGGCCCTTTCTGCAGTTGCCCTGAAAAACCACCTAGATGTCAACATCATGCAGAAGGTCAAGTTAGGAAGGATACATACCAAATTGAATGACTGAGAGCCATAGAAGCATAAGACCAAAAACTCTATGGATTTCTCTTATTGACAAGATAAGCCATTTATAAAGTAATGTTTCATCTGCCAACTCTTCCACAATTTGTGTATTAACAAGACCTCTATATTTTCTATTAAGAGGAATAATCTTCAAGCCAGTGGTAAGAAAAACTGAATTCTAAGAGATATGGGGATAGTATGAGAAAACTTTCAGATCCAAATGAAATACATAGGAAGACCTTAAGAAAAGAGAAGCAAATGCCCAACAATTTCACCAATTGATAATTTTTATGGTATCATGGAGAACAGGAAAGTTATCTAGAGATTAGAGATGGCCAAAATAGTCTCAATTTCAACTAAGAAGGTAGATTCTGGAAACTGTAAATCATTGATTTTGAAATGATTTTTCCCTGGCTTTCATCCACACACAAAAGTTCTAAATTTATATTTAGCTTGAAAATAAACTAATAAAGAAGAAATGGTTTATTAAATGAAAAAGTTTAAGGCAAGAGACTTCCCTTCTAACAGCCTGTAAAACCAGAAATTCTAAAATGCCTTCCCATTTTAACTTGACTAGGTCCTGAATATGTTACAACAAGCACATAAACATATAAATGCACTCAAAATAAGAAAAAAATATATCTAAAGTCAATATAAAACAGCATAAGCTGAAATTTAAAGACAAAAACAACCCATAAGTGATGACCAGAAGGAAAATTTTGTGAAGGCCTAAGGAAAATTGCCAATTCAGAAACCAATCCCTTGGGGATTAATTACTGTGCAGGGAAATGAAAGAATAAACCTTTGGCTCAAGAAAATGTGGGAAATATGTCCAAGTCTCTCACATGATGCCAAAACCCTTGAAAAGAGTGACATCACTGATGAAATAAGGGGTAAAATTACCTACCTGCCAACCAAAGGAAGCCTGGAAGAACTCTGCTCTGATGGTTCCATGTAGATAATAACAATAGCAGCAACAATAACAACAATCATGATAATTATACTAGTCTCTCCAGAAAATTTGCTACCCTAGGCTCTCACACTCAGATCCGGAGTTCAAATGTATAGTATCTATAGGTCAGCAACCCTCTCAGTCTAGAAATTAAAATGTCAAAATTTATAAAACTCTGTTGCACCTGGTAAAAATAAAGGAAACATTCTTTAATTCCTCAGGATTCACACAGATTAAGTTGGACCAAACATGAACTGACAATTAAAAATGAAAAAAAAAAAATCACACAAAGAAATGAGTCACTATGAGGGAGATTCAGCAAAAAATAACAAACCATAAATTTAGACATCCCTCCACACAAGTACTTCAGTTATTGAAATTTCGGTTACAGCTTATAAAGTAACTCTGTATGAAGCATTTTTGCTTTTGTTTTATTTTTTACTTTAAAGAGAAAGAGAGAGTGCCAGCAGAGTAGAAGGACAAAGGAAGAGAGAGAATCTTAAGCTTGCTCTACACTCAGTGTGGAGCCCTATGTAGGGCTCAATCCCACAACCCTGGGATCTTGATCTGAGCCGAAATCAACAGCTGGATGCTGAACTGACTGAGCCACCCAGATGCCTCAAAGTGTTTTTTAAAAAGGGGATAGAATACTACTTGGCAATGAGAAAGAATGAAATCTGGCCATTTGTAGCAATGTGGATGGAACTGCTAAGTGAAATAAGTCAGGCAGAGAAAGACAGATACCATATGTTTTCACTCATATGTGGATCCTGAGAAACTTAACAAAAGACCAGTGGGGAAGGGAAGGAGGGGGGAAGTTATAGAGAGGGAAGGAGGCAAACCATGAGAGACTCTTAAATACTGAGAACAAACTGAGGGTTGATGGGGGTGGGGGAGAGGAGAACGTGGGTGATGGGCACTGAGGAGGGCACCTGTTGGGATGAGCACTGGGTGTTGTATGGAAACCAATCTGAAAATAAATTACATATAAAAAATAAATAAATAAAAAATAAATAAAAAGGAGATAGAAATGTTAAATTATCAAAGAAAAGAAACTATAAAAATGATTTGATAAAGGAATTGAATAAAACCTTAATATTTAAATATAATCAATTTGAAAACTCACTGGATTGATTGCAAAGCAGTTATACAGGGCTGAAAAGAAAGTGAATTGGGGGTGTCTGGGTGGCTTAGTCAGTTAAATGTCCAACTTCAGCTCATGTCATGATCTCACAGTTCGTGAGTTCAAGCCCCACATCAGGCTGCTCACTGCTATCAGCCCAGAGCCTACTTCAGATCCTCTGTCCCTCCCTCTCTCTCTGCCCCTTCCCTGCTTACATCCCCCCAATGCCCCTTCCCCACTCACACTTTCTCAAAAAAAAATAAACATTAAAAAAAGAAAATGAATTGGAAGATAGATGTAAAAAAAAATTACCCAGATTGCAGCACAGAGAAACAAAGGAAGTAGAACTTATAAAAGAGAGGTTAAGCAATATGGAGGAGAGAACATATGTAACCAGAGTTTCAGAATAAGAAAACAGAATGGTAAAAAGGTAAAAATCAAAGACATAAATTTCCCAGACCACCTATAAAACATGAATCTATAGACACAGGAAGCCCAACATATACCAAGGCATATAAATAAAAAGTTCACATTTACATACATTATAGTAAACTTCTAAAACACCAAAGATAAAGAGGACATATTAAAAGCAGCAACAGAAAAAGACAGATCTCCTTCAAAAGAATGACTGTTAGATGAGCAGAAGACGCTTAAACATCAACAATTAACACAGCAGTAGAATGATACTTCAATATGCTCAAAAAAACCATTTATCAATCTAGAAATGAATACCCAGAAAAACCACTTCCACAATGAGAACCAAATAAAGACATTTTCAAATAAAAACATTTTGAAAAAACATTTTCAAATTCATGCCTAAGCATGGCTTTCTTTTTGTTTTTATGGCTTATTATATGTTGGGTTTCCTATATCTGTAGATTCATATCTAATTTTTATTCACTTGAGGCTGATCTCCCATTTTTCTGTGGCTACTTTTAAAATGTTCTCTTTATCTTTGATGTTTTGTAATTTAACTAGCAAGTGAAAGAGGAAGAAAGACCTGACATGTAAGAGGAGATGTTGAGTAAATAAATTAGTTAATATGTAAATAAACCTAAACAAGTACTGAATCTATGCAATAATGATGGCAATGATGATGTTTAATTTGTAAGGTTGAGAAAAAGCATGAAACATAGTTAAATATTGAACATAAACAGCCTACATGTCAGGAATGGGTGATCAGAGTTATTCTTCTAAGTACTAGGAGAATAGTATAAAATATAAATGGAGTACTTGTAGCTTTCAAACCAATGGAGAGGAAAAGAATGTGGGAGGGATACCTTCATTGAACCAAAAGAAGGCAAACAAGAAAAGAAGGAAGGAAATAGGATGGGAAAGACAAATGGAAAAAAAAAACACTAAATAGTATTGGAGAAATTGTCAAGGATCATGAAGTCTGAAATTGTATCCTACTTACAAACTGGTAAGTTAGCCTGCCACAGTTTTCTTGGATTCCAGTAGAAGACATGTGACTCCTGAGTCAAAGACAAGAGATGACTTACTATCCAGAGCAGTAGCAGTAGCCAGTGTATCAGCAATTTTGTGCCTATTCCCAAAACCAGAACTCCCACAGCATGATGTCAAGTGACACTTGCACATGAAGTAGGTTGTGTCACAGGACAGGAACCCTAAGCCTATGAAACCTGAGTGTTTTATGATTGATATTAATCATTCTTGCTTTTTATTCTGGAGAGAGAAACCATTTCCGTCCTCCAAAGATGTAAGTAAAACTGTCCTTTGTTCTAAAGGGAAACACTCTCTATCTTCTGAGGTTGTTCACTACACAAATATCCTTGAAAAGATAATTTGGAACAAAAAGCACTCAATGCCTCTTTTGAAATATATGTAGAAACAGGAGAGATTGACTTAGAATTGTCTCCAAGCAGAAATAAGTCCAAATATATTAGTAATCACAAAACATATTTCTCAATTAAATACAGAGATTATCACACTAACCAGAAAAAAAACTTACCAGTATAATTTACAAGAGAAGAATCATAATACATATGACTCACAAGACTGAAAGTAAAAAGATGGGAAAGAGCATTACGAGAAAATTCAAAACAAAAGTCAGAGTAGTTATAACAATACCAAATGAAATAGATGTTAACACAAAAAAATTTTATGAGGATCATATATCACCACATAATAATCAAAGGTTTGATTTAGCAGGAAGATATAACAATTCTAATCATACATCTTCCTAGAAAAATATGCTCAAATTATATAAATCAAAAAGTGGTAAAACCATAAAAAGAAATTGACAAATACACTATCATAGTTACAGATTTTGTCACATAAAATAAAGAGAAGTCAAGCAGATTAAAACATCTGTAAGTATATAAGAGATACAAATTACCCAATTAATAAAATTAACATTAGAATTATTAAAAGAATAGGACATTGGTGTAAATACGGCCAAATATACAAACAGAGTAAAAGAGAGAACTCAAAAAACAGACCAATGCATACCTTAAAACTTGGTATATTAGGGACAACCACTAGGGAAAGGAAGGACTACTTAGTAAATTCAATCCCTATCTACACACACACAAAACTCAAAGTAAATTAATGATGAAAAACTTTAAAACTTTTAGAAAAAGTATAGGGAAAATGTATGACTTCCTTTTTAGTTCATGAAGCTACAGCCATGATTTGTCACTAATCATCTGTATATCTGTCTTTTATCTATACTATTACATGTCTATAAGAAGTCTAGAGAGTAGAAGATGGATATAGGTTTCACAATTGTGTCTTTCAATGTGGCCTGGAAAGCCACTGAATAAAGGTCTCAATAGACTGGCATTCTTTTAAAGACAAAATTTGCCTTGGATCACCATCAAAAACTATTAAGAATATTTCTCAGTCTACTCTGAGTATGAGAATTTGGCTTTGAGAGAGCTCTTCCTTCCATACACTTTACCCTGCAAAGGGCTGATGACTTCTTGAGTTAGAAGTCAGGATCAGCTTGACCTAGTGTCAAACCAATGATCAGCCATGTCTGTCAGCAAACTGTGCTACTTCCTGGAAGAACTTTGTCTTATGTATTCTCATTCTTGCATCTATCTTTCTACATGTCATAACTTCACCAAGGATAATTTGCAGTTGCAGCAGCAACTCAAACTATTCACTAGAGAGGTTCTGTGGTACAGCCACAAGAATGGCTCAGATCTCCCTTTGAGAGAGAACCTCTGAAGGGAATGCAGTCAATTTATCTGCCCCATTTTCAAGATCTACCACATTCCCCAGGTAGGTTCTAGCCAATACTTACCAATATAGGGTTACTAAATGTGGGACATTCCTGTCCAGCATAGGACTCCTCTAACAGGCAATCTTTGCTCTGGGACTCTTCTACAGCTTGGCTGACATTTTCTTAGAGCTGCACTGTGGGCTGAGGCTCCTTATACCCAAAATTTTCCACTCCTCCTCCCTCCTTTCACAGGTATCAAACTTACATAGCAGTCTGAAGGCTCTCCCTATCTCCTGCTCTCCCTTTACCTTTGAAGGAATTTCAGTTTTGCTATCTGCTTCTCAGAAGACCCAGAATGAAATAGGTGCCTTGGAACAAGAAGGGAAGAAACCCTATGAGGAAATTCCCTTCTTTGCCTGACAAAAAGACTTATCAATTCAATATAAAAATCACCCTCCTTAGGGAATTAATAAGTAATAGCTTTTATTCATATGGCCTTCATGGAATTATCAAGGTCCTAAATTGCTTAAACCAGCCATAGTCTCAATCCCTCCGTCCCTTCTTCCTTCCCTGGCTCTCTCCCCCATTGCCTTATAGTGTGTGTGTGTGTGTGTGTGTGTGTGTGTGTGTGTGTGTGTGTGTGAAAATATATTTTCCTGTATCTAAGCCTCCTTTAGTAACCTGTAGTGTTTTCCATATCAGTTTATAACCAGTCCCTTTCACTTCCTTTTTTTAATTCTTTTTCGTGCTTCCTTGAGAAACTTTGAAGATCAAAGAGTCTTTTAGAAATTGTTCTGTTCTGTTCAACTCTAAGAACATCTAATCCAGATAAACATATCTAATATAAAATAGGAATAAATAAGATTACAAGGTCTCTTAAAATCTAATGTGGTAACTTCTCTTCTTATTGACTTTTAAAGAGGGGAAATGATAAATTAAATACTAATATAAATTTGAAAAAAAAACTCAAGAGTTTGCTAAAGAAAAAAATTTAAATCTAATATTTTGTTTATTTTGTCTCTTCCAAGGAAAAATTTTCTATTTCTCTTGTAGCTCTAATAAATAATAAAAAGTTTATGGGGTGCCTGGGTGGCTCAGTAGGTTAAGCTTCCAACTTCGGCTCAGGTCACGACCTCAGTTTGTGGGTTTAAGCACCACATCAGGCTCTGTGCTGACAGCTCAGAGCTTGGAGCCTGCTTCAGATTCTGTGTCTGCCTCTCTCTCTGCTTCTCCCCAGCTCACACTCTGTTTCTCTCTCTCAAAAAGAAACAAACTGGAAAAAAAGTTTACCTATAAATTAAGTTGATGGCCTTGGTTACTAGTTTATAAGCTAAGAGAGATAATCAGAGTTTCTAAACATGATTTAAAAAATCTTTATGAGGCACCTGGGCGGCTCACTCAGTTGAGCATCTGACTTCAGTTCAGGTCATGATCTCACAGTCCATGGGTTCAAGCCCCACATTGAGCTCTGTGTTGACAGCTCAGAGCCTGGAGCCTGCTTTGGATTCTGTATCTCCCTCTCTCTCTGCCCCTCCCCTGCTGATGCTGTGTCTCATACTGTCTCTCAAAAAATAAAATAAAATGTTAAAAAATATTTTAAGAAGATTCTTTAAAATTTGCTTTATAAAATGAAATATATTAAAATTGTACTAGAAAAAGTAACAGTTTTATCAAGACGTTTTGTACAAATTAGACTAATTTAATAATTTTCATTTAAACCTAACTCTATATTCTCCCTGTTTTTACCAGTTCATAAAAAAAAGTAAGTACAATATTCTAGTTTGCACAAGGCACAATTTTCTCATGATTAAAATTTTCTAAATTTCCTATATTGATTTTGTGAGTGAAAATTATTACAAATTGTTTAAGACTATAAAAATTTGTTAAATTAAATAAAGTTGCAGTAGTAGTGTTAACACTTTTAAAAACTTTATGCTACTAAAACTTTTTAATGTTACAAATTGTAATAACTTAATGTTTAACTCAAACCTGTAATTTTCATATCCTTGTTTAAGATCTCAAATTGATATTACTTTTTAAATTGATAAATAACATCTGAATTCCTGGACAATATAATTTTCATTTACCTGTATTCTTTTTCTACATCATAAAGTAGGTATCAATTAATATATTAAAAAGAATTCACACATATCCTTGAGTTTTATTAACATTCATATTCCACTTTTGAAGAAATACAAAAGAATGAATGTGCTAGTAAGGAGATATGTGTGAATTCTTTGGATGTATTTCTGTTCATCAAGAAAAAGGAAAGAATAATCTTGTCGAGTAAGAGTTGGCTGGTTGTACCAAAACATGAAAGAACATCATAAAGATGAAGGAAATGAACTTTACTTTCCTGGGTTTCAAATACCTATAAATAGTGAGGTTTAAGGAAAAAATAAAATGTGTAAAAACATTGAAAAAGTGCGTTAAATGTGACGAATTCATCAAACAGAAAGGTGTAGGAATTTTCTTTACTGCAAATCATCAGAAGGATGATTTGAACATTCTGTATATTGAAATGATGAAATGAGTCTGTGCCCAGATAATATACATCCCTTTTGTCACTACAATATTTGTTAACTACAACTATTTGTTACTTCTGACATACTCTTCAAATACTTTTGAAAAAAGTTTGTTAATTTTGAAAAGGGTTAAGGTCCTAATAATTATTATTACCTACTACTGTTTTTTACTAAGTTTATACACATTTAATGTTGTTAAAAATTCCTGAAGTATTAATTATATTATCAGGAAGTGCCCCTCTTGTCTCTGTAATATTCCCTGTCCTGAGGGAATTTTGTCTGATACAAATACCACTCCAACTTTATTATTTAGGGCCTGCCTAGTATATCTTCTTCCATGTTATTTCTTTTAACCCATTTGTGTCATCTTTGTATTTAAAATGTGTCTTTTATTCAAAAAATAATATAACAACAAATAAATAAAACATGTCTTTTTCATAGAATATACTTGGCTTTTGCTTATTTTAATCTAGTCTAACAATCTCTGTCTTTTGATTGGAATATTTAGCCCATTTATACCTAATATAACTATTGCTATAGTTGTATTTAGGTCTGTCATTTTGCTATTTTCTATTTGTCTTGTTTATTTTTTCTTCCTGATCCTCCTTTCCTGCATTCTTTTATGTTAATCAAATGTTTTCTAACATTGCATTTATTTTTTATTGACTTTAAAGCTATATTAATTTGTATTATTTTATGGTGGTTGAACTTAAATTTTAATCCAACATATTTTAAAGTAATATTGAATTACTTCATATAATATAGAAACTTTGCAACAGTGTATTTCTACTTACCTCCCCCCTCTTTAGGGCTATGGTCATCAGATATAACTATATACATTATAAACAGAATAATGCAGTATAATAATTTTTGCAAACAGCAAAACCCCCTAAATAATCCAATTAAAAATTGGGCAGAGGACATAAATAGACATTTATCCACAGAAAACAAACAGATGGCCAATAGACACATGAAAAGATGTTCAACATCATTCATTATCAAGGAGCTGCAAATCAAAACTATAATGAGAACACTATATCACCTCACATCAATCAGAATGGCTAAAATAAAAAACACAAGAAATAACAAGTGTTGGTGAGGATGTGGAGAAAAAGGAACCCTCATGCACTGTCGGTAGAAATGCAGACTGGTGCAGCCATTGTGGAAAACAGCATGGAGGTTCCTCAAAAATTAAAAATGGAAATATCACATGATCCAGTAATTCTACCACTGAGTATTTACCAAAGAAAATGAAAACATTAATTTGGAAGGCAGCTACGCTCACCACTATAACACCAACACATGAAAACATTAATTTGAAAAGACATCCCTCCCTGTGTTTATTGCAGCATTACTTACAATAACCAAGATATGGAAACAACCTAAATGTCCATCCACAGATGAATGAATAAAGAAGAGGTGGAATATATATACAATATCTTGTATCTATCTTGTATATTGTATGAATATTACTCAGTCATCACAAAGAATGACATCTTGCCATATGCAATGACTTGGATGGAGCTATAGTGTATTATACTAAGTGAAATAAGCCAGTTAGAGAAAGAGAAATACCATATGATTTCACTCACATGTGGAATTTAAAAAACAAAACAGATAAACATATGGTAAAGGATAAAGAGAGGGAAGCAAACCATAAAAGACTCTTAATGATAGAGAACAAATTGAAGGTTGATAGAGGGATGTGGGGGGTGGGGATGGGCTAAATGGGTGATGTGTATTAAGGAGGGCATTTGTTATGATGAGCACAGGTTGTTATATGTAAGCAATGAATCACTAAATTCTACTCCTGAAACCAATACACACACACACACACACACACACACACACACACACACACACAATGGAGTATCAATCAGCCTTAAAAAAGAATGAAATCTTGCCATTTGCAAAAACACAGATGGACCTAAAGAGTATAATGCTAAGTGAAGTAGGTCATTCAGAGAAAGACAAATACCATATGATTTCACTAATATATAGAATTTAAGAAGCAAAAGAAATGAACTAAGGAAAAAAAAGACAAACAGAAAAAGATTTTTAAATATAAAGAACAAACTGGTGGTTGCCAGAGAGAGGAGGGTGGGTGGGATTAAGAGTATACTCATCATGATGAGCACTGAGTAATGTATAGAATTGCTGAGTCACTATATTGTACACCTGAAACGAATATAACACTGTTATACTTGAATTTTACAAAAATAAATTTAGAAAATAATGTTCGCTTTAAGTTACATATCTTTTTAAATGTGTTATATAACATATATTCTTCATTTCCTTATCACTTCCTATAGATTTAGTGTTATTTCCTTTTATCTTGAAGAACTTCTTTTAGCATTTCTTATAGCACTGGTCTGCTGGCAATAATTTCTCCCAGTTTTTGTATGAAAATGTCCTTATTTTGCCTTTATTTTATTTTTCTTCAACGTTTATTTATTTTTTGGGGACAGAGAGACACAGAGCATGAACGGGGGAGGGGCAGAGACAGAGGGAGACACAGAATCAGAAACAGGCTCCAGGCTCTGAGCCATCAGCCCAGAGCCTGACGCAGGGCTCGAACTCACAGACCACGAGATCGTGACCTGGCTGAAGTTGGACGCTTAACCGACTGTGCCACCCAGGCGCCCCTTCTTTATTTTAAAGAATATATTCACTGGATATGAAATTCTTAGGTGACAGTTGTTGTTTTTGTTTTCTCAGTACTTTGAAAATGTTGTTCTAACATCTTCTGGCTTCCACTGCTTCTGATGACAAGTCAGCCCTTTGTCATATCATTATTCCCCTTTATATATGTATTATTTTCTCTAGCATGAAAAATTTATCTTTGCAGTTTAAGTACAATGTACCTAAAAGTAGTTTTCTTTATATTCATCCTGGTAATAGTTTGTTAAGTTTCCTGCATCTTAAAGAAGTATTTTCCATCAAATCTGGTAGGTTTTCAACTGCTGTTTTTTTAAATATTTTATCTCTTTCTCACCTGTCCTTCTGGGGAAGCAATGCCCATATTGCACCACTTCATATTATCCCACAAATGTTGGAAGTTCTATTCACTTTCTTTGAATCCTTTTTCTTCCATCTTTGGATTGAGTAATTTCTATTTATCCACCTTCAAATTCATGGATTCTTTTGTTTCGGGTTTTAGTTTTCACTGGTTGGGTGGTTGGTTTTGGTTTTTAGGGTTTGTTTTTTTTTGTTTTCTTTTTTTGTTTTTTTTTTTTTTTGATTGGTTAGTTGGTTTTAGGATTTTGTTTTGCTGTTTTTGTTTGTTCCTTTGTTTTGCCATCTCCAATTTTCTGTTGAGCCCATCTGGTGAACTTTTCATTTCAGTGACTGTATTTTCAGCTCCTGGATTTTTAATATATATTACATTTATTGGATGAGATCCCTATATTTTCATTCATTAAAACTTTTAAAAAATATTTTTCTTTGATTATTTGAACATATTTATAGCTGCTTTGGTATCTATCTGCTAAATCTAATATTTGGTCCTTCTTAGATACAGTTTTTTATTTACTGAGTTTTTCCTCATTATGGACCACATTTTTCCTATTTCTTTGCATTTCCATAGCTTTGGTTAAAAACTGGACATTGTAGTATATTGTAGCATCTCTAGATTTAGTTGAGTTTGGAAATTGTTAGATCTTTTTTCATTAGTCAGTTAACATGCACGGACTCAAACTATAAACTTTGTATCCCCTATTGTGTGCTACAGTTGATACATCTCTGCTCAGTTTTTATGGCTTCCTGCTAATGCTTTTTTAGTCTGGCTCCTCTGGGACCTCCTCTGAAGCTGTGTAATTCAGAATATCAGAGATAAATCACAAACTCAAAGTTTATTAAGATAAACAAGTAGGAGGGGCACCTGGGTGACTCAGTCAGTTAAGTGGCTGACTCTTGACTTCAGCTCAGGTCATGATCTCATGGTTCATGAGTTCGGGCCCCACGTTAGATTCTGTGCTCACAGCATGGAGCCTGCTTTGTATTCTCTCTCTCTCCCTCTTTCTGCCCTTCCCGTTCTTGCTCTCTCTCTCTCTCTCAAAAATAAAATAAAACATTTAAAAAACCAAGAAAAACAAGTAGGAAATATCAATATAATGTAACTAATTCTATAATAAAAATACACACAAGGCATACAAGTAATGCAAAGCGGAAAGCAATTAACTCTGGGAGCAACCATTAATGTAGGAAGACTTCACAGAAGAGGTGACTTCTAGGTTGGGTTTTGAAAGATAGTAATTTACAGTTGAAGGTAGAAAGAAGACATTGCAGATAGAGGGATGTGCCAGAATTAGAGGTATATAAATACTCCAACATCTTCTAAGAATGACAGACCCTTTGATATAGCTGGAGCTTAAGACATTAGGGAATATAAAGCTGGGAATATAAGCAGAGTGTGAATCATAAACAGCCTGTACACCAAGCTAAGGGGTAAATACTTGATTTCTAGTGATAATAATGAGTCACTGAATGGTTTTAAGCTATGTTAAGTTTAGGGTAGTCTAAGTGAAAGACAATGATGCCAGGGTCCAGGAAGTAATTGAACAGCATTGAAAGGTAAAACAGGCATCAAAAAAGACAGAGCTTGGGATACAAGAGAGGGAGGAGTCCAGGATGACCCCTAAAGACCATTGTTTAGGCAACCAGGTGGAGGACAGTGCCATTTATCCAAAATAGGAAATACAGGAGGAACCAAGGTTGTAGGTGGAGAAAAGGGCAGATAACATGTTTAGCTTTTGATATGCTGAGGTCAAGATGCTGAGACGAATCAGAAGAGAAGTCTAGAAGGTAGCTGAATATACTAACAGCTACCAGCATGCTCTGGAAACTTGATGTGTGAGTAAGAGCCCCTGGAATGTAGAGACTGAGAAAAGAGGTGGTCTGAGAACAACAACTAGGGCATTCAGACATTTAAGGCATAAGCCCAAAAGGTGATTGACAGAAGAAGAAAGAATAGTCGATGGTAACAGATACAGTGAAGGTAATCATAGTACTACAGGGAGTAGTGGTCTTCCACTACAGACACCTATCTCACTATAATCTTGACAAAGTCTGGCCTCACCTACATCTTTTTCCATAACTATTATTGACCCCTGTAATACATTCCTAATTCAGACTGTATGTCAGACCTCTGCCCTTACTAATTAATTAGAAAATTCCTAATAGGTACATTATCCCCACAAGTACTATATAGTCCTGCTAGAGACTTCTGTCCAGTTGTAAATCAATTGCATTTCTTTAAGCTTAGCAAAACAGTCCCCTGGCAACTTTACCCCATCCATCAAATGTCACCCATGAGCCACTGGCGATGAAGACTCACAGAGTCTCAGGGTCAAGCTCATTAGCCAGAGGCTCCTTCAATATAATTCTCTATGGACTTCCCTTAATAGCCTTCACCAGAGGGCCCTGCTGCCCCGGGCCCAGGAAAAAAGAGATAGTATATCTTGGAAAGGATTAACCAACAGAATTCCCTGCAGTTCTCAGGAACCAGAAAATGGAGGGATGTCCCTCGCCTAAGAAACACATACATGTACATACACAAAACAAACAAACAAAATGGGAAGCACATTTAGAGGGGAGATAAAAAGCAGACTGAGTATGAATTTCAGGATTCAGAATTCACTTATGCCAGTAATTACAAATTACATAAATCTCCACACTGAAAAGAGATGTGTTTTCTAAGAGAAAACATGAATTACTAGATAACAGTGAAAGGTTAAATGTTGAGCCATATTATCTTTCTTAAATTTCAGAAGATGCAGTCATAAGTTACAATAAAAGAGGAGGTTTTAGGTAACTATATGAATAATCCTGAACTGGAGACAATAAATTTTGAAGTAGGAACAAAAGAGGTGTTAGGAAAAGGATGGAGAAGGAGAGGCTGGAGATGATGGTGCAGAGAAGGAAACAGGAACCAGATGAAGGGTTTTGCTTTTTTTTTTTTTTTTTTTTTTTTTTTTTTTGAGTATAGTTGACACTAGATGGAGTTTTTGGGTTTTTTTTTAATTTTTTTTTTCAACGTTTATTTATTTTTGGGACAGAGAGAGACAGAGCATGAACGGGGGAGGGGCAGAGAGAGAGAGGGAGACACAGAATCGGAAACAGGCTCCAGGCTCTGAGCCATCAGCCCAGAGCCTGACGCGGGGCTCGAACTCACGACTGCGAGATCGTGACCTGGCTAAAGTCGGACGCTTAACCGACTGTGCCACCCAGGCGCCCCTAGATGGAGTTTTAAAGAGACTCACAGCTTTTACAAAAAACCGAGGCTATCTAAGGACAGAGATTATCCCCCAAGATTTATTGAGATATAATTGCCAAATTATATTTATTTAAAATGTACAGTGTGATGATCTGATATGCATATTTACCAAAATCGTTAATTAACACATCTATCACCTCACACTTTTAAAATTTTTATTATTTATTTATTTATTTATTTATTTTGGTGAGAGTGCTTAAGATCTACTCTCAGCAAATTTCAAGTATCCAATATAGTATTGTGAACTAAGTCATCATGCTGTACATTAGATTCTCACAACCTAGTCATCTGATAACTCAAACTTTTTATCCTTTGGCCAAAATCTCCTCCTTTCTCCAATCCCCAGTCCTTGGAAACAACCATTCTACAATTTGAGGGTAGCCTTTTTTTTCCTTTAGATTCCACATATAAGTGATACCAGACAGTATTTATCTTTCTCTGACTTATTTCTCGTGGCATAATACCCTCCAGTATCACCCATGTTGTTGCAAATGGTAGGACTTTCTTCTCTTTAATGGCTGAATAGTATTCCATGGTAGTACAGCATGGTGACTACAGGTAGGGATAATATTGTATATTTTAAAACAACTAACAAAGTAGCTTTTAGAAGTCCTCATCACTATGGTTACCAGAGGGATGGGTGGGGGGATGGCTGAAATAGGTAATGGGGATTATGGAGTGCACTTGTCATGATGAGCACTGGGTGATATACAGAATTGTTGAATATCTATATTGTACATCTGAAACTAATATAACACTATATATTAACTGTACTGGAATTGAATAGATATTTAATTTAAAAAGTTCTCATCACAAGAAAACAAAATTATAACTGTGTGGTGATGAATGTTAACTGGATTTATTATGGTGATCATTTCACAAAATATACAAATAACAAATTATATTATCCACCTTAACTAATGTAATATGTAAGTTATACATAGAGCATCAAAAAATATTTCATGGTATGTGTGTGTGTATATATGTGTATGTGTGTGTGTTATATATATGTGTGTGTGTATATGTATATGTATATATGGAGAGAGAGAGAGATCTGGATAGATACCACATGTTCTTTATCCATTAATCCATTGAGAGACACTTAAGTTGTTTCCATATCTTGACTATTGTGACTAATGCCACAACAAACATGGGAGTGCAGATATGTCTTCAAAACCCTGATTTGGATTCTTTCAGATATATGCCAAGAAGTGCTTCTTTTAATTTCTTTTAATTTTTTAAGGAACCTCTATAATGTTCTCCATAATGGCTGTACCAATTGAAATTCCCACCAATAATGTACAAGAGTACCTTCTTCTCCATAACCTCATCAATACTTATTATTTCTTGTATTTTTTAAAATGTTTATTTATTTTTATTTTTACTTTTTTAATGTTTATTTATTTTGAGAGAGAGAGACAGAGTGCAAGTGGGAGAGGGGTAGAGAGAGAGGGGAACACAGAATCCAAAGCAGGGACCAGGCTCTGAGCTGTCAACACAGAGCCCAATGTGGGGCTCAAACTCACAAACCATGAGATCATGACCTGAGCTGAAGCCAGACGCCAAACCAACTAAACCACCCAGGTGTCCCTATTTATGTAGTTTGAGAGAGAGAGTACACACATGTGCTTGTGCTAGCTGGGGAAGGGCAGAGAGCAAAGTAGAGGGAGAATCCCTAGCAGGCCCTGTGCCATCAGGGCAGAGCCCAATGTAGGCTTGATCCTATGAATGGTGAGATTATGACCTGAGCCGAAATCAAGAGTCAGACGCAAACCAACTGAGCCACCCGGGCATCCCTTTCTTATCTTTTTGAGAAAAGCCATGTTAACAGGTGTGAGGTAATATTTCATTGTGGTTTTGATTTGCATTTCCCTGATTAGTAACATTGAGCACCTTCTCATGTACGTGTTGGCCATCTGTACGTCTTCTTTGGAAGAATGTCCATTCAGATCTTTTGTCTATTTTTAATACGGTTATTTGGATTTTGGCTAATGAGTTATACAAGTTTCTTAGATATTTTGGATATTAACCCCTTATCAGATATATGGTTTCCGGTTTTTCTGCTATTCTGTAGCTTGCCTTTGTATTGTGTTAATTTTTTTTTTCTTTGCTGTGCAGAAGCTTTTTAAATTCACGCAGTCCCATTTGTATGTTTTTGTTTGTATTGCCTTTGCTTTTGGTGTCATGTCTAAAAATTCATCGCCAAGACCAATGTCAAGGAGCTTTTCCCTATGAATATATCACCTATGATATATTCTAGCCAAAATTCTTTAACTTGAATCATCAAGGTTTTAAATCTAACTTCCAGTCCCAGGCTGCCCATCTGCAATTGATTCAGCCAAAGTCACTCTTAACTACTTGGGCTTGGCCAACTGGACCTTCAAAGCTATAGTGTAGAACATAGCAATTAAGAGTGTAAGCAGACCCAGGAGCTGGACTGCCTACGTCTGAATTACACTGGTTAATCTTACTAGTGATAAGACCTTGGGGAAGTTATTTAGCCTCTCTCTGCCTCAGTTTCCTCATCTGCAAAATTGCGATGATGCCTATACCTGCCTTATAGGATGTTTTGAAGATAATTTAAAGATGAAAAGCACTTAGGAGAGCATCATACACATCATGAAGTGCCCCATTGCTGCTTACTATTATTAATTGCTAGATGTTCTTGTGTGATATGCTACTAATGTAACAGGTATAACTATGTACACCTTAGGCATATAAATACGGTCTCGTGCTGATTTATCTGGCCCTGTCTTCCTATCTCACTTCACAACATTGTGCCTTATCTTCCACTCTACTCACTGAACTCCAGCCTCATCAGGCATGGGTCAGTTCCTAAAATATCTACCTTTTCTCCATCCCAGGACATCACAATGTATTTTTTTTTCCTGAAATGCTCTTCACATGGATGACTCTTTCTCAGCTTAAATTTCATCTCCTTCTCAGTAAGGGTTTATTGACCATACCATCTACAGTAGCCTCACTCACCTATCACAACCCTGTGCTCATTTTTAAAAATTATGATAATTATTTTATTTATTTACTTTTGTATCTCTCTCTGACCATAAAGGTTACCTCTAGTCTCATTCACTCTTGTAATCACAGTGCCTAGCACAGGGCTTGGTACATACAGGAATTCCATAAGTTGTTGTTGAATAAATAGATAATTTGAGGTGCCATTCAAGTCATTCTTCTCCAAGGGAGGAAGGAAAGAAAAGGAAGGAAGGAATGAAGAGAGGGAAGGAGGGAAGGAAGGGGAGGGAGGGAGAGAGATGGGGGGAAGAAAGAAAAGAAAAGAAAAGAAAAGAAAAGAAAAGAAAAGAAAAGAAAAGAAAAGAAAATGAACAAACGAGCTCCTGGCTACTACTACTATATTTATTATTGTAAGACCACCATGGTAAGACTGAAAACAATAATAAATATAGTAGTAGCCAGTATGGAAGCCATAGATAAAACAATTTGAAGGAGATGGAAGGAAAATAAAGGCCAAGAAATAGAGAAGTAACAAAATATGGGAGGGGGCGGGGACTGTCCAGCAGGTACTGAAGTGAGTACTGCCAGTCTTCCTAGCAACACTTAAATATTATTATTAACATATTCCAAGTTACTGTATCATCATATATGCAGATTATCACATCACTGACTTGGGTATAATTTTTACCAATCTTTTTAGGAACACAATAAGTAAATCATGAATACAAGAGGGACTGCCAAGATAGCCCAAGTCCTTTATTTTATTATTGATGTAGATGGGTAAATTACTTAGGTATACAAGTAGGTAGATGAATGATGTTTACCACCTTGAGTTTCAAAATGGATTTGAGGCTTTGAAGCAAGTCAGCTCTTTCCATACTGGCAAATATCTCCAGGTATTAACTCAGAAATTAAAACTGGCAACTGCTATCCAAAACCAAAATTTTACAAATAAATGGGAATGCCTTAAGTAGGATACACATCATTCCCTTCAGTCATATACCCAACTTTCTGACATTTACAATACCTACCAGACCCATGAAGTCAGTTGAATTTTTTCACCAATTTAATCTCTAAATTAGCCCTAATAGAACTATGTGTCATGATGAAAACATTCTATGTTGTCTGATTAGCCACTTGCCATATGTGACAATTTAAATTACTTAAAACTAAATAAAAAATTCAGTTCCTCAGTTGCACTAGCTACATTTCCAGTGCTCAATGGGCACATGAGGTGAGTGGCTAATTAACTGGACAGTACAAATGCAGAACATTTTTATTCTTGAAAGTTCTATTGGAAAGCATTATTCCAACCATCAAAAATACTATAAATATTCAGAAGCAGTAGTGCTACCATGGTTTATTATAAATGTTTTGACATGTTAAAATTTCTTCCTTAATCAACTATACACACACACACAGACATGTATGCACACACATTCTAAACTCTAATAATAATTTACTTGAAAATAATTTTTATTCACAAAGAACTTACCCACCAATAATATTGTTTTATCCCCACATGAACCTATGGTCAGGTAGGATTAGATATGTTTAGGGTGATATGACCTGCCGAAAAAATAGCATTACCCCATTTCACAATCGAGAAAACTAAGCCCCAAAGAGGTTATATTATCAGTCTATAGTCACAGAGCTAGAAGTGGGAAGGGTCAAGTTTAAGCAAAGGTTTTCTAATTCCATATCTAAATCTCAGTTTAATAAATCACAAATTCAAAGTCATATCATGCATCTCTTCTGACCACAGTGCTTTAAACTAGAAATTAACCACAAGAAAAACTTTGGAAAGGCCACAAATACATAAGGGTTAAATAACATGCTACTAAATAATAAACGGATCAACCAAGAAATCAAATAAGAAATCAAAAAGTTGGGGTTCCTGGGTGGCTCAGTTAAGCATCCAACTCTTGATTTTGGTTAAGGTCATGATCTCACAGTTGGTAAGTTGGAGCCCCACATCAATCTTCCCACTGATAGTGCAGAGCCTACTTGGGATTCTCTCTCTCTCTCCCTTTCTCTCTGCCTCTCCCCCACTTGTATGCACAGGCTCTCTCTCTCTCAAAATAAATAAACTTTTTAAAAAAAGAAATTAAAAAGTACATGGAAGTGAATGAAAATGAAAACACAATAGTACAAAATGTTTGGGGTGCAGCAAAAATGGTTCCAAGAGGGAATTTTATAGCAATACAGCCCTACGTTAAGAAGGGCAAAAAACAAACAAACAAACAAACAAACAAACAAAAAACCTCAGACAACCTAACCTTACATCTAATGGATCTAGAAAAAGAACAACAAACAAAACCCAAAATTAGCAGAAGGAAGGAAACTATTAAGATTAGAGCAGAAATAAATGATACAGAAACCAAAAAAAAGAACAGATCAATGAAACCAGGAGTTGGTTATTTGAAAAGATCAACAAAACTGAAAAAGCTCTAGCCAGATTTATAAAAAAGACAGACAGAAAATTAAAACAAAATCACAAATGAAAGAGGAGAAATAATATCCAACACCACAGAAATACAAACAATTGTCAGAGAATATTATGAAAAACTATATGCCAACAAATTAGACAACCCGCAAGAAATGAATAAATTCCTAGAAACATACAACCTACCAAAACTGAAGCAGGAAAAAATAGAAAATTTTAACAGACCAATTACCAGCAAAGACTTTGAATCAGTAATCAAAAAACTCCCAACACACAAAAGTTCAGGATCAGGTGGCTTCACAAGCAAATTCTGCCAAACATTGAAAGAAGAGTTAATACATATTCTTCTCAAACTATTCCAAAAAATATGAGAAGGAAAACTTCCAAATTCATTCTATGAGGCCAGTATCACCCTGATACCAAAACCTGATAAAGACACCACAAAGAAAAGAGAAGTACAGCTCAATACCCCTGATGAACACAGATGTAAAAATCCTCAACAAAACACTAGCAAACAGAATCCAACAATACATTTTAAAAACTCTTGCACAACCAAGTAGGATTTATTCCCAGGATGCAAACCTAGTTGATTATTCATTAAATCAATCAAACATGATACATTACATCAATAAGAGGAAGGATAAAAACCAAGTGATCATTCCAATAGATGCAGAAAAAGGATATGACAAAGCACAACATCCATTCATGATAAAAGCTCTCAACAAACTAGATGAAGAGGGAATATACCTCAACATAATAAAGACCATATGTAAAAAACCCACAGCAAACATCATACTCAATGGGGAAAAACTGACAGCGTTTTCCTCTAAGGATGGGCACAAAACAAGAAGGTCCACTCTCACCACTTTTATTCAACATAGTACTGGAAGTGTTAGCTACAACAATCTGACAACATACATACATACATACATACAGCAAGCAAGCATCCAAATCAATAAGGAAGTAAAACTTTCACTATTTGCAGATGACATGATACTGTATTTAAAAACCAGAAAGACTCCATCCAAAACTGCTAGAACTGATGAATGAAGTCATTAAAGTCATAGGATATAAGGTCAATATGCAGAACTCTGTTGTATTTGTATACACTAATAATGAAGTAACAGATAGAGAAATTAATAAAACAATCCCATTTACAATTGCACCAAAAATAATAAAATACCTAGAAACTAATGGAAAGATATTACATGTTCATGGATTGGAAGGACAAATATTGTTAAAATGTCTATACTGCAGTATACATTAACACAATTGCTATCAAAATATCAACAGCAATTTTCACAGAACTAGAACAAACAATTCTGAAATTTGTATGGAATCACAAAAGACTCTGAATAGCCAAAGCAGTCTTGAAAAAGAAAAGCAAAAGCTGGAAGTATTTCAGACTTCAAGTTATATTATGAAGCTGTGGTAATCAAACAGTATGGTACAGGCACAAAAATAGACACATAGATTAATGAACAGAATAGAAAACCCAGAGATAAATCCATGATTATATGGCCAATTAATCTCCAACAAAGAGGAAAGAATATCCAATGGGAAAAAGACAGTCTTTTCAACAAATGGTTAGGAAATCTGGTCAGCTACATGCAAAAGAATGAAACTGGACCACTTTCTTTTTGTGTGTGTGTGTGTGTATACAGTAATACCTGGTTTTTATTTTTTATTTTTTTTATGAAATTTATTGACAAATTGGTTTCCATACAACACCCAGTGCTCATCCCAAAAGGTGCCCTCCTCAATACCCATCACCCACCCTCTCCTCCCTCCCACCCCCCATCAACCCTCAGTTTGTTCTCAGTTTTTAACAGTCTCTTATGCTTTGGCTAAAGGATCTAAATGTGAGACAGGAAAGTGGACCACTTTCTTACACTATACACAAAAAGAAATTCAAAATGTATTAAAGACATAAATGTGAGACCGGAAACCATAAAAATACTAGAAGAAAATACAGGCAGTAATTTCTTTGACATTGGCCATAGCAACATTTTTCTAAATACGTCTCCTGAGGCAAAGGAAATAAAAGCAAAATAAACTACTGCAACTACATCAAAATATAAAGCTTCTGCACAGCTAAGGAAACAATCAACAAAATTAAAAGGTATCCTACTGAATAGAAGATATTTGTGAATAACATATCTGAGAAAGTGTTGGTATCCAAAATATATATAAAGAGCTTATACAACTCAATATCCAATAAACCCAATAATCCCATTTAAAACGGGCAGAAGACATAAACATACATTTCTCCAAAGTAGACATCCAGATGGCCAACAGACGCATGCACAGATGCTCAACATCACCCATCATCAGGGAAATGCAAATCAAAACTACAATGAGATATCACCTCACACCTGCCAAAATGGCTAAAATCAACAACACAAGTGTTGGTGAAAATGTGAAGAAAAAGGAATGCTCTTGCCCTGTTGGTGGAAATACAAAGTGGTGCTGCCACAATGGAAAATAGGATGGGGGTTTGGGGTTCCTCAAAAAGTTAAAAGCAGAACTATCCCATGATACACTAATTGCACTACTGGGTATTTACCCAAAAACTACAAAAACACTAATTCAAAGGGATACATGCACCCCTATGTTTATAGCAGCATTATTTACAATAGTCAAATTATGGAAGCAGCCCAGGTGTCTATTGATGGATGAACAGATAAAGAAGATGTTGTGTATATGCACATAAAATGGAATATTATTCAGTCATAATAAAGAATGAAATCTTGCCATTTGCAACAACATGGATGGAGCTAGAGAGTATAATGCTAAGCAAAATAAGTCAGTCAGAGAAAGACAAATACCAAATTATTTCACTTACATGTGGAATTTGAGAAACAAAATAAATGAGGGGAAAAAAGAGAGACAAAAAATAGACTCTTAACTATATATTTGGGTGCTTCACATTGGGGGCATAAACATTTACAATTGTTAGCTCTTCTTGATGGAAGAAGACACCTTAATTATGATATAATGCCCTTCTTCATCAGACTCTTAGCTATAAAGAGCAAACTGATAGTTATCAGAGGAGAGGGGTGGGTGGGTGGGTGGACGCAGATTATGGGGATCAAGGAGTGCACTTGTGATGAGCACCAGGTGTTATATGGAATTGCTGAATCACTATACTGTACACCTGAAACTAATATGACACTGTTTACTGGAGTTAAAATTTTTTTAAAGTAGTACTTAAAATTAGAAAAAATTAAATATTTAATTAATCGTGAACAATTTTGGAATATAAAACTGAGATAACACAACTTGGTGCAAAACAAATTCCAGATGCTCTAAAGAGTTCATCAAGAATAATAAAGTACTAGAATTTTTAAAACTAAGTCACAAATTCATACCACTCATTCATTCATTCATTCATTCATTCACTTATTGATGAACATTTATTAAGTACTACCATGAGCCACACTGTGCAGGTCCTGGAAAACCAAGATTAACAAGACATGTTCCTGCTTTCAAGGATCTCACAGTATAGTGGACAAGACAGACAAGTAAACCTGGCAATGATGATCCCCAGTGACAGGAACAATACTAGAGAAGTGGGAGATGATATAAGAACACAGAGGAGGAGCAAGTCAGGTTGAAGTCTTCAGAAGGAGGCAGAATTCGAAGAAGCTTTCTGGAGCAAACATCTAAGCTGAGAGCAGAAGGAAGAGCAGATTTTGGCTCGATGAATTATGCCCTGGGAAATAAAACAGTATTGCCAGGGTCTAGAGGCAGGAGTGGGCAGAGAAAAATCACAGAACTTGTATTACTAAGTCATATTTTCTCATATACTTGGACTTAATTTTTTTCCTTCATCTCATTCTTCTTTTTCATTTCCTCATATGTTTAATGTACAGGGCAAGTTTTCTTTATTCTGATTCCTCCCAAATGTAATTCCCTTGTCCCACTGTCTCCTAAGTGCCCAACTCATGATTGCTGTATTGCCTCTGCTTCCTTCATTCTTTTTAATCCCTGAGTTCTCAATGTTGAGAGAGATGTCTGGCACTTTTTTTCCCAATAATCTTTACAAGATGACCCCAAATGTCTTCCCCAACACATACACAAACATTTGTGCATAAGCATAATGTGTATAACTCCCCAGAAAGAACATATTTTTGTCATATGTTCTTCTTGGTATTATTAGCTCAATCAGCAAATTTTAAGTGCCCACGATGTGCCAGGCAATGTTCGAAATAGAAAACACAATCTCGGCTTTCTTGGAGTATGCATTCTTATTGGAGAACTCACAATAACGGAATAAATAATAAACACAGACATACAGGAAAGTGTGTGCGTGTGTATACATACATACATATACATATATATACATATATATGTATGTATGTATACACACACACATTCAGTCCATAAATGATATCATACCATACATATGATTTTGTAACTTGTTTTCACTCTATTGTATTTTAAGGTGTCTTTCTGCATCAATACATATTGATCTATCTGATATGTCTTTTTACTTCCAAGGGGACCTTGAGTAGCATGCAGAGTCAGCCGTATCCTCCCTCTTATGCCCTTTTCTGGCAGAAGGCTCAGACCCCCACTTCCCCACTACACAACATTTCTTGGCTCTAGTTTGAACCCAGGTGACATCATAAGGCACTTCTAGATCCCATGTCTGTATTTTCCTTATCCCAGCCTTTATTTTTCCCTGGGGAGGCACGTAGCAACAGGAAGGACCCCCTCTGTCCTCAGTCCCTAGCCCATAGCAGCCAGTCACTACCTGCATAACTATGGTACCTTAGACTATCTTTTGGCCACATTCAAGCAAGTCCACATTCATATTTCTAGCCAGGCAACACAGGGTGTCTAATCTGTGCTCATCCTTCCATCTCCCTCTCTCTGATACATTGTAAGGATATTAAAATTTCCCTACTGAATTAAATAGTGTTTCCTTGTTGTTTGTAAGCAAATGAAAACACCCACAAATAGGCTTCTTTTGTTTGCCCTAAGTAATCGATAATTAAAGTTTACAAGCTAGGGCCCTCTTCAGACTGTGCTTCATATCACACATGCTCCAGGAGGCAAACATTTACTTTGTAATCAGACTGAGCCAAGTCCCCATTAAAGGCTCCACCATCTCCCAGCTCAGACACCTGGGGCAGGTTCCTGCACAGTCACTCTCACACAGATCTCCCTTGCAGCTGCTCCAAATCACTGCATTCCTGAACGTACCTTGCCTTCTCTCACTCCTAAGTCTTTACACATGGCTGGTCCATATACCTGAAAAGATAACAGTAATGCCCCCATTTATTGGGTACCTGTTACATACCAATCCCTATGTCAGCAGCCACTTTATCAACATTATCTCACTTGATCCTCAGAAGAACCCTTGAGATAGAAAAACGGACTTTTTTTTGTCACCCAAGGATGAACCCATTTTCTTTCTTTATACATTTAGGAAAGCATAATTTATATACTATAAAATTTACTCATTTTAAGTATGAAATCCAATGACTTTTAATAAATTTACAAAGCTCAGCCATCATCACTACAATATAATTTTAGAACATTTCCACCACCTCAATAAAAGATCTTCATGCCTATTTGCTGTCCCTTCCTATTCCCAGCCCTATCCCACTAATCTATTTTCTATCTCTACAGATTTTGCTTTCTGGATGTGTGATCTTTTGTGTCTGGTTTCTTTCACTTAGCATGTTTTTGAGTTTTACCCATATGGCAGAATGTATCAGAAATCTCTTCCTCATTCTAACTGAATGGGATTCCATGCTATGGATACATTACATTTTGTTTACCTTTTCTCTGGTTGACAGACCTCTGGTTGTTTCCAGGTTTTGGCTACTGTGAATAATGCTGCATACATATCTTTTTGTGGACATATGACAGGTTGAAATTATTGCTCCCAAATCTTCATCCTCCTACACTAAGATAATACTTCCACATCCTTTGCCATGTAAACTTAAAGTGTCTCCCATTGTGAGCAGAGTATAACTCCCTCTTCATTTATGTTGGGCTTGGCCATATGAATTGTTTTAACCAATGGATTATCAGCAGAAGTGACAGTATGTCAATTCCAACATAAAGTATTACATGGCATGACAAGCATCTACTCATCCCCCTTGAGTTTCTGCCATATGCCATGAGAAGAATATTCCCCAAGCTACCTTCTGTTTCCTAAATGCGAAGACACATAGTAAAGACCTGAATCCAATCCACAGCCTCTGAAGCTAAACCCAGCTAATCTCAGCTGAGCCCAGCACTGGCCCTGCCAATTACAGACATATAAGTGAGGAAATTATATGCCAATAGTTGTAAGCCACTGACTTTTTGAAAAGGTTTGTTATGCAACATTATTTCAACAGTAGCTGACTGATATATCTAACTCCCTTCCCAATCTCTAATCCAAATGACTTATAGTTACCTGTCTTTACACCATATACCACACACAGACACACACACACACACACACACACACACATAATATAGAATAGGACTTCACACATTCTTTATTAAATTATCCTTTACTTCCATCTACATGGTATTTCCATGACAAACATGAAATTCCAAGGGAATGTCTTTTATACTAGAATCATTTAGTACCTAATACACAGTAAGCACTCAGAGAAGTTTCTTGAAATGTTTTTGGTATGTAGAGTTTTTTCCTGACACCAAGAAAATTATCTCTAACAAACACCTGAGTATTGTCATTATCTTATGAACAAAATCAATTTTCATTTTTATTTACTCCTACCTTTTCTTTTTTACAGTCTCCTTTAAAATTTTAATATTCTCTTTTACATCCATTCTTTCTGGAGCCTCACAATAACCCAGTTTTATTCCCAACTTATAGAACCTAATTAGAGAGTAAGTGACTTTTCCAAGGTCATACAGTTGTAAGAAGACCTAGGTGGTTCAGGCCTAGGTCTGACCATAGGTCTGCATACACATCAGATGCTTCTGGTCATTTCTCACATGAGTCTTTACTATGTATGTGTTTTGGTTTTTCTGCTCTACCAGGCAGTCAGACTGTCAGTGGAATCAAAAACTTCTACTCTTGCTATTTCATCCCCCTGCCAAAAAAGCCCTTGAATTTTGTTTCCATATTATTGAGCAGCCAACTTTCCAAATCTCCTGCTTTTTGCCAGTCAGAGACTGAATGTTGACATATTTTCTCTTCCCTATGTCCTTGCTTTAGATACATGGTACTTTTCTTTTATGAAACCTGATGCTAGTTCTATTTTTTTCTGGATGTTTGTAATGTGTAATTCTATAAGAATTCTCTACTTGACCAAATTATTCTATTTCCTGCAGCCTCTAAAAATCCTTTTTCATAACCTTATCTACTCATCCATCAAATTCTATTTTATGGGTATGGCTCTCATTTGACACTTTTTTGTGTACAATGTTCTTGAAAATGTTTTAGGTCTTCAGCCTTCATCCTTTCTTTTTCCTCTTCCCTGACACTTCCTTTTCAAAGACTAACACTCAGAACATTTTGTGTCCCTGTGTATGAATTATTTCAACAACAACAACAACAAAAAACCCTCCATTCTGTATATGCTGTCTTTTGGTTACCTGTTTGAGAATTCAAGGGGTTCACAACTCTTGAAATAAGTTTAAAATGACAAAATCTGGGTCAGTAGAGAAAGGATAATAAAGTCACTCTTCCCCTCCACTTATAGCTCTCTTCAGAATGAACTAAAAATTATGTGCTGAATCTTAAGAGTCAAAGAAGCTAGGAAGATGGCAAAAGATGGTAAGAAGCACTCTTTTGAACCCTACAGAAGCTGTGTTGGCAAACAAGAAAAAACAGAGAAGGTAGATGGTTCATTTGACTATTTTTAAGGCAATAACAGTATTAATTTATAGTGACCTATCTGCCCCTTTATTTACCTATCCATTCAGTATACATTTATTGATATCCTACTATAAGTTAGCAATTATCAAAGACACCCATAAATTGGCATTCAATAACTATCCCATGAACTGGACTGAATTGCTTAAGCAGTGAGAATGCAAACATAATGAAGATAGCATAGTCTCTTGAGCTTACAATCTGGGGATTAAAGAGAGGCTTAATATTTATTGAAGACTATATTAGGTACTGGAAAATTTTAACCTAACCTCCCATTTAATCCTAATAGTTCATACTTTAAAGATAAGAAAAGTGGAAAGCAAGTCACTTAAGAATGCACTGGGCGAAGTAGCAGTAAATCCAATTGACAAAGACCTAAATAAATAGGAATCTATTTTTCCTCACATAACAAGAAGGTAGGAAAATTACTGGACATGATACAATAGGCTAAAAATCTCAGGATCTAAATTTCTGCTGTTCTTTTGGTCCTTCTTTTCTTCTTCTGACTTCATGGTCACAAGATGCTTGGGAAGCTCCACATATCACATCCACATTAAAGATATGAATAATGGGAAAAGAAGAAGAATGGTGCTCAGCATTTCTGTCCCTTTTCATAATACAGAAAAGGCAGCTTTAACATATTAAATGTTTCTTATGCATTATCTCATTTAATGGTCTTCTTTTTGGAATACATCTTTTAGAAGTTCTTTTAATGAGGATTTGTGGCCGTAAAACTTCTAAGTCCATGTTGTCTAAAAATATACTTACATAGCGTATGCAGTTGAATTACAGTTGGTCTGGGTATAAAAATAAGTTTGATATTATTTTCCATCAGTGTTTCAAAGATATTTCTCCACTAACTTCTTGAATTCAATGTTAAATAAAAGTCTGGTTTCATTCAGATTATTACTCCATTGTAGTTAATCCAAAATTGTTATAAATTTCCTGCTTTTCCTTCATATTCTGAAATTTAATAAAATGCATCTAAGTATGAGTTTATTTTTATTCATCTTTCTCAGCATCTGATGGACTCTATAAATCTCAAAACTTATGACCATCTCAGGTGTTGGTAAATTTTCAAATATTTTTTAAAATATTGCCTCTCTTCCATTCTCTTCACTTTTTCTTCCTGGGACTTTTATTAGAATATTTCAATTTCCTTACCTATTTCCATTCTTTCTTTACTTTTTTCATATTTTTGTCAAAGAATAAGCAGTTTAGTTAAAGCACAGCTGAAATCTACTTGACCAAGAGGAAGATCAGACATATATAGATTGATTGCCAGAGAACAAAAGTGAAACAAAGTTTATAAAAGAAAAAATAGACACATTTTTGGGGAAAGTGAAACTTATTTTTATGTTCCTAGTAGCAGTTTGGCTAAAAATGAGTACACTGGAGCACAATGACATAGTAATGATGTATAGAAGTATGGGTAGTCATAATTGTATGGATTTTCCACAAAATATTGTGATTTCACCCATGGAATTCTTGTGGGGATGCTCATCTATGGGTAAGGACTGCTGCTGTCCTTCTGTTGGTTTCTTTACTTCAGTTAAGCTATATCTATCTATCTATCTATCTGCACAGTTAAGCTTATCATTTCTTTCATTATCATTCCTTATTTCTCATCTCTTAATCTCTTTTTATAACATTCTGGAAGAATTTCTCAGCTCACTGATTCACTCTCAGCCAGTTCAATGTGCTATTCAAACCAAAATTGAGGATTCTTTTTTGTCCCTTGGCTATAAGTAGATAGATTAGACAGCCTCATGTGATTGGCTAATTGGTGTTAGTTAGAGCTCAGCTCAGACTGAGAATCAGGGGCCTTGGTTTCTCTTCCTCTGAGCCTCCAAAATTGAGTGCTTGGGTTTCTGTATGGAGTAGTTTAGTTCCCAGAGCAAATGTCCCCAAAGACCCAGGTGAAAGCTGTATTACTTTTTATGACTTAGTCTTGGAAGTCCCATAACTACTTTTGCCATAGCCATAAACCTGCCAAACTTTAAGAAATGGGAACCTAGATTCCATCTCTCAATGGAAGGTATGTCAAAGTAACATTATGAGAAGAGAATGCAAAATGGGAGACATTATTATAGTCAATTAAGAAATATAATCTGTCACAGTGTCCCTCTTTTTTGTCCCTTCCTGAGTTACTGGTAAGTTTTGTTGTGGATCACTTACATAGCCTATACCCTCTTGGTAGGGCACTTTTATGACAGTCGCAGCTTCAGACTCACAGAGAATATGATTCAAAAGCCCAGAGACCCCCTGGGTCCACAACAGCAGTATGGTGGTCTCTGCTTACTGATCTGGTTCCTGTTCTACTTTATCCATTAAGAACTCTCTGTTTATAGTACACAGATAGTCCACTTTATTGTCTTCAAGCTTGGGTACATATTTATTATCATTTTGGTGATTCAGTGTATGAGTGGAAGATTTTAGCATTTTCTCAACTCATCTTTTGAACATAGTTTCCTCAGGTTGGAATTTTTATTGTCCCCATTTTATAGTTCAAGAGTACGAGCATCAGAAAGGTTAAGTGATTTGCCTATGCTTGAGAAACTGAAACTAGTTTGACTCCAAAGTTACTATATTCCCTCTCTCTTAAAAGTTCCTGTTCATGTCCAAAATATTACTATAGAGAAATGAGACAGATTTAATCAACCACACATTTAAATCAATACTATTCTCATGTAATCAAACCTCATATATGAAGCATTTTAGTATCATCAGTAGATACAGTTTATGAACCTTAATAACTTGAATCCAGCAGCTTCTTATCCTATGATTTCAAAAGCTATATCTCATCACTTCCCATAACAAATTATTTACCAGAAAAAAATATGAATTTAGAAGTAACTGGCACTTATAAGGTAACAGAATCATGGCTAATTTTCAAAATAATATTTTACAGTAAATCTAAAACTGTGTGCTTAAAACAAGAACAACTAACTTTGTAACCCTCCTCTTACAAATGTTTCTGGATATTTTTCAGAAGTTCCTAGTCACTCATAGGAGCTGGCTTCTTTCCCTCAAGCTGGTGAGCATGGATCTGCTCAGGATAGTAAACCAGAACCAACCCTGAGGGAGCTCAACCACCACAGCTGCCCTGAAACAGGCACAATAGCTCTATCACCATTATTTTTTGAAAACTAGTTTATCTAAAACATAGTGTCTTAATACAAACTCTATTTCAAATTTGCGTTGAGAATCCTCTTTGAGCTCTTCTTCACTTTTACATCCTCTAAGTCATTTCTATTTCTCTTTATCTCCCATTCTAATTATCTTTCAACCTAACACGAAACTCTTGACCAAGTTCTCAATGTGCTCCAGAGTAGTGATTCCCACATGTGGAGCAGCATAATTACAAACAAAGCACAAGAAAAATATAACACACAAAAATTTAAAGCCATGACAATTAATAACATTTTAGTCAAGTATGTTAAAATTTTTTAAAAAATGGCTACTACTTGCTGCCGTTTCCTAACTAAGGAAATGTATGCTTTTAAATATTAGGAAAAACATAATCTCATACTTTAAATTTTAAACATGAAAAGATCACCATATGACTTTTTTTTTCTTAGTTCTTTCAATCCCCACAAGAGAAAAACTGGCTTGTGTTTGGGAACCCTTGTTCTATGTAATATGAATAATGGTTTCTTCTCTTCTCTTGCTCCAGTGTGATGTCACCCACTGTCACCTACAGTGATTGACTGCAGGTCATCTTTGATTCAATCACCAGGCAATACATTGCTTCTTCCACTCACCCATGAAACGTGGGAAAGAGATCCATGTTAGTAATAAGTAACTGCACAAAATTCTGCCTGCCTAGATTTCAATAAATTTAGGTAGTTTCATTACTTGGACAGCTATATTGTGTGATCAACAATCTAATTTAACCCAAAGACTTTTTGGTTAGGGTATACACCCTTCACGTGTGCTTCTCATCCACATAGGTAGAGGTTTCATCACTATTCATAGAACATCCAAAGTGTTCTCACATTTTGAAGCATAAGAATCTCTGGGAATATGGAGAGAAGGTTTTCTTTAACCCACAATGGGCAGAAGACAATGGTCAAAAGACAGGAGTCTCAACCTTCTCAACAGAAGTATTCATTCCTGCTTGGTGTCAGATACCGTTCTAGGAAAACCACAGATAGTTTTCCAATTGTAAGATGCTATTGGAGAAAGCACACTGGCCATCCTTCGAGAGAGTGTTGACTTAAGTGTTACTCCAAAAGTAAACTGATCCCATTGTTACCTATTATTCCAAAAGAGAAAGGTCAATTCTAAACATGGCACAGTATCAAAAATGTAGGAGGACAGAGTAGGTTGATTATAATTTCATTTATGTGAGTTTTATATTCTCAACAAAGAATCTGCCAATTCTAGTTGCACACGCTTCATTTTTACTGGATCCTATTGTTAGATTCCATCAGACTGTGCCAGTGTTCCCCAAACATAGTCCACTAGATCAGACCCCTGAAGAAAGAATTCTTTGGATGGATGGATGGACGGATGAAAGGAAGGAAGGAAGGAAAAGAAAAAAGAAAATAATTGCTTGACCAACTAAATTTGGGAAGATTCATACAGCATTCTTTTCTTAAAGATTCACAATCCCCAGCCCTCAACAAGTACAGAAAGATCAAGATCATACCATTCATATTTTCAGACCACAACACTATGAAACTCAAAATCAACCACAAGAAAAAAATTGAAAAGGTAACAAATACTTGGAGACTAAAGAACATCCTACTAAATAATGAAAGGGCTAACCAACAAGTTAAAGAGGAAATTAAAAAGCACATGGAAGCCAATGAAAATAATACCACAACCCAAAACCTCTGGTATGCAGCAAAGGTGGTCACAAGAGGGAAGTATATAGCAATCCAGGCCTTCCTAAAGAAGGAAGAAAGGTCTCAGATACACAACCTAACCTAACACCTCCAAAATCTGGAAAAAGAAAAGCAAATAAAACCCAATAACAGCAGAATACAGGAAATAATAAAGATTAGGACAGAAATCAATGCTATCTAAACAACAAAAAAAACCACACACACACAAAAAACAGAACAGATCAATAAGACCAGGAGCTGGTTCTTTGAAAGAATTAACAAAATTGATAAAACACTAGCCAGTTTGATCAAAAAGAAAAAGGAAATGACCTAAATAAATAAAATCAAGAATGAAAGGGGAGAGATCATAACCAATACAGCAGAAATACAAATAATAAGAAGAATACTATGAGCAATTATACACCAATAAAATGGGCAATCTGGAAGAAATGGACAAATTCCTAGAAACATATAAACTACCAAAACTGAAACAAGAAGAAACAGAAAATTTGAACACACCCATAACCAATAAAGAAATTGAATTAGTAATAAAAAAAATCTCCCAAAAAACAAGAGTCCAGGGCCAGATGGCTTTCCAGGGAAATTCTACCAAACATTTAAGGAAGAGTTAACACATGTTCTCTTGAAACTGTTCCAAAAAATAGAAATGGGAGGAAAACTTCCAAACTCTTCTAGGAAGCCAGCATTACCTTGATTCCAAAACCACACAAAGACTCCTTTAAAAAGGAGAACTATAGACCAATTTCTCTGATGAACATGGATGCAAAAATCCTCAACAAGATATTAGCCAACCGGACCCAACAATACATCAAAAAAATTATTCACCATGACCAAATTGGATTTATACCTGGGATGCAGGGTTGGTTCAATATCCACAAAACAATCAATGTGATTCATCGCATCAATAGAAGAAAGGACAAGAACCATATGATCCTCTCAATAGATGCAGAGAAAACATTTGACAAAATACAGCATCCTTTCTTGATTAAAACCCTCAAGAAAGTAGGGATAGAAGGATCATACCTCGAGATCATAAAAGCCATATATGAAAGATCCAACATTAATACCATCCTCAACAGGGAAAACTGAGAGCTTTCCCCCTAAGGTTAGGAACAAGACAGGGATGTCCACTCTCGCCACTGTTATTCAACATAGTATTGGAAATCTTAGCCTCAGAAATCAGACGACACAAAGAAATAAAAAGCATCCAAACTGGCCAGGAAGAGGTCAAACTTTCACTCTTCACAGATGACATGATACCCTGTATGGAAAACCCAAAAGATTCCACCAAAAAAACTGCTAGAACTGATCCATTAGTTCAGCAAAGTTGCAGGATATAAAATCAATGCACAGAAATCAGTTGCATTCCTATACACCAGCAATGAAGCAACATAAAGAGAAATCAAGGAATGGGTCCCATTTACAACTGCACCAAAAACCATAAATACCTAGGAATAAATGTAACCGAAGAGGTGAAAAATCTATACACTGAAAACTATAAAAAGTTTATGACAGAAATTGAAGAAAACACACACACACACACAAACTGGAAAAATATTCCATGCTCCTGGAAGAACAAATATTATTAAAATATCAATACTACCCAAAGCAATCTACATATTTAACGCAATCCCTATAAAAAAAAAAAAACAACACCGGCATTCTTCACAGAGCTGGAACACTCCCAAAATTTGTATGGAACCACAAAAGACCCTGAATAGTCAAAGCAATCTTGAAAAACAAAACCAAACCAGGAGGCATCACAATCCTGGACTTCAAGCTGTATTACAAAGCTGTAATCATTAAGACATTATGGTACTGACACAAAAACAGATTCTCAGATCAATGGAAAAGAATACAGAACCCAGAAATGGACCCACAAACATATGGCCAACTAATCTTTGACAAAGCAGGAAAGAATATCCAATGGAATAAAGACAGTCTCTTCAGCAAGTGGTGCTGGGAAAACTGGACAGCAACATGCAGAAGAATGAACCTAGACCACTTTCTTACACCATACACAAAAATAAACTCAAAATGGATGAAAGACCTAATGTGAGACAGGAAGCCATCAAAATCCTTGAAGAGAAAGCAGACAAAAACCTCTTTGATCTTGGCCGCAGCACCTTCTTATTCAACACGTCTCTAGAGGTAAGGGAAAGAAAAGCAAAAATGAACTATTGGGACCTCATCAAAGTAAAAAGCTTCTGCACAGCGAAGGAAACAATCAGCAAAACTAAAAGGCAACTGAAAGAATGGGAGAAAATATTTGCAAATGACATATCAGATAAAGGGTTAGTATCCAAAATCTATAAAGAACTTATCAAACTCAACCCAAAACACAAATAATCCAGTGAATAAATGGGCAAAAGCCATGAATAGACACTTCTTCAAAGAAGACATCCAGATGGCCAACTGACACGTGAAAAAATGCTCGACATCACTCATCATCAGGGAAATAGAAATCAAAACCACAATGAGATACCACCTCACACTTGTCAGAATGGCTAACTCGGGCAAACAGATGTCGGAGAGGATACAGAGAAAGAGCATCTCTTCTGTTGGTGTCAATGCAAACTGGTGCAGCCACTCTGGAAAACAGTATAGAGGTTCCTCAAAAAAGTAAAAGTAGAACTATCCTACGACCTGGCAATTGCACTACTGGGTATTTATCCAATGGATACAGGTATGCTTTTTCAAAGGGGCACATGCACCCCAATGTTTATACCAGCACTATCAACAATAGCAAAGAATCAAAGAGCCCAAATGTCCATCAGTGGATGAATGGATAAAGATGTGGTATATATGTATGTATACACACACACACACACACACACACACACACACACACACACACACAAAATGGGGTATTACTCGGCAATCAAAAAGAATGAAATCTTGCCATTTGCAACTACGTGGATGGAACTAGAGGGTATTATACTAAGCGAAATTAGAGAAAGACAAATATCATATGACTTCACTCATATGAGGACTTTAAGATACAAAACAGATTAACACAAGGGAAGGGAAGCAAAAATAATATAAAAACAGGGAGGGGGACAAAACATAAGAGACTCTTAAATATGGAGAACAAACAGAGGGTTACTGGAGGTGTTGGGGGGGGGGATGGGCTAAATGGGTAAGGGGCATTAAGGAATCTACTCCTGAAATCATTGTTGCACTATATGCTAACTTGGAAGTAAATTTAAAAAATAAATTAAATTAAATGGGAAAAAAAAAGATTCACAATGCCCACTGGCATATTAAAGGCTCAGAAAACCTGCAGTAAAGAAAACTTACACCTACGTTTAAACTAGAGTTTCCTAAAAGAATTGGACTTCAGGAATCTTATTTCTCACAACATTTATTAACATCTGGTGGAGCCAGTGTCTGCACATTTTGTTCCATTTTCACCCCACGTAGAAATGTTCTATCAGTCAGTCCACATAGTGACACCAGAGCAAAATTTCCTCCAGCTAGGATTGTAAGTGCTCAGTATAGTCTGAAGAGCCAGTAGTTTTTTGTTTCTCAGATGTTGCAATTTCACTCCTCAACCAGCATGGTAGCACATGTCACATAGCATCAGGTTGCATCTTGTACATGACATAACAGCTCTTGGGCTTTGATGGCAGGTGTATGAACAAACCATGGCAGCTCATGCAGCATTGACCATATTAGGTCTCAGAGTAAATTCATTGAACTGGGTGTAACTGACTTGAATGTTCTACCAAGAACAGGCTATTCCTCATATTTGGGGCTAGTTTGCTACTGAGCAATTACAAAGGCTACCTCTTGTCTTGCGAATAAAAGCTCATTAAAATAAGCCAATTACTGAGTGACCATCAAGAGCCAAGCTCTGCCCCATGCAGTGTCCACTCTGCCCTCCTCTGGATAAACCCTCTTCCTCGCATTGGCAAAGGTAGCCTGGCAGTACCCTTGCTAATTCTTTCTCGATTCCTCACCCTGAATGTCCTCCAAGACCTGGTGGAGGAAAGGTGTGCAATAAGGCTTGAAAGATACTCTACAACAGCTATTCCCAATTCTTGAGAAGATACAGGCCCCTTCTAACATCAAAATATTTCACAGACCTCAGCATGATTGAGGATATGTTTTGAGTACCTGATAACTGGGAAAACGTGGAACAAAAAGTTAACTAAATTCAGTAATGATTTAAAACAGTTAGGATGCTTCCCCTGGCAAGACACAGAAATCTAGATTCAACCTGGCTTTAACAAGAAGGATACATATATTTCTTATCTCATACAACAAAAAGGGTCAGAGGAAGGACTGCATAGAGAGCTGATTCACCAAATCAGTATTGTCATCGTGACCCCAGGGCCTTCCTATCATGCAACTCTGTCTTCTTACTGTGGCTTTCATCCCCAGACTGGCAGCATAACAGCTGTGGCACTCCAGCTGCCACACTAAGACACACATCTGAAAGTTAAGAAAATCTATCTCTTCCTGTAGTTCTCTTTTATGGAAGGGAAAGTGTTCCCAGAAGCCTCTTGGAAACCTTTCCCTCAAGTTTCATTGGCCTAAATATGTGCATATGCCCATTGATGGACCAATAATGAGCCGAGAATAGGACTAGACTGAAACAGATCAGGCTCACTCTTAGAGCTGGGAGTGAGGTTCGTTTCTCTCAGGCTTTTGGCTGCATGGAAACAGGGTAGGTGCCTGGGGAGGGGAGGAAATCAGGGTTCCGTTATGAAGGGAAGAATACATGTCAGGCAAGCAAACAATAGTGCCTGCCTCTTTCTTTTAAGCGAATTTGTAGTTCACTAACGTGCATTTGAAAAATAAGAGTGAAAATATGTGTGGTAGTGTGATATATTCATCTATAAGTGAATGGCTATACGGACTCTGCCAAAATTCTTTCAGGGCAAGTGCCATAATATTCAAGTAGAAATAGTTTAAGTAATTGTAGTTTACTTTTCTCACATACTTTTCTCTAAGGTAGATCATTCCAGGATTGGTTCAGTGGCTCACCAATGTGAGCACTCTGGACCAGCTACTCAATGATTCCCTTGGCTTTCTCCTCATAGTCACAAAGTGACTTTCCCCCCTTTCCCCTCTCCCCCTCCCCTGCTTGTTGTTCCATATACCTAACCCCTAGAAGATAAGGAAGGAAAGAGAAGAGAGGGAAGGGGAGGGGAGGAACAGAGGGAGATAGGGAAAGCATCTCTCTTCAAAGAATTCTCTTAGTCTAGACTTTTCTCAATTCAGAGCTTGAGGCAAAGACTTGTGTGCAGGTATTTGGTTAGGATATGTGATTCCCTAATAAAGAATAGGAGTCGCAGATAAGGACAGTGAAACAGGAACGGAAAGAAAGCCAATGCAGATGTATTACTGATGTGGTCACCTCTGTGAGAAACTGGTACTCAAACCTATTGGGACTTTCTGAGAAGCTTTATGAACTACATCTCATAATTGTCCATTCAGGAGACAAAAGGAGAAAGGCTTTATCACCTCTGACCTCCTAGTGGCCAAGGTCTGCCCCACAGGTATTAAGTTCCCCTGACACCACCAGGTTATGCTTATATGAGGGCAGAGAACAGAGTTTCCATGGATTTCCAGGGCTGCAGCATCAGAGGAGCTCTAAAACAGGAAGTAAGGACTATACTGCCTGGGCCCAGATGAGACCCTATCAACTGCAAAGATGGGCACTGACTTACACAGAGCTGGTCACCCCAGCAGAGGGGCTGAGAGGATTTTGAAATGGTACACAAGCAATGTCCAATACAGTTTATTTTTCATTTAGTGAAGAAAATCATTTCCTGAAGTTCTCAGCAGACACCCTCTACCTACCTACAAATGCCTACCTACAAATGCAAAGGAGGCTATGAATGTGTATATTTGTCATTTTTATCCTCTAGAGTAAAAGGTAGGTTTTGCCAGCAAGAGGGTGGGATATATATTCCTGATTAGTGAAGGTGTTCTTATTAACTCCTTGTTAAAATTCTGTGCCCAAGGAAAAGAAAGAGGAACAAAAAAAGAGAAAGCCACCAGAATGTTAACAGCAGAGACCAGTGGCTGTCCCCAGCATCTCATCTCCCACAGTAATAGAATATTTGGGACAACACATATCTGCTCAAAACAATGACTGTCATTCCCAGCCTCCTTGACAGCCAGGTTGGTCATGTGACTCAGGTGTACACAATGCAATGGAGCAGATGTAATGTGTTTAACTTCAGAATAAGAGGCTATTTGGAGCCATAGTGAGGAAGAGGAATAATGGAGAAATGATAACACTTTGTTCTGCTTCTATTTGGTTCCATGCTGGGTCTGTTGCCTAGATTTCATTTTTGATCCTCACATCAACCTATGGGGAAAGTAGTATTATCTCTGTTTTACAGTTTAGAAAACTGAAGCTCAAATAGACATTTGAAATTTACTTTAAAGACAGAGTCATGTAAGAGTGGCAAGGTTATTTCCCTTAGCAACTTCCCTGTGTTTCAGCACACTTCCCTCAACCCTCCTCTCTCAGTGGTGTCCCCAGGTCTTTCCTTTCCCCTACCCACTCCCACAGTAGTAAGAGCCACTCCCTAGGAAAGCAACTACAAAGACCAAGTACCTCAAAGCAAAAGACTGAGGATTTTTTTCCCAAGGAGGTTTTTCTGCTAATGGAAACAAAGTTAGACTCCACAGGAGAAAGAGGAGGAAGAGGAAGCATGGGACAAGTGAGACACATGGGAAAGGAGGGGAAATTTAGTCCTACCTGGAGAGGGGATTGGTGGGGTTTTTCTACCTCAGTGACCAGGGAACTGAGAGTAAGCTGAATCCTGCTCAGTGTCACCAATCTGAGAGCACTCCCAGGCCCTCCCTGCCTCAACTGGCTCATCTTCGTGAAACCAACCATCTAGGGGCCCCTGGGTGGCTCAGTTGGTTAAGCAACGAACTCTTGATTTCAGCTCAGGCCATGATCTCACAGTCATGACATTGAGCCCCATGTCAGGCTCCATGCTGGGTGTGGAGACTGCTTAAGATTCTCTCTCTCTCTCTCTCTCTCTCTCTCTCTCTCTCTCTCTTCACCCTTTCCCCTCTCCCCCTCCCCTGCTTGCTCGCTCTCTCTCTCTCTCTCTCTCTCTCTCTCTCAAAACAAAACCAAACCAACCATCTAACAATTTCAACCCCTCCAGGTGGCAGATGGCCAGAAGAGAAGCCCCTCCCCTATTCAAAGATGTACTCAAAAAAACCAATTGAATAGTTCCCTATGAGCCAAGAGAGCAGTGGAAAATATGGGAAGAACCAACCAAGTTTGGACATGGAGAGATGCTCAGAGACTTCACAGGTGAGATGGAGCTTTAGCGCAGCACACCTTAAGAAAGTATGTTCTCAGGGTGCCTGGGTGGCTCAGTTGGTTAGGCATCGACTTTGGCTCAGGTAATGATCTCACAGTTTGTAAGTCCTAGCCCTGTGTTGGGCTCTGTGCTAACAGCTCAGAGGCTGGAGCCTGCTTTAGATTCTGTGTCTCCCTCTCTCTTTGTCCGTCCCCCACATTCTCTCTCTCTCTCTCTCTTAAAATAAATAAACATTAAGATCTTTTATTTAAAAAAAAAGAAACCATATTCTTAACCATAGATGAATAAAGGAAATTCTCAGCTATGCAGCTATAAGAGGGCTGGCAAGATCAGCAGAACCACAGGACTCAGGATAGGACCTGAGAATCCACAATGTGTGTGTGACTCCAGACCCCGAGTCCCATTGGGGCCAACACTGTATTTCCCAACAGCTGTTGAAGAAGAGCAGTATTTACTGTTCCAAGATCATTACAGGGAGAAATTCAGCCCAGCTCATCCTAGTCCTCCTAGACTGAAAAACTGAAAGGTTATTTTATACAGCAAGCGAATGCCAACTCAAAGGAACTGGTCAGTAAAAATAATCACAATTTTACTAAATTAAAGTGTATGAAAATAGAGTATAGTTGAATAGAATCCATAAAAAGAAGGTTCAGATGTGCATACCAAAAGAACTTGAGCTTCTGCATGTAAAAGCTTAGCTATGGTTATAGAAAGTCAGCTAAGTCCAATTCTAGACAAAACCTGAAATGGTAAGCAAGGGAAACTTTGCTATCACATAGGGAGCTTTGACTACACCAATAGAGAAACTAACCAGAAAGGACTTAATAAGGAAAAGAAATTCTCTCACATATCAAGAAGCTTCAAAGATGAGTTTCAAAGTTGGTTATTCAGCAACTCTACAAAGCCCTAAAGGAACCAGATTCCTTCCCTTTTCCCACTCCCATCCTCATCTTACTAACTTTCTCTCTTCACCCATCCCCTACATGGTCCCAAGGAGGCTGCCCTAGTCCCAGGTGTGAAGTGGTACCATGCCTACAACATCATCCCAAAACAGAAAAATTGGGCACCATTTTCTCCTGTGCAACTCTTTTGAAAATCAAGGAAAACTTTTCCCAGAATCCCACCCCAGAGCAGACTTCAATTCATTGGTCACACTGGGTCACATGCCCACCTTTAAACCCATCCCTGGCAAGCAGATAGAGAGTCTATTATTGGCTTAATCAAGCAACCCCTGAGCACTGGGTTAAAAAAAAAAAAAATCAAGGTCTGATTAACAAGGAAGAAAAGGGGGAATGACTGTTGGCTAACCAGTGAGCATTTTCTGTCACAGATTTTATGTTGCAAATCAGAGAATAAATGATAGGATAGTCTACAATGAGGACAGGGTCAGTAACACCAATCAGGGCCACAGAAGAACTTCAAGATATCTGACCTAGTTACTTAGCTCAAATCCATCTTCATATATCTAATAAGTATGCCCTATGTTTCAACATCTTTAAACAAGTATTTCAGCAAGGCAGTATGGTAGACTAGGATTAGACAGACCTATGTACCAATCCTGTCCCCATGACGTGCATGTACATAAGTGACGTTTGCCGTGCCATTCCAAGGTGGCTTCTTTCTCTCATAATCTTGTGTCTATTGTGGAGATTAATAAACAAAGAATCTCAGCGTGTGATAAGTACCACAGAATACAAGGATTGAGATTACCTTTTAAATTATAATCCTAGGATTATAAATGGACTGTCCTGATTTATTTGAAGACTAATCATTGCTAAAATTATCCTACTGAATTTAGCTCTTAAACCTAGGTTGATAAGGGAATCAATCCACTCCACAGCATAGTAAGTACAAACTTAAAAATATTTTTAGCAAAGAACTGCTGCAAGATATATTTGGTTAAAACCATAATAACAAACCAAAATAAGTCCTCATCAGCAGACTAGACACACTGCTTTCTGATAAAAGTACGAGTTTAGGGGAATTTATTGATGTGAATGTTGCATTAGCAGAGACATTGCAAATGTTTACCCAGAATAAAGACAGTAAATAAGTACAGAGTAACTTCCAATGTCTTCCCATCCATCTACATAACATTCTCATACTGAACTTCATGAAGTCCCATTTTTAACCTCTCACTCCTCACCTCCAAAGCCTACCATTTTCATTGCCCATCTGATAGATTGCCAGCCCCTCATTCTAACATCCAGTGATACCATGAATTGGTCCACCTAACCCTTGACCTTTACCCAGTTCATATGGAGGCCTGCATCCCATCCCCACACCTGCCCCAGTGCACAAACCTCCCCACCTGACCTACCTCCTTCCCTCCCCTCAGTCTATGCAATCCTTCCCATCCTTTCCTGAAGGAAGACAATCAAGGCCCCTGTTCAAGGAGCCTTCTATTAAGATATAGCCCTCAAGGATCCATAGTCTCCCTTCTGCCTCATACCATGCTTGTGCTGAGAGGATTAGGATAGCAAAAGGAGGACTCTTGAGTCAAACAATACCTGAGTTCAAATCTTGGATCCACCACTTACTAGCTCTGTGACTATGGGCAAATCCTGTCTGACATTTTTAGATCTCAGTTTCCTCATCTTTAAAATGAGGATAATAACAGATTTCTCCACCTAGGCTTACTGAGTATTAAATAAAATAATGCAGATAAGGAGTTTTTGCATCAGGGCACGCCTGGGTGGCTGAGTAGTTTAAGCATCAGACTCTTGATTTTGGCTCAGGTCATGATCTCCTGGTTCGTGAGATACAGCCCCATGTCAGGCTCTGTGCCAAGGGGAAGAGCAAAAGTGAATACAGGACATCCCTGCAACCCAAAAACATGAAGGATAAACCCTAGAGGCTAAGGTGGGACACAAAAACTGGAACTCCAAAACTGGGAAAGTGAAGGGAGACCACAGGCACCAGGCAGAGAAGCACCTGTTTCAGACTGCAGCAGTAGGACTTAAACAGACTCATGTTAAGCAATGCTGCTATCATGCCATCTCTTCAACCTGATGAAAACACTGGAAGGTACACTCCAACTAAACCTTAAAGTAAATGAGAACAGGAAAGATGTGAGAGACAGAAGCTAGGAAAGTCAACCTAGAAGGAAAGGACCTCCAGAAAGGATGTCTCCAAGAGACTAGAATGACAGACTTCCCAACATGGCTGACTTAGTGTGCAATCGTGTGAGGGTCTGGGGTACAATTATGGAGAATCAGTAACAGCTACAAAGCAAACCAAGTAGTGGGGGACTAGGACAATTTGTGGCAAGTACATGAAACTAGTCATAATACACTACAATGCTCAACTGTGAATATTTGTATAGTAATAATGTAAATACTGTTAATTGAACCAAAAAGGCTGTAACAGAACTCCCCTGAGAAGGTAGAGGAAAAGCAGATGGCATGGGGGTGGGGCCAGAGAACTACCTTCTCCTATCAGGCCAGTAAATAACAGTCTGCACATTTTTTAGAAACATAGAGATGTGTAGAGGTTCTCAAAGAATGGAAAATTACTGTCTTTGGAAAGAGGCTCTTTGGGGATTGTGAAGAGCAGGAGTTTCCTAAGGCAGGAGACTTACCGGTTTTTAGTACTTTCTGACTATTTATTTATTTATTTATTTACTTATTGAAAGAGCCCACATGCCAATGAGCATTTAGTGGGGGAGGAGCGGGGGGAGGGAGAGAAAGAATCTTAAACAGACTCCACAATACAGAGCACAGTGTGCATAACCTGGGGACCCTGGGCTCATGACCTGAGCCCAAATCAAGAGTCCGATGCTCAACCCACAGAGCCACCCAGGCACCCCTTTTCTGACTTTTTAAATTAAGTGATATTATTTCAGTAAAATAAAATTTAAATAACAAAAAAAGAAAAATTGATCAGCATACTCTAATTTTCAACGTACTGGTTCCTCATCAACTGAGCGCTAATTCATTTTTTACTTACAGATATTTTCACACTTTATTGATCAGGATCAGGGCTAACGAAAGAGCAAACAGAGAGTGAAGTGGTATCATTTCAGAGGTGCTGCAGAGGTTCCCTCAACAACAGTATTGGTAACATCGCCCCATGACAGCCACACTGACCTGGGCCTCCAGCAGCCCTCCCCTTAAATCCAGCTTTTTGAGGCCCTTATTGGCGCCTTGATAATTAGTGAGCATGTTAGCTCCAAGAAGAGGACAGAAGTGAACAAGACACAGTTTGGGGATGAAAATGCTGACAAGCAAAATGGTGTTAAAGAAACTGGAAAAAGAGCAAGAGCCAACCCCAGCAAGGCCAAATGTGTACTGGTAAGACAGAAGTGATAGAATTCAAGACAAAATGGGGGCCCTCTGCACAATTCTGCCAAGAGTCATCTGGGATCACGTCTGGAAGACACAATCAGTGCGTGTCACTTAGGTTTATAGCGTTTTATTCCTGTAAAGCTCTTCCCATTCAGTTATCCAGTTGGAGCCTGCAGTGGTTATCCCCCAGGACAGCCCCCAGTGATCCCACTTCCTGGTATTTGCATCTTTGTGTAGTCTCTTCCCACACTGTACCAGGCTTCTGTCTTCCCTAGGAAGAGGTCCATGTGGTAAGAAACTGAGGCCTCCCACCAACAGCCCCATGAGTGAGCCTGGAAGCAGATCCTCCAATTCCACCAAGCCTCCACATGACTGCAAACCCAGCAATTTTTACAGTGTACTCCCTTAAGAGACTCTGAGTCAGAACCATCCACCTAAGCTGATCCTGGACTCTTGACCCTCAAAAAACATAGGAGATAATAATTTGTTGTTTTAAGCCACTAGGGTTTGGGGAGTAATCGTTACACCAATAGATAAGCAATACCAGGTTTGACAGCCGGCCATGGTGAAATTATTATCCCCATTTTTCAGATGAGAAAATAGAGGGCAAGAGAAGTCAAGAAGTTTGTCCAAAGCCTCACAATAACTGGAAGACCTAGGTCTTGAACTCCCATCAACTTAACCATCAACTTACTCAACAAATATTTCAGTGACTTCAGTATCAAAATAGTAAGGATTGTTGGTCTTCAGAACATGTAAAAATGATGCTTTAAAGAAACAAGGACATGAAAATAAACATGCTTAATGTAGCACCTTTTGCAACTGCTCAGTGCCCCAATATATCCTGCTATTTAGGTTGTGAGCAGAGGTAGGTACAAAAAGAGGAACTGTTACTCTGATCCTTGATTGGGGCTTGTTGCCAGAGTTTGGTCTTATCCTCTGCAGCACATAATTTGTGATAAAATTGGCAAGAGAATGTATGCTCCAATAACTTGGCCGATTGCATTAGGCAAACAGAGCCTTAAAGAGTGTTATTTATGATAAAAGCTGACCAAGGATTCTTACATCAGAAGAATGGAGGTGGGGGAGCCCTAATGCATGTGAAACACCTGAATGCAATAAAACCCAAGGCAGAAGCATACAACGTTGATGTTCTTTTGACTTTTATTTTAGCACAAAATGTACTTTCTGTTCTTATAACCACTGGGATTTTTTTTTTTTTAATTCTAAGAACCATCACTTGCTCACATACAAATCCTCTATTTCTCAAGCTGAGATATTCAAGATGCCTATATGTAGCGTCAGTGTCTCCAGAAAGGGCCAGCTCAGAGGCTTGGCATTCTCCACGGGGAAGGAGAGTAAGTCAGGGACTCATCAGGTTGTCAATATCTACTGAATATCAATGGACAAGGTTTTGGAATCTTAACAACCTATGACCATCCCTTGTTTTTTCCCTCAGCTTCCTGAGGGGAGAGGAGAGCTATGAGGAATCCAAAATATTCAGTAGGAGTAGCCTTATTCTCAAAGGCATTGCCAAGAGCTGACCCCAGGGCCAATAAAACTTTGCCCGTTTATAAAGTTTCTGGCCCATAATTTAAGGCGGGATTCCTCCATAAATAGAGTGTCTCATAAGCAGTATTTTTTGTTTGTGGTTCTAGGCTTATTAAAATAATTTTGGTGTGTCTCATTCCAATGACTTCCCAGTGCACTTAGGATAAAACCTAAACTCCTTACGGAGCCTAGAAGGCCCTGAATAATAGGCACTGCCAACCTCATGCAGTCTTTTCCTTATACTCTCCCAGGGTCCTTACATCCTTCAAGTACCCTTGGTTAGTCACTCCTCCAGTTGGTGGTATTTCCTGCTTCCCCTACTTTATCACCCTTTTATCAGGCTGGCTCCTTCTTGTGTTCAGGTTCCTGACCACCCAGTGTAAAGGAGACTTCCTCCCCTCAGCCCATCTCATCACCTCGATTCACTTTTTGTCACTTACACTATCAGAAAATAACATTTATTTAATTATACAATCATACCATCTGACCATTTATTGAACAGTTCCTACATGCCAAGCGCTGTTTAAGGGCTTTCACTGTATTAACTCATTTAGTCCCAGTAAAAAATCCATTATGCCCACTACAGGTGAGGAAGCCAGGACACAGGTTAAGAGCCTAGCCTGAGGTGATGCAACTACTTGGTGGTGGAACTGGGAATCAGCCCAAGAATTTGTTTCTTGTTTTTTGTCCGTCCTTCGTTGGGCTTAAGCTCTATGGGAGAAGGACCTCCGCAGGTCTCGTTCACTGCGGTATCCCAGCACAGTGCCTAGCGCACAGTAGGTGCTCAATAAATAACCTTTTAATGAATGAATGAATAAGATTTCAAAGCGCTTACCGTGCTCCCACCCTTCCATTTTCTGGGATAAGGGTGTACATGTTAGGCAATCCTCTATTAATTTGCCCCAAGTCGGTGAGTCACGTGATCTTTGCTTCGACCAGACCCCCAGCTAAGGCAAGGCCGTTTGAAGTATCAAAAAGTCTCCTTACCTGGTGCGCTCATGGTGCTGAGACAGAAGGGTCCTTCAGCCCAGTCAAGCACACTGCCAGCTGGGCGTTGCAAACGTGAGGTTGCAGGCGCTCCAGGCATCTGGAACCCGGTTAAGTTCGCTTTCTCATTGTTTCTTGGTGGAAGCCGCGCCCTCCTGTGCCATCTTGGCTTCGAGGGACACTTGGAGTTTTAAAAAACTTCAAGACGAGTGGGCTGGGCTGGTTTCTGGAGGGAAGACCCTAGCGCAGTTAGCAGAAAATGTCTTAATAGGACCAGAGCCCCAGGTCTTTTCGGGCACTGTAGAGATATGGGATAGGTCTCTGAAACCGGGAGAAAGGTAAAACGCAGGGATGCCAAATATTACAATATTTTTGGCAGTAAGAAAAATTTGAAGTTTATGATTTAACCAAGGTGCATTATCTCCCAACATCAATTTACTATCTTCAGTGTTGGCGTCTTGGTTGTCAACGCTCACGGGTGGGCTGGATTATAGCACCCGTAAACACCTGAGTGTCCTAGCGTTCATACTCCGCGCAGCGAGCGGGGGCGGCACGGAGGGCCCTGAAACCGGAACCTGGAACTTCGCTCAGTTACTCTCTGGAATCCCGGAGGGGCCGCGGTAAGCCGCCCGGGCTGGCGTCCTGTGAGAGCCCCGCACCTCCGCGGATCCGGACGCAAATGACTCTCCTGGCCTCTTAGCAAACAGGCCCCGCGCGAGCCGCGTGGCCAGCTTCCCTCTTGTCCTCCACCCCATGACCGCGTTCTCCAAGTCACCATTTGCGCGCATTCTTCTCCGCACTCGGCTGTCATTCAGTCCCGGAGGCGGTCTGGGAGCAGAGACCTTCTGCCCACCAGAGAGGAGGAGGTGGGGGCTGGAGGGCGGCAGAGCGCGAAGGCCAGGCTGGTGGGTGCAGGCCTGGGAGCCCGGGACTTCCGCGTTTGGCTCAACCGGGTTGCACCTGGGATCTTCCCCGCAGCTGCAAGGCGGGGAAAGGCCTGTTGTAAAAGTTTAAGTCGGAGCAGAAGGAAAGCATAAAGCGTCTCCTTTGCGCTCCGAGTTGTGCGGACACTGGGCATTTAAAGATGAGTAACACGCCGCCACTGCCTTCAAGGAGTTCGAAGTCTGGGGGACTGCACGAGCTGCGACAGGGCTCCACGCGAGGCTGGGGAAGAGGGCGGGAGATAGAGCAGGTGTAAGAGTGAGAGCATAGAAGGTGTCTTAGCCCATTAAGGGAATCAAAGAAGTCTCCCCAGAGGAGATGAAGCCTTCAAAGAGACCCGAAGTACGGAAAGGAGTTGGTAGAAAGGAAAGCGGAAATGGTTCCTACAAAGAAGAACCTTGCCGGGGGCGGGGTGGGGGGTGGGGAGGCCGGACGAGAGGGAGCGGGGCTAAAAGTGGATAGGGTCGTGACCTCTGAGGCCTCTCCACTTTCACAAGAACAGGGACGGTTCGCTGGCAGCATCCCAGCTGCTCAGCTGTGCAGATACCAGGCTTAGGCCGGCACGCGTCGCGTTTTCAGTACCTGCGCTGCGAAAAGGTACGCGTACGTACCTTTACGTACGTGCGCGGATTCTCTAGGTAACCGCCGCAGTGGAAAGGCCGCATCCCAGGAAGGTCTCCAGCTTTGGGGAGTGGCCTGGCGGCCCGAGCTTCAGGCCGCGGGTAAAGCAGTGGGCGTATTTAGGAGTCTTTTTTCCTAAGACCTGTTCCAGCGGTGACCAAAGCCCCTGGCTCTCCCCAGGGGCCATCACTCCAAGACGTCTGTCCGTGGTCTAGGCCTGGCGGGAAGGCAGCACTTTGAGGGATGGCGCAGAAGAAGGCAGAGGCATGGGCTGGAGACAGCACCGTGAAAGGCTCCAGGATCACGGGAACTCCTGCGCAGGGCCCAGAACTCACGAGTCTTGAATAAACCCGTAGCCAACCAGCACTGTGTACGGGTTGTAAGCGACTCTGCCGTGCGCCTAAGGAGACGTTCGGATGCCGGGCGGGGAAAGCGCGGCCCTCAACCCTGAGTTCCCTCCCAGCAGCACGGAGTTCAAGTCTCAAAGCCAAGACGCACAGGGGCATACTGGCTCCCTCCAGGGTCAGTGCAGTCTGACCCAGGCTGCCTGGGGCTCCCGAACCCTGGGAAGTCCTGTGGCTCCCTGCCCACAAACTGCCACCCCACCGTTGCTTGCCCTTTGTGCTAATCCGCTCAGCAGTTTTGGATTACGAACCAGAACGGAGTGTGAGATGTTTAGAAAGTAGCACAGACCAGAGGCGGAGGAGGAAATTTGAGGAACTGAAGGAGGGCGCGTGCCTGCCCCGAGTGACCTCGGAGCAACAGGAATGAGTTGGCCTGAAGGCTGAAAAAAGAGTCTACGACCTTGTTCCTGGACCCCTTCCAGAAGCAGTTTCCTAGAGGCTGGTTTGCATGAGCCCATTAGCTCTGTGTGTGGGTTTGGTGTCCCCCGAGGGTTCCAGAGTGAGTTGGAAGGTCTCGGCCAGACGCCATAGCTCTCTGCAGATAGGAGCACTTCTGTCATTCTTTGCTCAAACTGGTGAGATCGCCCAGTGGGACGCGAATTGCCTGGCTCTTAGACCTCCCATCCCAGGCAAGCTCGGCGTGCAGCGCTTAGTCCACAGGCTAGTCTGACCTGAGTAGGGGCTGCCTGAGACCCTTGGAAACCCTCCTGCGACTGGGCTGAAAAGCGCCTCTACTTCCTGGTACGCCAAGCTAAGTGAAACTTCTTGCAGAGAAAACAGGGCTAGAGAGCAGGATGGAGGCCTGGGGCTGTGCTCAGAGGACTTTAAAGACCGTGCACCTGCTCACAAGTCCAGGCGGAGGTGGCAGAGGTGGCGCACTTGGCGCGAGGTCTATTGTCAGGGAAGCCAGGTCTCAGACCAGATCCTAAGGGGAACAAGCCCAGGCGGAAAGATAAACCTCCAGTGAGGTTTATCTGCATGGCAAATTCCGATGACTCCCACAGTCTAGTGGAGGGGTGCACCTTGGCTCCCTCTACCATCTCATTCTTAGACCTGGCCCCATGTGGGGTGGAAAACAAATTAGGGGGTTTCAAATCCCATACACCCAGCATCACCACTCCCTACTGGAGTCATTTGGCATATCACTCAGCCCTTCTCAACCTCAGTTGCCTAATCTGCAAAAGGGGCATAGTGCCCACCTCTCTGAAGAGTGCGCTCAGTATGAGAAATACCACGGATCTAATTGTAGGAAGGAGACATAAAGCCTTCGCCTCAAACTTGATGCACTACCCGCTAAAGAAAGCCCCCCTCTCTCTCTACCTACTCAATTTCTGCTTACCTCCCCCACCCCCAAACCCTCCAAGCCTGCGGAGCTGTGCGCTGTTTCTGGTCGGTCCTCCCGAGAGAGGCTGGTGCAAAAGCCAATAAGCCTGGAACACACGCAGGTCCTGCTGGGCCTGGGACAATGGTTTCCATTTAATAAATATTTCCCCCAAGGGCATTTCACATTGGGCAGGCAATTATTCAAAGGAAACAGGCACGCAGGTTGGCTCCGCGGGTTATTTCGTCCTCTTTACCCGAAGAATGCTCATCTGACGCAAGAAACGAGTCTTGAATTCTCGCTGGGTGGAAGAGGTGCCCAGGGACAAATCGACCCTGGGTGCGGATACAACCTGAGACTCTATTCTAGGGCCTCTGCAGAAGGGGCAAGGGCAAAGCCCCCACGTCCCGCCGGGAGCAGGCTCAGCCTCCAAGCTGTCCTTCCGGTTTGGACAAATGTGGGGGGAAAATTGTAGGTCTGAAAACACTAAATAATGATATCGTACATAGGAATCATGATGGAAACCCTATTCCCGGCCTCTCCACAAAAGTGAAGAGAGGGTCGCCGGGCTCTTCCAAGCATTTTAAAACTGCACTGCGAGACGGGAGGCCTTCCAGCAAAGGGTTAGAACGCACCGCTGTGCCAGCCCAGGAGCCAGCGCTTCGCCCAGGCGCTGCGTGCTGGGGCAGGGGTGTAGGCGGAGGCGGAGGGACACCCGTGAGAACGCAGCCAAAGGACCCCAAGGATATGGTTAGAAAAGTTTATTTCGCTTTTTAACCTGAGTTTGATATATTCTTTTTCTTTTCCGAGGATCTTTGACAACGGGGAAAGTGCTGTCCTTGCATTTCCTGGCGAGGCTGTCCTATTTATCAACACGCGCTCTCAGCTCACTCCCTTTGCAGCCCCCTCCCTAAGTCTTTGTATTTGAAGCCCTAATTCTGCTTTGCACGACCGACCTGGAAAGGAAACCAGCGCGAAGAGTTTTATTTGTTGACAGTACCAGAAACAATGTGGAATCCGAGTCCCCAGTCCTGAGCCGGCCGCTCTGTTCTCTCCCTCTCCCTGTCTTTCCCTCACACCTCTCCCCGCCCCCACTAGTCGCGCTCCCTCTTTCCTCCCGGGCGCGTTGGCAGGTGCGCCCCCTTGCCTTCTCTGCAGCTGATTGGCGCCCAGGTTGGGGAGTCACCGCCCCGCGCTTATGTCAGAGTGCGTGCTGTCCGGGCCCACCTCGCCTTTGAACTTCGCCGCTTTTGGCTCCCGTTCACCAGCCTCCCCGCATTCTCAGCCAGGTGCTGTGCTAGGCGAGGTAGCTCCGGGAAAGCCACGGGAGGGGGGGAGGGAACCACAGCGGTAGACACAGGACAGAAGAGAACCAGAGAAGGCGAAGGTGGAGAGGGGGAGAAGGAGGAGCTTCCTGCCCTCGCCAGCAAATTACCTGGCCACTTAATCCCAGAGACTCCGGTACTTGGGCCCCAGCCTCCAGTGCCGGCAGCCCCCCGGCCGGCTGCCCTCTCCTCCCCCGCCCTTCCTGAACTCACTCGCCCCCCGGGGCCTGCCTGGGTGCCGGGACTGGCATGATCAGCTGAACTTTGCGGGGTTAGCGCTTCTTTCTGGCTTCCCCTCAGCGGTGCGGAGGCGAGGGGAGCGCAGATAACCGGCTCAGGACGGACAAACCGGCAGACAGACAACCGCGCCCAGTCTCGCCTGCAGAGCCCCTACACTCCCCACCCCCACCCGCCTAGCCTCCGGGACCATGTCCAAACCTTCAGACCACATCAAGCGACCCATGAACGCCTTCATGGTGTGGTCCCGAGGCCAGCGGCGCAAGATGGCCCAGGAAAACCCCAAGATGCACAACTCAGAGATCAGCAAACGCCTAGGCGCTGAATGGAAGCTTCTGTCCGAGGCAGAGAAGCGGCCGTACATCGACGAGGCCAAGAGGCTACGCGCCCAGCACATGAAGGAACACCCTGACTACAAGTACCGGCCGCGGCGCAAGCCCAAGAACCTGCTTAAGAAGGACAGGTATGTCTTCCCCTTGCCCTACCTGGGCGACACGGACCCGCTCAAGGCGGCGGGCCTGCCCGTGGGGGCCTCCGACGGCCTCCTGAGCGCGCCCGAGAAAGCCCGGGCCTTCTTGCCGCCAGCCTCGGCGCCCTACTCCCTGCTGGACCCCGCGCAGTTTAGCTCAAGCGCCATCCAGAAGATGGGTGAAGTGCCCCACACCTTGGCCACCGGCGCACTGCCCTACGCGTCCACCCTGGGCTACCAGAACGGCGCCTTCGGCAGCCTCAGCTGCCCCAGCCAACACACGCACACGCACCCGTCCCCCACCAACCCGGGCTACGTGGTGCCCTGTAACTGTACCGCCTGGTCTGCCTCCACCCTGCAGCCCCCCGTCGCCTACATCCTCTTCCCGGGCATGACCAAGACTGGCATAGACCCTTATTCGTCAGCCCATGCCACGGCCATGTAACCCCCAGCATAGCCCGCCAGACCTGGAGGGTGGCCTGGAAGCGGGATCTGCACCCTGTCCTCTGCGCCTAGCCCGGGCCTCAGACGCCTCCGGGTCAGCCGTGCTGCTGCCCGCTACCCTACCCCCAGACTCTGCCTCTCTTCCAGGGGGATGGTAGGGGCGTCCTCCCGGACCCAAGGCGCAGACAGGTGCCAGAAACTTGCGAACATATGACAGCTACACAGCTGCCCTTACCCCAACCGTCCCAAAACAAATCTCCGACTGTACCCCCTTTGGACAAAAAAAAAGTAGGCAGTTTTGCTTTATTTATGTTTCCTTCTCTCTCCTCTGATGGGCTTTGGACTCCAGAACTCCCAGATCCTGGTACTATATCTAGAATATGCATATATATTTTTTTCTTTTGCACCCTGAAGAGTTAGCTGTGTCTCTGTGTTTTGCCATCAGACACAACTAGGTGCCATTTGCTCTTTATGTGTGGGGGGAAAGGCTTAAAAGTTTAAAACTACAGAAAGGGAAATATTTCTATTTAAAATCATGCTATGATAGTGTTTGCTTCTTTAAAGGTAAAACAAAGGGACCCACATGATTATTTTCTTTGTATAAAGCAGTGCTCCTAGAGACCTAAGTTTACTTTTAGACAGAATGTCGGGTTCTGAAGTCAGGAAGTAGAAAGTGAACAAAAATTAAAAGAATAAAAACATCCTAAATGGTCATAAATGTTTTGACGATGTCTTGGAAATGTACCTAGAAGGATTTCACCTCCTTACTCTGTTCATTTGTTGAACAAAGACGTTTTGAATAAAGACAATCTGTCATTGCAAAAAGTAACCTTTGATGTGCATAAAATCCGAAGTCAGGAGGCCCTGCCCCAGGGACAGAGGAGTCGGGTCTGGGAGGTTTAGAGTGCACAGAAAGACTCTAGCAGTGGCGCCTCGCCTTGAGTGGGCCCAGTCTGGTGGCCTGCAGGCCAGGTGCAAAGGGGCCCAAAGTCTGGGATTTGTCCTGATCGCGCCCTCTGGACCCGCTTTTTGCCTTTAGAGGCTGGACAAAGGTATCCGTCCCTCGGATGTCACTCCTTCCAGGCATCTTCACAAAGTGGTCAGACCACTTCAAGGAGCAAATGAACTAAGACAAAGGCTGACCCAGACCTCTGAGATCTGGGTGCATTTTCTTTTCTTTTAAACCAAACTCCAAAAGAATGGAGAAAAGCGCAGTCTACTGGGAACCAGTTGCGCACCAGGCACCGAGTCCCTCGGTGGGTGTTTTTAAGTCCAATGCATGGGGAAGACCGGTGGAATTGGTATTTTTAAAAGATGCTTGAGAACACTGCTGCTGGCTCTTGGGATTTGGGGCTCGATACTGGTTCCTAAGTTTAAAAAGACAAGTTTAAGAAACCTGGAAAAACATATCTTAGGTCCCCGCTCTGGACTATCGGAGACTTTTTTACTAAGACCCTGCGGGAGCAAAGAGAAAAGGAGGCACGGAGTGCCTCAGGCACGGAGTATAGAAAAAAAATCATAAAAATTAAATAACTCTTAGCCCTTAGTGTTTAACAAAAAAAGCAAGAGAGCCTTTTCCTTTCCCCACTGGGTGAATATTATCTGGAAGATTGCTCTGCTTTTCATGGGGAGAAGGGACTTTCTGATGCCTTCCATCCCAACTCTTCGGAACTTGTTCTCAAAATCGAAGAGTGCTCCCCAATGCCTATCTCCCCTCCTTCTCACCCACAAAGCCATGCTCATGCATGCTTTTCTGTAGGTCGGGTGCTTTTTCCACTGGCTTTGATGTGGTGTGGGATGGAGGTGTGGGGCAGGCTAGCGATTTGTCTGCTTTCTGCTGCTGTTGAGGGGTTTTTGCAAAGGAATCAGTGGTTGAAAGTGCAAGGGAAACGTCAACAGACACCAAAGCCGAAAACCACCGATTAGCATATTGTCCTCAAAACAATTAGAAGTGTTTGAGGTGTTATTTGGAGCCTATTCATCTGAGCCCCTTTGTCAAAGGGGGATTTTCATTATAAAAAAAAAAAAAAGTTAGCAGTTGTCCATCTGGCTGAGCTGAATAGCAAAGTGATCCGTGTTGTATATGCTTTTCTCATTAAGAGCTCTTTTGAGACCGATGTTAGAATTAAATGGTATAACACAATTAACATACACGGGCGCTGAATAGGAGGGGACGCCTATAAATAATAGATAAATAAATGAGCGATCAGGCGAAGGTAAACAAAAGCGGGCTGGGGACAAGTAGGGGGAGGCCGGGCGGGCTGCGCCACGCTTACTTAGCATCACAAAACCCTCTTACAAATCGAGACAATTAGGAAGTGACTTGCCTCTGGTGGCTGTGGGGTCTGGGGGCTCTCGGCGCTTAGGGAAGGCCCCTCCTTTCGCCCCCTAGGAAGCCCAGGAGGCCCAGGGCGGAGGCACCGCGGTTTCACTGTCTGATATAACCCCAACTGACAGTCCTGTCAGCCGCTCTGATCTCCCCCATAGCTCAGTGTCCCTTAACATCTCCCAAGATGAAGCTTACAGGGGTGTGGGTGTCTCCCCGCAGAGCCCGGCGCACCAGCGCCCTAGTTGCACAGAGTGCCCTGGCCTGAGGTGGATTCCGGCGCGCACGGCCCCACCAGGGTGCCCAAGAGACTCCCAGGCGGAGTTTGGCTGAGAAGGGTCACCAGGTGGGTCCGAGAGAGGAGAAACCTCGGGCAGCGGCGGGCCGGCGGTGGAAGCTGGAAAACTGAAACCAGGGCTCCAGACTGCGCCTGGCTCTGGACACTCCGAAAGCAGCTGCAGGAAACTGGGGTGCTCGGTAGCGGGGAGGCGCCCGTGTGCCTGCGGCTTGGTGACTGAGACTCGTTTCGAACCAGCAGAGAGCGCGGGGCCCAGCGCAGGTCCCGGGACCTAAAGCCGTAGACTAGCTCTAGCCGTTTCTGTCTGTTCCACCTCCTCTCCTTCCTTGCTAGTCGGGCTCTGTCCAGCTCTCTGCCCTGCTGAGGTCTGGCCCCAGCCTCGGCCCCGCAGGGCCTGCCTCCGCCTAGCCTCCCGCGTCCCCCCGGGGCAGCAGAGCCTCCCCCGAGGTGCGCGGCCGCAACTCGCCCTAACAAACAGCCGAAATCCTCCTCGTCACGCCGCTGACAAGGGCCGATTACTGACTTTGAAGTCAGGCGCAGACAAAAAGAAATCCCCGGGGGGGGGGGGGGCTGTGGAAGGGGAGGGGGGAAGCAGTCCCTGTCAAACCTGTTTGCTCACAACTGTCTCTTTCTTTCAAGAAAATCATTAAAGCAAACCTGTAGGGAGAGGAGCGCCCCGCCCGCCCGGAGTCGAGGAGAGCCGCTTCTCCCGAGCGCGAGCGCGCTACGCTACGCTCAGCAAAGAGCAGTCAAGAGTCGCCCTCGACAGACTCTTGGTCTCGTCGGGAGAACGCGAACTCCCGCGGCGAACAGGGTGACGGGGACCCTGCAGGAGGCGACTCCCTGGACTCCTCCGCTCTCCTTGCGCGTCCCGCAGCCTGGGAGTCCCAGACTTCTGCGGGCAGCCTTGGCTTCCCTGGAGCAAGGGTGCCTGGGGCGGGGTGGGGGTGGGGGAACTGGGCCTCTCGCCTGCGGGTGCTATTGCTTCCGAGGGACCAAAAAAATTGACCCCAATACATGCCGCGCTCACCCCCACCTCTCCTCTACTAGGCGTTTTCTAGGACCCCAGAGGAGTCCTGACCAACTCCGGCTCCAGATGGCAACCGGTGGCATTGACCCGGCAGGGGCAGAGTTGTTCGGGTGTTCGTTAGATTTTCTTTCTTTAAAACCTTTAGCGGTCCCTTGGCTGAGGGGCACAATGGCTGCATCTTCTGGGAGACGCCGGATCGTTGGCCCCCTTCCACACCTGGCCTCTCACGCAGAGCCTCTGTAGCCTTGCAGGCGCTTCCCCAGCTTTGAGTCTGTCTCCAGAAATCTTTAATCCCCTTCTACTTTCTGAGTTTTCCCATTTAAATACCAATTTCCTTAGAACCGCTAACTTTATACGTGGCAGACACCAGCTACTTAAAGTAAATCACACTGAGGTGTGAGTGGCTGACATCTGAAACGCTCCTAACATTTGCATTTTAAAACAGGATCTAGATAACCTCCCGGAGTCTAACCTCCAGTCACCTAAGCGGGGTGATGTTACGGTCAGGGTAGGGCCTTAGGAGACTCTCATTACATCGTACCACCTAGAGAAGCGTCTCCCGCGTGGGCAGCCTCTCTGGGGAGAACTGAGACCGCCAGGGCCCAGAAAACTTGGCTAGCCCGGCGCCAGGACTGCCCTCGAGGACTCTGCTTCGGCTCCTCCCCAGCTCATGTCTTGTCACCATTGTTCAAGCGGACAATGAATTTCAAGTCATTTGAATTTGAATATCACATAATTCACAAGATTCGTGTTAAGAACTCTCATCTCTATTTGCTGAGTGGATTGTGCGTGTGTATGAGTGTGAGAGAGGAAGACAGGCAGAAGAAGGGACACGTTAGGTTTGGGTACAGGGATGCGAGGGCCTTTCTGCCATGGCCAAGGGCGCTCCCTCCTAGCTTCTGGCCCTGCCCTGGCCTCGAGACCCTCTCAGACCCAGCTTTGGGGGCACTATTTGGGCTGGTTACCCTCTTGGCGCCTTGTCCTGGAACCAGAGGCGTTGGCGCTGGGCAGCTGGAGAGTAATTAAGAAAATACTAAAGTTGGGGATGGGTGGGGGACGCTAGAAATTCTGGGACGTAGACACGGAACCGGAGATTTGCGGTCGTCCCGGCCTAACCCTTGTTCTGTGCGCGCCGGGGGCCTTCGACTTGGTGGCGTCTGCCCTGGCGCTGGGAAGGGTACTGAAGGCGGAAAAGAGAGAGCCTGGACATCCCCTCCACGCCCAGCCCCCGACCCTGCGCCGGGTTTAGTCGTCACTCGCTGCCCCCCGCCAGTCCCTGGGACGGGGTGTGGGAGTTGGGCTCCTCAGACACCGGAAGGGCCTCGGGCCGAGAAGTTCTTGGGCCGTCTCCCTAGACTCTCCTCCTCTTCGCTCGAATTCCTGCTCCGGGCAACCTCTCCGATCCCCAAACGGCCCCAAGAATTTGGTCTGAGTTGGGGAAGGGAACGCGTCCTCAGGCCGGACAGAGACAGAAAGGAGTCCGCCTTTCCTCTTCGCTACAAAACGAAGGAGTTGCGCTACTCTGATGGCCAGTGGCCATTTCCAAAGTTTTTCACTCTCGGGACAGGAAGAGAAGCAATCAAACGCGATTCGTGCCCTTGGGGCAGGGCTGGAAGGGACTTAAGGAAAACTCTGCCAGCCGGCCGGACCGCACTCTGCCGGGAGCACGGAGGAGACGGAAGAGCAGACTCGACGGCCGCCAGCGAGGAAGACCCGTCGCTCTAGAGCGCAGGGCCCCCTTCGGTCTCCGGGCTGCGGCGTCGCCTGCTGCTCCCCCTTCCAGAGCTCAGCCTGTCCTAGGTGCCTCGGGGCTCGGTGGCACCTCAGAGCACCGAGGCTCTGACGGCGCTAGAGCGGCGGGGAGGAGGCGGGGAGGTGGGCGTGAGGCGCGCTCCGGATTCCACGGGAGAGGCGGGAGCGGTGCACCCGGCCCAGCCGGCGGAGGGCGGAGGGCGGAGAGCGCTCCGCGGCTCCCGACTTCCTGTAGCCCGGCCAAGCCCCCGCGGGCTCCGCGAACGCCCCGCCCGGGGACCGCGGGAGGAGGGAGAGCGGAGGGAGGGAGCCGGCGGCCGAGGCGCACGCCTCTGGTCCCCGTTCGCCCGGCACCCCCCGTGGCGCGGCGAGTCAATGGGATTTGCACACTCGAGGTGTAACAGCATTACTGCATTAATTACCATTTCCATTTCACGTCCAGATTGTTTACTTATCTGCGGGAAACATATGTCGGGAGAAGTTCACATTCCGGATTCTGCTCCGCTGCCCAAGGTGCAATTCCGGGGAGGCGGCGAGGGGGAGGGGAGGGCTTCAGATTTTTTATTACACCCTCTAGCCTTATCTGCCGCTGTAAATTATGAGGATCCTCCATTGAGCGGCATATGGAGATTATATACTTTTTTGAATATCGTTTCCCAAAGCCTGCAGATTTTCACTTTGAAATGAAACAATCCTTTGCCGACTCCCTCGGGGCCGGGCGCCTGCTGCGCTCCCCCGTGAGGCCCGGGGGACCCTTTTTGCAGGGCCGGGCGCACACCCACAGCCCCAATGCCGTGGCCACTGCCCAACGGAACCCTATTTTCCAGGATCTGAAATAATCTCTCGGAGAAAACCCATCCATCGAAGGTGTTTGAGAACCCACGCGGCGCCCTGCTCTCTTTTCTGCGCCTCATCCCCGGACTTCTGCGCAGTCTGCAGTCCTTTTTCATTTTGGATACCCGCATAGACGCGAGGCCACTTCTGCCCTCTTGCTACGCCTGGCGGCTCCAAATCTGTGGAGAGGGTTGAGGAGACCACGCATGCCCACATCAGCTTGCCTCACCCTCACGCACCTCGAAGGTTCCCAAAAGCGTCGGTCTTGGGACAGCCACTTTTGGGTTCTTTGTTTGGGGGGTGGTGGAGGTGGAGGGGAATGGGCCTCCGCTTGAGACCGCTTATTGTGAACCCCGAAAAGAAATCCTGCGTGGAAGGCAATTGCCTCCCTGCTCTGGGATCAGCGGGACCAACCAGAGCAGCATGGACCGAATCCCATCTTTCTTATCTCTCGGAGACTCCTTTCAGGCTGAGATCTGAGAGGGAGGGAAAAGGAAGAGACAATCATTGTTCTTCTTTTTTTAATTTAATATACCAAGCCACCCGTTCAGGTCATTTATATGCTTAATTTAGTGATAAAAGTCAATAAGCAGAATCAGAGGATCCTCCTTTCTATTTCTTTTGACCACATTTTTCCACAGTAATTGGGAACACAGAATAATATATATGCCCCTGGTTTTTTTTTTTTTTTTCGTTCAATGCTTTGTCTGCAATGCAATTATAATGGGTGTGCTTTTGTAATGTAATTTGTTCGCCTTTTTTAAGGACACGAGGAAAAATGTGCCTCTTTCGTGGTTATTTTTCATCCTGTTTGGGTTCGGTTTGCAGTACTGCACACACTCCATACGTAAACCCCCACTCTCAAAAACCAAATTCAGAAATTTCCTTGAAATGCCCGTTCTTAGGATTCTAAATATCCCGTGGGAAACGTATCGCGATGTTGCACCGGGGAACAATTAAACGTACCAAAGCAATGCAATTAAAGGGGAGCAAAAGTAAGTCGGAAGAATGGGAAAATAAACAGATTCTTTTCCATTAAGTATTGTTTTGGGATTTCTAATTTTTTCAAGACCTCTAAGAAAATTGTGAGGTGTCACTTCTCTCTTCTGGATCTATCTGTAATTGAATCTAGGTCACTATTCTAAAGCAAGAAAAGTCTGCTTCCCACTTTCCTACATCAGGCTGAAATTTGGGGGAGGGACAAGGGTCTTGCAATTTCATTTAAAATGTAATGGTGGATGAACTGATAAGCAAATAGGGAGAAAGGAGTCTGCTTAAAAGAAAAAAAAAAAGGCATGGTTTTAATATGCTCCAGATGGGGGGAAAATGATTTACATGAGAGTTTATTTCCTTTTTGCTGATATGAAAGAATTACAGATACAAAACCCACTGATCTATAGAATAAAAAAAGAAAAGAAATGTTATTTTCCTGTAAAGGTGTCAGTTCATTTATATTCATTTAACCATCCATCCATCAATTCACTTTCTCACTCCTTGCCCATCCTCTCTGGCTCTGTTAAACCTTCGCCTACCCATACACTTTGCTAGAATATGCAATGAAGTTTTCTTTCTTTAAAATAATGTGAGATTGAGATGAAGTAGGTAAAGATAGGTGAAGAGGGATGGTTTTTGTTGTTGTTTTTCAATACCCCTGATTAATTTAACATTCTGATCTTAGGGCAAAATTTTAACCATATTCACCTTTTATTTTTTGCTGCAGTTTGAGCACATGCAGCATGACTGAAAAATTATATGCAGAGGATATGCAATTATTTTTCCATAAAGGATGCATGCAATAGAAAGACATTTATCAGTTGAAAACCTTTCTGTAACCTAAAGGTACCAAAGGAGGAATCCTTACGTAGAGTCAGATGTTGGGTCAATAATGCATTGTTTCACTAAAACAGCTGTTAAGGGTACGAACAAGTTCACATTTCCCTGAGGATTTTCTGCTTGGCCAAGGTATGAGCCGCATCAAATCTTTGTGTTAAGAGTTGCCAGGTCTAAATAATTGAGTAATAAAATGTGCACATATCAAGAAAGAAATGAGAGGTGCTGTCACTTGGGAGCTTCCAAGAGGAGGAAGAGATTATTTAAGAAAAGGTTTTATTCACTTGAAATAAAAGATAATGACTAGCATGATAGATACTCTCCATATTCACCCAAATAAAGGGGTGATGTAGCATCACCCCATTTCATTGTCTCCCAAATGGGTGACAGGAGGCCTACAAATCTAAGAAAGGACAAGACCAACCATCAACATCTGATGATGGTCTTCACAGTGCATTCCCACAGGATAAAGCTTCTCCAGACTGAGACTAAACATTTAATTCTTTGTTTTTTTTTCTTTCTTATTACTTCTCTTCCCCTTCCTCATCCCCTTCTTATTTAGTTTTCCTTTTTAAAATGTGGACACTACCATCAGATCAGAAGTTTCCCTTGTAGGTCTCCATAAATTATCAGCATCATTCTTCATATTCGGTTCTTCCTGGTCTCGCTTCCTTCCCCTGTGCTAAAATGCATGTTCTTACCCATCTAATCTTCAATCAGACAAACTGAATAAGGGGCCAAAGGAGTAGCAGTTTGGTCAGAAGTTGAAGTGTCTCGCGTATATTTCTTACCTCAAATTCTAGACTCATGTGGAGGGACTGCTTGTAATATAAATCAGCTGGATGAGAGAACACCTTTGAGAAACTTAAAATTTTTTCCTTACCATTGTCTTTTACCTCTTGGGATCTCTGGAATGTTTGTGATACTTGTACCTAATAAGAAGGATCCCTTTGCTTTGAGTTATCTTTGAGAACACAATTGAAAAGGGAAAAAAAAAAAAAAAAAAGCTGAAGGCCTGAAGGTGTGTCGTCTATAGTAGAGGTGAGCTGAACTTTTCTCTTGTCCAAATATACTCATGGTTTACAATGTGTCACTTATATATTTGTATAAATAGGTTATCCTCTGAGCTAATATGAACATAAAGTGTGAAAATAAATGACAATCTATCTTCTGCTGTGGCAGCCCCAGCTGACATCTGGGATTCAGACTTGCCTTGTTAGCGCAGGCTCGATGAAACTCAAAGTGTGTCACACAAATATAGCAGTGTTCATGGCTAACTTATTAGGAGAGAGGACTCGAATCAGATGGAAGATCAGTCTGCTATTCAATTAGCAACCGTAGCTCCTTTGCAGATGATTGGATTTGCTCCAACATTTCTGGAAAACATAGTTTGTAATAAACAGGTGAAGTGAGTGATAATGGATGTGGGTTTTGATTTTTTATTTTAGGAAGAGAAATTTCAACAGCAAATCTGAAGCCAAGCTTTGTGACTAGGTCTCTCTCTGCTATAGCTCCATCCTTCTGCAGGTGGTCACTTCGGGAGTTCTCTTGGCGTTCCAAGACTGCCTGCCTCTTTGGGGACAGCCTTTTGCTGTCCCATGTCCACTCTCAGAAGACATTCTAGAGGGACATTTTATTCTTTCTTTCTTGTTTTTTAATGGAATGAGAAATTAGATTATCTCCACTATCTGCCATTGTGTAATATGATGGACATCCAAATCCTCAAACCCACTGAGAAAAGGAGGCCTCATCCCTTTGTGAGACAACCTGGAGGAAAACAGGTAAATTTGATTTGTGACAAACTGTTGCCAAAAAGAAAAGTACCATTATGATTTCACTTTTCTTAGTTGGTAATGGCTCAAAAGTAGGATAAACTTAAAAAGAAAAAAAAAATCTTTGAATGGAGACCAAAAAGAATATGTACTAATTTCTGTCTTCTGGTCATTAGAGGTTCAACTAGATGTCACAACAGCATTGCTTTAGTTAATAAAGGGAAACAAGTTGAAAAAGCCTTGATTCATGCATGCATTTGTTAATCTCTTATGGTCCCAATTCCTTACTGTCCTGAGTGGGCAGCTAGTCACCACTACCCAGAGGAACCCAGAGACCTTATGCTAAGCTTCCACACCACTGTCAACGCAACAGAGTGGGAATAAGATGATGAAGGGAGTGACATCCTCTGCCAATTAATCATGAGAGTCCTAAGAATTGGGCTTTAGTTCCCTACTGATGGTATCAAGTTCATTCATATACTCTTTCCCTTGATAAGGGAGGGCAGCAACAAAAGTTCCGACTGCCTTACTAGGAGAAATCCATGATGCTGTAAGACACAAAACTTGGAGTGTGATCAGACCGGCCTGAAAGACTCACAGAGCCCCCTGGAAGTGTTGCCTGGCATGCAAGCAAAAGCCTGAGCAGCAAGCCTCAGACCATCATTTAATGAAATCCCTGGCTTGGATGCAGAAAAAGAAGTCAAGAAAGTCGTATTTTACTCCAAGGGGCATCAAGTATGCCTGCAGTGATGGGTAAAACAGACCATTTGATGCAAACGGGTAAGATTTTGATCTCTTTGACATCAGTAACTGAGAGAAAAGCCAACATTGTCAACCATGTTAACTTATCATCTCAGCTAGCATCAGTCAGTGAGAATACGTTTTCTTTCAATAAAATGTGTTTTAGGGATATGCTTTAATTGATTGTATTTCCTTCCAGGACTCTGAAGATTTGTCTCCATCTTCCCTGGGGAGATGGATTCTGTTTGCAATAAGAGAGAGTCATAATTGTTTGCTAAATGGATATTAATTGATCAGTCTGTGTAAAGAAGCATGTGAGGTACCATAGATACTCCATCTTGTTACGATTCTCTCCAAAGCACCAGGAGGTAGGTACTGCTATTACTCCTATTTCACACAGGAGGAAACTAAACCTCGGAGACATTAAATAACTCACCAGAGGGCTCATGGCCCTCACAACAGTCTGCCCAGTACTATCTATAAATGCTCACTGTCTGCCCAGTACTATCTATAAAATCAAGGGCTCACTGGAGGTGGGTGAAGGAACAGAGGACCCAAGGAATTCAAAGCTGGGGACAAGACCAAGAAAGAGGAGAAAATGTAGAGTTCTGGGTAAGACGGAGAACTGCAACACTTTCCCTTTCTCAGATGGCTGAGTATAATATGCGGAATCTAACTGAATCTGCATTTCCTGTCACTATGAATGGAGCCCTGTTACTAGTTGGTACCACAATGCTTCAGCTTCATTGGTCCAAGTCTCACTGGTACTTCTGCATCTTGCAGACATGGCCAGGGACCAGGATATCACCAAATTAATCCCAAGTCATCATAGATTTGGAGGGGCACATCCACAGACACAGATTTCCTGCACAGCCAAACAGATGAGCACCAACCCCTTCCAGGCTCATTTCAGGATGCTCACTCCAGAGGGCCCTCCTATGCCAGGGAGCTTGGCAATTGAAGGTATAGTGTGCTGGGAAGGGAAAGAAGAAATATCTCCCCGAAACCTGTTTCTCATTCTCCTGCTCCTAGTCAGGTTTAGTAAATCTGTTACCCTTATCATGCCTCTGAATCCTCCACCAGATTCTTTAAATCAGCCTAGCTTCTGTGCCTTTGCTTTAAGATGCAAACACTGTTTTTGCTTGTTCATCCCATATTGAGCTCCTGCATATCAATCATGGTATATCAAGTGGTTATGCATTTCCTTGCTAATAATAGTTTTCATTTGTCCCATCTTTCTGGGAAGATCAAAGCTTGCCATAAACAAAAAGTTGCTAATCACAATATTTATGTTAAGGCAATTTTGGCACATTCCAACGTCTCTCAGTTGTTCAGTCCCTCCTTTGGGCAAACGTTTTACAGAACTGCTTGGAAATATACTCACTTCTTCCTTTTCTAGTTTTAGAATCACACCCTGGGTTGGAATACAGATGATTCCTAAGAAGTCACATAAAAAACGAATGTACGAACCAGAGGAGGGAGTTCATGGAGAACTGAAGGGCAGAAACCTGTGAGCAAAATTTGATAATTTTATAAACATTTTAAAAGGAGATTTGAAATGCTATTGGCCTTACTAAAAACTTTTATTTGAGAGCTGCATTTGATCACTTGTGCAAATTACAGTTTTGTACCTAAGGGCTGCAGACCAGTGGATGTGTGTTGGGCAGATTTTTCAACAGCGTTGACCGGAAACACTTGATGGAGGCTGGGAGAGAGGGAAGAGGGTGTACCAAGGAGAGTGAGAGAAGCCTGACTGGTGGTCCTGGTCTCTGCCCTTTGATTAAGACAAAAGGTCAAAGCTGGCTTTCTTTCAAGTATCACCTTTACAATTTTGGTCATATCCATCTATAATATTAGTTTATAGCTTTCTTTGACTCATTTTTTTTTTTCACTTTAGCCCCAACCTACACAATAATGTACAGGAATTATGAGTTTGTCGTGGTCATTCTTTTGGTAATATTAATTGAAATTAAAATTCTTGCCCTATAACAGTCAGAATATCTTGTCACACACTTCGAGCAACACTGATCTAAACTGCTCACTTCACCACAGAGGAAAAAGAAGAAAGCTCAGAGGCGTGAAGTGATTTATACAAAGTCACACAGCTTGAAAACAGGAAAGGCTAGTCTATAGAGCAGGTCTTTTAGGTGTTGGCCCAGAACTCTTTCCATCTATTTCTCTCATTTTTATCAGAGGCTAAAAGAAAGCATTAGGCAATTAGCATGTTCTCTTGGTGGAGGGGAGGGTATGAAGATTTCACCAGGTTCTCTCATAAAACTTAAGGGCTTTCTTGGTAGTGCTAAGCTTTATCTCTCATTCAGAATGTTTTCAGTCTACTAATCATATTGTATAAAATTAAATGCATTTCTACAGTAACTGGGGGGAAAGACAAGGGATTCTATGGCAGGAAGGATCGGAATGGGCTTTGGGAAACACAGGCTGTGTGTCCTCTAAGAAGGTCAGCTGGGCAGGAGAGGGCAGAAAGGGAAGGGAAGGGCCACCAACCATTAGTGGTCCATTCATGGGAGGGCACTAGTGCCTCTGTTCCATGTAAAGATGCAGAGTGTCAGGGAAGAGAATCTCCTCCATCAGCTGGAATCCCAGGGCTATGTATAGCCCTGCCTGCTGATTTCCCTGGGTATTTGAACTTGAAGCACATTGTGGCCTGGCGGGGGTGGGGGGGGGGGTGGGTGCTGAATTCTTTATCCGTGGCCCTGAAAAGTCTGGTTGTTTCCAAAATTGCATGGCCTCGCATTTGTCACTTCCAGCACTGATCAAAGTAGCTTTCAGTAAATGTTAAAGGAAACAAAGAACCTGTAAACCAGTTTAGCGCCATAGAAGAAAAAAGATCCCAACAAATCAAGTATTTTGTTGCAGACCCATGCTAGTTTCCTTTACTGTTTATTTGAAGGTCTGATGTTCTCTCACAAACTGCTATTTTTCCATCTGCTTGGCTTTTCTCCTTCAGAACTATCTTGTAGCTCCTCCCCTCTGGCTATCTCCTGTGGTGATGGACACATGTATCACTCCCAGCTCACCCTGCCTTCAGTTGGTTCATGGTGGTCCCTGCAACATGGTGCTCCCACCCTAACAAGCCCTGCATGGCTTTCTTTCAAGTAAACTCAGGCTTTCTCCAGAGCCCTTGGATTCTTCATCGGTCACCTCTGTAGCAATTACTAATTCATTAGGACTCCTCTGCCCTGGGTTTGTTTTGTCTTTTGTGTCTTTCTCAGGCTTCAGATGATCATTTGGGTTAATCACTTGGGTATTATAGTTAGATCCTCCAGAACTGAATCCTGGCTCTGGTACCTGCCAACTGTGCCACCTCTCTGTACCTCACTTCCCTTATCTGCAAAATGGGTATAGAAATGGTACTAATCTCACAGGATTGTTTTGAGGATTAAAAGATATGGTTGTAAAGTGCTTAGTACCATGCCATATAATAAGTATTAGCTATAATTTGGGATTTATGATTTCTTTTCTTTCACTTTTTAAAATCCCTTTCTTCATATATTTTTTTATGATGGAGTGAGAATATCAGGCTAGGATGTATTCTGCACATCTTTTCAAAGTGGCATCATATTTTTCTTTTTAAAATAACACAAAGAGAATTCTCAGCCTTTTCCCCCTTCCCATGAGGCCACAGTTTGCCCATCATTATACAGGTTATTTGTTTTCTTCATAGAATAATTGGGGGTAAAAGCACAGTTTAAGAATGTTCTAATTGACAAATCTTGTCTGTTTCATCTGAGTTATGATGAAAAGAAAAAACTCTTTCCTGTTTCAGAAACACTGGTCTTTTTAGCAGTCAAGAATTAGAGATGGCAAGTGGGATTTTGGTGGAGTGCTCGGCTCTGAGATCAGAGAGAGCATTACTCAGCTCCTGCTCTTCTCAGATCCAGCATCTCCAATGCCTCCTGTTTTCATCACAGTCCTTTTGGGTAACTGCATCCCTGAAGGTCTCACTCTTCTGTGCTCAGTCTGCTTTTCCCAGACCCAGCCTCTCCTCGCTGTCCCACTCCCAACTGACCTCCATGCTTTTCTTTTCCTCTTTCCCCAGTGCAGTCTGCCCTGCCTCTCTCTTGACTTCCTACACTGGCTTCCTCCTCTTTCTTTATCTCTATACCTTTATTCATTCAACCCACAGTCATGGAGTGCTAGTCACATTCAAGCACTTTTTGGCACTAAGGATTCAGAGGAGGAGGAAGCCAACCCTTGGAGACCACTGTCTTTCCTTTGATGATGGGAATGAAGGTAATTCTTGTTCTGAAATTACTTGTACTTTAACTTTCTGGTCTTCTGCCACATACTACCTTGTATAACTACAGGCTATTTGCTATACCTCTCAGGGTCGGCTTACTCATCAGTTAAAAAAGAGATTAAAATAGCAATTTCAACACCTTACCAGATGTGTTATGAGGATTAAATGAAATGACACGTAGGGTGCCCAGCTTGGTGCCTGGCACATATTAAATGCCCAGGAAATTAATGATTGGCATGTATTATTATTGAATTGTATCTACATGGCAGGAGCCAATGGAGTGAGCTTCTTTCATAATTCGGACTTTCCCTTCTCTCTTTTTCCTTATTCATGATATTTAAGCAGCAAGGCCCTGTATATTTTTTAAAGTCAGTTATCTAGTCATTGTTTATACATTGATTCACTTAATAATCTCTCCAAGCTTCTGTACAGAACCAGTGAGATGTCAGAATAATAAACAGAAGGAGAGGGGTTGGTCCACACCTTCAGGATCAGCAAACAGTTTCAAACCAGTTGTAACAGGGAAAGAGTATACAAGAATTTACTAAATTCTAAAGCAGTCTGTGTGTTCCTGGGGTTTTAGAAGTTCAGAGCCAAGAGAAATGATTGAGAGCTTTGAGGTCAGCATCACATTTTCACATAAAAAAAAAAATCAAGGATTGAGGAGGCCAAGGTGCCATAGTCAAGGCCACACAAGGGGTCAGTGGCAGGGCAAGCCCTTTGGGTGCCTCCCCTTACATGAGCTGAACTTCACATGCTACCAGGACAATGGATGAAAAAATGAAAGTTTAGTGCACTGTTTTTAACTTTTTTGATATTGCAAAATTTTTTGTGCTGTTCCAATGTGGCGGCCTCCAATGGATGGTCTGTAGGCTTTTGTGATGGCCAAGCAGATGTAAATTCATAATAATGAGCACTCTTACTACTGATACTTCAGCATAATAATTTCCTGCAACTGGCTGCCTGCTCTTTGGGGGCTTTGTATTTGTCCCCTCATTTCATCTTCTCTCTCACTTGCTGGGAGTGGGAAGGAGATGTTATTCTGCCCTGAGGAAATTGAGGCTCAAGGAGGCCAACTCTGCCCACAGCCCTATCAGACTGAGACTGATACTGAGATCTGAGTATCTTCAAGGAGCATGTGCTTGTCCCTGTGTCATGCTACTCAACAAAAAGAGAGTGACAGAGTGTGGGAAGAAAGGCCCAGAGCAAGAGGATAAGGAAGTTCTGGGGAACCAATAGGAGAAGCCTCTGGAAGAAGTAAGTTCATAAAGAATTAAAGGAAAGCGTGTAAGGGAGAGAAGGGAAGTATGACAATAAAAATGAAAGTCTCATTTACAAGTGGATTTTCTCATATTCAGTTTAATGTCAAATATTTTTTTAAGTTTTACTTAAGTTTAAGTAAGTTTATATTTGTTTAGAATATAAACTAAGGCAAGGCTGACTTTTTCATTCAGCAGAATTTCTTCCATTTATAGGACATTCTTGAAAAGTCAAAAGTATAGTTGCTAAGGGTCAAGGGTGGGGGGAGGTGTGGCTAACAAAGGGGCGGCACCAGTACATTTTTAAGTGATAAAACTGTTCCGTGTCCTGATTGTAGTAGCAGTCACACCAATATGTACCCATGTTAACATTCATAGAACTGTACATCAAATGGGCAATCGTACTGTATGTTCCTATTGAAAATAAAATATTATAAAACAAGGCACAGAAACTCACTGAGGAACACTTGTGCTGTGTTCACAAGGATATAAAACTATTGGATTAAATTGGCCCACTCCAATCTGTCATCTGATGCCTCTCACCAGAGTGATGTCCAACTGACCTTCCTACTGTACTGGCTGAGGGCCAGTGACCTGTTCCATATAAGTCCAGGCTTCAACACTTCCATGGTGAGAGGCTGGGTGGGAATGTGCATCTAATTAATAATGCAGACTTTTTGTAAGAGGCCTCTATCACCACAGAGTATGGAGGACATTTCCCCTAAACCTGTTATCCTATGAAATTAAATATAGGTGAGGAGATTCTCTAAAACAGAATGTTACTCTAAAGTAGCATTAAACTTTTTTTGCCTTCTGGAACTCTTGCAACTAAAATAGCAACTGCCAACATTTACTGAGCTCCTACTCAAGTAATCAGGAATTTTATCCACACGCATTGTTTCATCTTTGCCCTGCAATCATCCTTCAGTGAAGTGGGCGGGGGGGGGGGGTCATTGGTCACCTGAGGACATTAAAGTTCAGAGAGGTGGAACCACATGCACAAGGTCATGGGGCTGATGCCTGCAGAGCTGGGGTTTTAAGACCCAGACTCCAGGAGCTGTTGTCCTTCTGAGCTCCAATGGACACTTCAACTGAGGCCGCTCAGTCCTGAGAAGCCAGCCCTACCCCATGTCCCCTCCTCCTCCCACTTCTCGTTCTTCAACACTGGCCACCCCATTTCCCACACTGTCCACTTGGTCTCTCCCTGACCCACACTCAGATATGACCCCACCCTCACCTATCCCCTTAAGAGGTTTGTCCTTGCTTTGAATCTATCTGTCTGCAGCCTTCCCATCCTGTCCCTCTGTACTCAGGGAACCACCTCCAGTAGCTTGGAAACAGTGAAGAAACATGAAGTCAGAAGAAGATGAGTTCTGGGTGCTCCACAGGACCATCCATGCACTTATCCTTACAGACCTTGTTACGAAGGGTAGTTAGGTTTTATAGGCTGTTGGCTTGGAATCAGACTGCTATTCTCTTTCTTAATTCATAGGTTATGAGTGCTGGAGGAAACCTCAACCCTTATCTTATCTCAGCCCTAGGAACCGCAGACATTTTTGTGCACTGACCTGGGAATCTAGCCACAGATAGGTCTGTGGTACTCCTGACCTGGGGTGCATCAGCAACGGGGAACTTGTTAGCAATGCAAATTCTCAGGCCTCTGTCTAGACTCACTGAATCAGAAGCTCTGGGGGTAGGGCTCAGCAATCACGGTTTTAACAGGGCCTATATGTGATTCTGAAACATTCAAAAGTTTGAGGTCGACCAATCTTAACCAGTGCTGCTCAAACTTCAACTTGCACAATTATCACCTGAAGATAGGGTCACCAGATTTAGCAAAAAAACACAGATATACTTGTGGGGCATACTTACACTTTAAAACTTTTTCATTATTTATCTGAAATTAGAATTGCATCAGCCATACTGTGTTTTATCTGGCAACTCTACCTGAGTGTCAGGTTCTGCAGGTCTGTGGTGAAGCCTAAGATTCCGCATTTCTAACAAGCTCCCCCAGTGCCAGAGCTGCCAAACCACACTGATAGCAAAGATCCAGAGCTACTTGCTAAATGCGGATTCCTGGACCCTCTCTTTACCCGCTGAGTCAGAATGTTCAAGGGAAACATTGACTTGCACTATTGTAACCAATGGGGCCATATGTTCTGAGTCACACATATCTCATTTACAAACTTTGGAGAGACGTTCTGTAAGTTCAGATCTTACACATACATGTAACTCTAGACACACACACACACACACACACACACACGTGCGTGCACAAAGTTAATAGAGCTGAGCCATGAATGAGGTGGCTATGCTGAGGTGGGGAGGGGAAGGGAAGCTTGCTGAGGTGGATAGAGAGCTTCCTGTGGGAGTAGAAGGCCCAGGACATAGGAGGCTCAGTGCTGCTGTGGGGAAGTTGCAAAACTTCAGAGCTGCTCATCCTCCAGGACCACCAGAGACAACCACAGTGGTAGGTGCATTTGTTGAACCACTCTGGTGTAAACAACTCCATATGTCATATTTCATTTCGGTTTATTCTCAAACAATGCTTTCAGTTTGAAATTCTTTCCCCCATTTGGCAGATGAAGAACCCAAGGCCCAGCAAGGACTGAGTAACTTGCCTAGATTCATACAGCTAGCATGTCCTGGAATCAGGATGTGAACATAGGTCTGCTCCCAGAACCCCTCTCCCCTGCATGTCTCACTCTACTGACACTCGTTCTTGTGGAAGGTATTAAAGCACAGTGGTGGTTCCAGGAGAGAAGTGGCCACTGCCATCTACGACCCCAGACTCAGACTCCTTTCTTCACAGCATTTGCTTTCAACACCCAGCTGTGCCCCTTGGTTCTGTCAGATGACACCCCAGAGCATCACCTGTGTGAACCCAGCCTGCTCTGTGATGCATCTGCTAGTTTGTGTCTCTCTGGGAGTGTGCCCTACATGATGGGAGCTCCTGGAGAGGGGCTAACCACCCTCTTCATTAGGCCCATTAGCTTCCTCCTTTGGCTGCAGTGGGATTCGTCATGTATTTATTCTTGATGCACTTTTTTTCCTTTGATCCTCCAGAACAGCCACTTCAATTTAGGTTTCTACCTGGACATGATGAAATTCCAAGCATGTTCCTAACTCCATCCCAGGTTTCAAGGTGTATTAGTTTAAAGAATTCCTCTCTATCTCAGGCAATGATATTGGTCTGAGCACTGCTGGAGAGTTCGAGGTCCCGGACTCACTGTAGGTAAGACGTTAGAATTTCAAACTCTTAATCCTATTGATTCCTCGTCCTTTTGATCTTTTCAGCACTTGTCAGGAGAGTTGAGTTTGTGTAATTTGGAGGAGGGGGGGCTGATTGGCTCTGGTTTTATTATGACCTATTTGTGTCATTTAATTAATAAGAAAAGCAGCAGCCAGCTGCCGAACCACTTAAGGACATCCTTGCAGCTTCTGCTGTTTCAAAGCCCAGGCAATTATTTGGGTTTTAGAAAAGCGACTAAATCAGATCATCAGCCAGGGATGGATTTTGTCTTGCCTTTAAGCAAGCTCCAGTTGTCCTTTGTAGAGTCCATGAGTGAATAGAATAACTAAGAAACACATGGTTCTTTTCAAGGACAGGAAAGGGGAAGAAAAGTAATATTTCCTGAGTGTTTAAGTTGTGCCAGGCACTTAACTCACTTAATCCTCTCAGTAGCTTTAGGTCGTAGATCTTATTATCCCCATTTTACAGATTAGAGAGTCTAGCCTCAGAGGTTAAGAAACATGCCCCAAGTTCAAACAGCCAAAAAATGACAAGCCTGGGATAAGAACTCAAGTCTGTCTGATTTCAAAGTCATTGTGTTTTCACGCTAGTTGGGTTGGAGAATTTCTTAATGCATCCCCAAAAGTGAGAAAACTTGTTTGTTTTTGTTTTATTGTTTCTGTGCTTTTTAATGAATAGAATTGGTATTATTTAAAAGTACTGGGTTCTCAGTCTTCCAGATAGCAGTACTCACTAAGTAGCTCTGCTACTCCAGTGGAATAATATGGAGATCTGAGAAACAACCCAATGGAAATCAGTGGGGGAGGTGATGGACTATTTAATAAACAGTGTTAGGGTAACTGACTTTCCATATTAAAATAAATATAAAGTTAAATTCCTACCTCACCCTGTACATAAAAACAAACTCCAAATGGCTTAAGTACCTACCATTATTTTATTAAAATAAAACATTTTAAAGAATCTTTAAAACTATTAGAAAAAAATATAGGGGAATACCTTTGCAATCCTAGGGCAGGGAAGACACATACTCCTGAAATCATTGTTGCACTATATGCTTACTAACATGGATGTAAATTTAAAAATAAAAAATAAAAAAAACCAAAGAATTCTACAGAAAAAGATTCTAATAATTATTAAATTCTATTTATATTATTCTAAAAAATAGAAATAATAATGGGAAAAATTGATAAATGTGACTACCAGAAAATTTATTTTTTTTTTTTGTAGGAAAAAAGGCCTCACTTACAAACTTAAAAGATGAGATGCAGACTTGTGAGAAGAAGATATTGGCAAGATACTAACAAGATTAGTACTGAGAATGTTTTAAAAAAACAAAACAGAACAAAAAACTCCTATAATTCAATACTCTAAGACACACAACCTAGTAAATAAATGGGAAAGATTATTAGAACAAGCAGTTCACGGAAGAGAGACACGCACCACCCGGGAAAAAAACCAATGAAAAAAATGTTCAACCTCATGGGGAAATTACAACAAAAATAATACGATTGGCAAAAACTAATATATCACTATTAAGTACGAGTGAGAATACAGGCCAATAGGAACTTCAACAGATTACTAGTATTAGTGAATATGTGCACAGCCCTTCTGGAACCCATTTTGGTAACATCAGGTTAAAACCAGCAATGTGTAGAACCACCCAGAAACCCATTTGCAGACCTATGTCCCAGAGAAACTCTCTGGCAGAGGCAGGACCAGCTCCCTGGGGCATGTGCCATCTACAGGGCTCTGTTCTCAGGAGGCCCCTGTGTTGGTTTAATGCTCTGCTTTTACTATCTTGAAATTGTTAATAGTTTCATTTTTTGAAATTGTGCTTTTAAGTTCGATGGGACAATGGAACATGTCATGAGCAGAGGGCAGGGGCGCAATGAGATCACCCCTGGCCCCCCTTCCCTGCGGCGCATTCACTAATAGCACTCAGGATGCAGGTGGTCACAGAATTCCGGCTGAGTCATGACACGTGAGAGTTCTGCAGGCCTCAGAACCAGAACAGGGTAAGAGTGTGACGTCCAGGACTGAATAACAGGGGAGCCGACAGCCCCGAGAGGCCAGGCTTTCTGTCTGAACCAGAACTTGCTTCAAAGGCAGTTTTCAAAGAAAGCATGAGCAACCAAAGAACTCTGTTGTATCCTTTTCTACTCATGTTACTTCTCTGTATTAACCAACCACTTATGCTGAAAGTGACGCCTTAGAAGGAAAGGAAAAGGGAGCATCTCAGTTCCTTTCCCTTTCAGTCCTTCCTCACTCATCAGTAAGCTGAAGGCAGAGAGTGTGGCTAGAAAGTGTATGAATCGACAAGCGAGATAAAGGCAGTTCAATTAGTTTTGTGCAGTGTTTTCACTGATCTGGTAAGAATGAAATATTTATGCATATAGGAGCCACAAAATGCAAATTGTATAATTTCAGTGATTTCCCCCATAAGTGTTAAATATGCTTCTATTTGCATTTTAAACTTGTCATTGCACAAGATAATGATAAAAGGTAAAACTCATGATAATAATTTACATTTTTAATTTTTCTTAGAACAACATCAGGATGGCAAATAAAAAGCACCATGACAAGTTGAGAGAGAGAGAGAGAACATGGAAGAAACGAAAAGGCTTCAGGGCACCTGGGTGGCTCAGTTGGTTAAGTGTCCGAATTTGGCTCAGGCCATGACCTCATGGTCCGTGACTTCCAGCCCCATGTCAGGCTCCATGATGACAGCTTGGAGCCTGGAGCCTGCTTTGGATTCTGTGTTTTGCTCTCTCTGCCCCTTTCCCACTCACTCTCTCTCTCTCTCTCTCAAAAATAAATAAACATTAAAAAAATTTTTTTAAAGGAAAAGCCTTCATATTTTAGTACCTTTAAGGGCACTTTTTCCCTGTTTTGAACAGAGAGTGGGGTCAGCCCTACAGTTTCATAGTGCACTGGGCCAGCAAATTATGTAGCGAGCCCTATGTAGTTGCACATGAAAATGTGAACAAGAATGTCTGTTTTAATGTCTTAAAATTATTTAAGGTGTCTTAATATCTTTAGTTATAAAGATTAACAAAAAATGGAAATAATTCAATGTCCAGGAATCAGGAATCGGTAATTGGATAGATTGTGGCATTCCATAGGATGGAATAACTCTATTGACCAAATCCATAGTTATATAATGGAAATCAAAACCAAGAATGAGGAAAAAATTAAAGCTGGAAAGCATTATACAAGATATGAGAGCATACATTTATATAATTTTATAAAATTCTCATAAAATTCATTATTTCTGCATATATTTCTGTATATGGTTAAGTATAGAAACATTGACCAGGCACACATTAAGTTCATGACAATGATTTTATTTAGGGAGAGAGAGAGAATGGAGCCAGGAAGAGGAAATGCAGGACTTTATGTTTCTTTTAAATTTTGTATTTCTTAAAAAATACAACAAATGCTACTTATTAAATCGAGTGCTGAATATATGGATTTGATACGTTATTCTTAGTAATCTCCATATTTGCTTAATTTTTTTTTTAATCCTCCCTTTTAAAACTTTAAGTAAGGGCACCTGAGTGGCTCAGTCGGTTGAGCATTTGACTTTTGATTTCTACTCAGGTCATGATCTCATGGTTCATGAATTCAATCAAATCCAGAGTCGGGCTCTGCACTGACAGTGAGGAAACTGCTTGGGATTCTCCCTCTCTCCCTCTCTTTCTGCCCCTCCCCAACTCACACTGTCTCTGTCTCTCTCAAAATAAATAAATAAGCTTTAAAAAAAATTCAGACAGACAGACCAACCAGTCATGTCTCCCACCATCCTTCTATTCCAAAAGCAGTTTACAAAAGGGAAAAAGAAAATTTGCTGAAAATGCAGAGTAGAGCCCTCTATGCATATGTTTCTTTGAACAAGCTGCTAAAACATGATTCGACCTATTTGTCAATATGAGAGAGATGGCAGAGAGGCCTGGAGGAAATCTCTTCAGTGTTTGTGAGTAGAGGTTATGCACAGACCATTAGCTAATCATCTGGCTGGCACAGAAAGACACACATTGCATCTAATTTCCAGAGTGATGCTGACTTTTTTACTCTCTTTAATCAACTTTTTTTTTTTTTTTAATTATGTGACTTTTATGTCCTGAAGTTGCTAATAAGAAGTCAGACCTTTGGAACCTTCCATTGTCTTCTGGGGGATGGTTGCATTCTTGGCCTAGTTCCAGGCCAGAACGCAGTGGTGATTTACTGATGAATACAGCCTCTCAGTTCTGGCTCCCTCACAGAGTGTAATAGCTCTTTAAACTCTGAAGGCTTGAGTTCCAATTGATTCACCATAGGCACAACGTGAGACAGAAATTATTTTGGCTGCAGAGGCATAATGTAGCGCATTTGTATATAAAATCATTGCAATAAAAGGAAAGAAATGTAATCCAGGAAAGCGATGCCTGTTTTTGTTTTTAATTCCCTTCCTTCCTAGATGCTGGCCTTGTCCCAGGGAACTTGGCTACTATTTGAGGCCTGGCCTTCTGGAAGTCACATGGTGCCGATAATAGTCTCTGCAAGCTGACCCTCTCAAGCTCAGCCCGATATCCGTCTGTCTTCTGGCCCCTATCCTCCGCCTCCATCAAGCCCCTATGAGCAAACTATGGACAGGTAAGTAGTAGGGAGACTCCATAACACTTTCAATTGAAGTAGCACTTAATTCACAACCCGCCCCTCTAGCACTTTTCCACTGAAACCTCAAAACTTGACAAGGTTAAACATGACCAGCATTTAAAGGACAATTCAAAATGTAAGTAGCTCTTATGTTGAAGGTGAAAAGAAAAATAAAAGCCTCTATACAGAAGTTAGATGGCATTTCAATTTATCTTAACTCACCAGCAACCCCTTTTCCATCCATATTGGTTACAAAGACAGAGTTCATCTTTTCCAGATAATTTATAATATTTTATTCTAACTTACACAGGAAATAACGCACAAAACAAGTAAAGCTTCTCTCATTGACATTTGTAGACAACCACAACTGACTTGAATTTTCTTCATACTGATTGTTCACCCAATGGAAGGGGAATGGCAGCAGTGGGCTCACTAGTAAATAAAGTTGTAGAGTCATTTTCTGTCTTAAGGTGAAAAACTGATATTGAAAGAGCTTGCTGAGTCAGGGGAACCTGTCCCTGTCTTAATGCTTTGACTCTGATGGCTGTGTGGTTAGGAACCTGGAACTTTATCAGCTTATATTTTACTGTATCTGCACAAAAATCAATATACAATTAACAATCAATACTTGGACTCCTGAAGAGATCTCACTCACACGCAAACACACACACACACACACACACACACACACACACACACCCTCCTAGAGAACTTATAACCCAATCCATAAATTATTAACATTTGTTTTTGGTTATGTGATGTGATTTATATTTAACCAAATTGCCTCACTAATTGTGTATAATTTACACTAATATGAAAATTCATTTGCAGTCTGTGTACATAGCAGGGAGAGGAAGGGAAGGAATCTGTTGGATGGTGGGAGGAGGGCGGTCAGTGATGGGGAAATCAAATTTTCACCCTATATAATCCCCAAGGTTGATAATCTGCAAAGTGGATGCTGCTTTGTAATCAGGGAAGAGTTGATGTTCCTTTGCTTGTTTATAGCATCTTTTGTTCCATTAACTCAGATCAGTGCCAAGTGGGGATGGGAGATGGGGTGGGGAGTAGGGAGTGGGACAGTTGTGATTTCTTTGTTTCTGTTTTGCAGATTGCACTCGGCAGTACACTAGAGTTCTTAGAGACCCTAAGAGTCCATGAGACTATGTGGCCAAACATTTGGAAGCCGAGGCCACCGTCACGGACATCCTAACACCAAGCTTACTTCTGCAACAATGCAAAAGTGTACTGACAGGGCACACAGATGCTGATTACAAGGCCACTCCAGAGACACAGACATGCCCTGAATCTACTCACTGCGCCCTGAACACACTGAGCACAGGGTACTGTTTGGAAAGAAGCCCCGTTTTTTGAACCAATTGGAATAACCCTGGCCTTCCTAGCAATGCAGATCATTGCTTTTCACTCTACTTCCTGAAATTAGCACTTTAAAATTCTATTAAAGTGATACTTATTTTCACTTGTGGTGCTGCACATATTTTCATCTAGTAGCTAGGTGTACCTTAATCTATCTAACCACTAATCATATATATTGTTTGACATTTAGTTTTTCTAATTTTCTGGAATTACAGATAATGCTGCAAAGAATATTTTGCTTATGGCTTTTTCTCCTGTTGAATGATCCTTTTAGAATAATTCACACATTTGTTGTTAGCAGGTTAAAGCCTAGAAACATTTTAAGGTCCTTTGTATTTTGTTTTTTGAAAAGAATATTCCAATATATGCTGTCAGTAATGAGTACTGTTGTTTTAAATTTTGTTTAGTCTAATTTTGTATAATATATTTATTTTTAATTTCGATCTTCTCAGAGTTCCACCCCTAGGCTTCAGGGCCCACATTGTCACATTATTTGAACTGACTCCCTATGTTCCTACATGAATTAGAGCCCATATCAAAGGAAGATAGTGCTGTTTTCCCTGGTAACCCATCTCACTTAAGCCAAAGGGCCTAGAATTCTCCTTCCCTAAGATAAAAGCAGGACTCTTTCTGTGGAAAACAGAATCAATATGGCCTGATTTAGGGTTGTTCACAAATCCTTATGATCTGGAGGTACCCAGGAGTAGGAAGGCTGGAGGAGGCCCGGGGCGGGGCGCAGGGGCATCTGAAGTCACCAAGGACCTTTTAAAAATAAATTTCCCAGTATAACACAAAAGTACACGCACACACTCACCTACACACCCATGAGCCTCCCAAGTGTTGAAGCACTGCATCCAGATCCCTGAAACCACCCAGGGATCTATTTAGACTAAAAAAAAAAGAAAAAGAAACTATGTTTTTTTCACGATGTCCAGTGATACTGTAATCATCCAAAGTAGTAACAGTACAGATAACTGATGTTTAAAACTAATCTTCCAATGGATTAAGTCTTTTGGGTCAGAGAGGATTCACTGGGCTAGGTACGGGTTTGGCCTGAAACTTTCTTCCTAAAAGAAATCTCTGATTTCAGTTTGCTTTCTTGGCAAATGATAAGAGGATAAGCCATAAGGAAACTTAATTCAAAATCAAAAGGGCCCATAAATTTCACTTCCTTCTTTCTCAAGAAGTAACCAGCACCTCAATATATAAAAGTATAGTATTTCTATAAATACAATTTTTGAATTGGAAGCTGACCTAGATCTCTATTCCCTAAGCTTTCTACACTCTCCCTGCAACACTCTTCATTCCTGTGCTGGGTGTCCTTTGGCTTTTCACCAGGGTCCAAATGTTCTCTTACTTTGGGCCCTGCAGCAACTGCCCAGTAGGCTCCATTACGCTTGCATGGGTACAATGGTGCCATCTTGTGGGCACTTGGAATGCCGTGACTTCACCCCAAAGTAAAGTTGCGTTTTCCCAACTACAGGCACAAATGAGACTGTCTTCTTACTGCTCTTCCATTTCTAGGCTGATGGGGCTCCCAGATGACTCAAGATGTCAAGAGGGCTTGGGGTGGACAATTTGAAGTGCCTATTGGCCCTGTCTCTTGAGGTCGTGATTAAACCTTGGGAATATATTGTGTGAGAGTTTGGGTGAAAATTATGCTTACAAAATATATCAGACTTAATAGAACATGTTTTCCAATAAGACAATAATGTAGCAACACTGTACCATGGGTGAGCTGGCATGGTCTGTGACTTGATCTACCCTTGTGAAAAATGACTCCCTTGGACATTGGTCTCCAGACGGAATAGGCTCTATGATTTAACTTTTTAAGTATGAGAACTATTTCCACTACAGAGACTCACCCACATCCTTTTGAACTTTGTGAAATTAGATGTTACAGTTCAAAAATGTATTAAACTTCTAGAGAGAAAGCACAGAGCTTTAGTGATGCTAAAAAAAAAAAAGAACAAAAAGTATTTGGAGAAATGTTTGAATCAGCACAGAAATTATGTAGCTTAGTAATATGTTAATAAAAAATTAATTTTCTTGTGATAAAACTCTTTTATTGAAAAAGCTAATAAACTTTCTCTTCAATGGGTCTCCTTATATGGTTCAGCCAAATACTGGAATGCCTGTTAATGTCCCTTGGGAAAAAGAAACCTGTATGCATGTAAGTTACTCCTTAAAAAGCTATTTGTTCAACTAAGATGTGCTGTTCTTGCAGTGCTATCACTGTTAGAAAATAATCTGTGATCCTGTCTTCTTGGTGTGGATTCTCCACTAGCAAAATTCTATTTTGAAATGCAAATGAACTCTTCTTACTACAAGCTTGTATAAATGGCAAAAAAATCTCACAAGAAAAGATACAATTGTCACACAATTAGGGATCTAAACAGGAATGCTGTGCTAATATTTTAATTTTGATCCATTGCAATGATATATATTCAATAATGAGGCAGGATGGGACAAGACGGTAAGTTAGGGAAGAAAGTAGTTAATAGTACCACATGGGGTAGCCCTGAACCCAGAGCCTGGCAGAAGACAGAATGGACTTCCAGGAAGTCATCATGGGGCCCAAGAGAAATAAACAACACTTAGGGACCCTTTTGACTCCCTGGTTACATTAGATTAACCAGAACCCAACAAACCACAGTTGCAAGCCAGAAGTGCTTTTAGAAGAAACTTGTGAAAATGAATGTATAAAGAGGTTATGTCCTGGAGCCAATTCAGTCCAATTCCTTCAACCTTCTTCATTTTCCTACAGAACTCTACTTCCTGTTAATGTTTGCATTGACCGCCCTGTGGCACTGTAGGATCCTGAATCATCAAAGAAAGACCCAATTATGTTCCATGATGACACTTACTAGACGATATAGTGGGTTCATACATTGCAGAATGATGTTTCACAAATGTGGAAATGATAGGGGTTATCTGATCCACCTCAATTAGCCAGAAACTTCAATTAAATAGAACCCCAGGTCTGATAATATTCCATTATGATGATAATGAAGAAGAAAAGGAGGAGGAGGAAGAGCAGGAGGAGGCCAGAGGAGGAGGAGAAGAAGAAATTTCTTCAAAATAATAATTCTGGCCCCTTCCCAACCCATCCCTACTTTATATTGAGGAATCACCCTATGTTTGGTGGACAACTGGTATTTTGGCAGGACAACTGAGCACTGAAGTCAATGGTGATGCTGCTAGCTTGAACACATGATTGCCTTCTTCAATTTTCTAGTATGGAATATATTTTGCTTCCATAGAAGTTGTTCTCTGTAAGACCCCTTTAAATAATTTGTCAAATACATGTTTGATAGCAAGTACATCATTTTCAAGAACATCCCTTATAAAATTGGAGGCTAGAGTATAAATATGATCCACTGATAATGCTGTGACTACCATTTACTTAGCACCTAGGGAGTCATGGGTGTTTTATATGCATCCTCTCTAATTTTTAAGGCACCTCTGCCAGGGTGGCAGTATTATCTTCCCTGTCCAGGAGGGGAAGCCATTTCAGAGAGGCCATGTAACCAGAGTCAGGCCATCCGGCCAATAGTGCACAGGCAGGGCTCAAGTCTTCCCAGATCACCTTGCTGGGTTTTGGGGGTTTGGGGTTGTTGTTGATTTGTTTTTATTTATTTTTGAGACGGAAAGCACAAGATGGAGAAGGGCAGAGAAAGAGGGAGACAGGAACCAAAGTGGGCTCCACATGAACAGCAGAGAGCCCAGTGTGAGGCTTTAACTAAGGAACCGTGAGATCATGACATGAGCTGAGGTCGGAGGCTTGACCAACTGAGCCACCCAGGCGCCCCAGCACCTTGCTGAGTTTTAATTGGAGAGCCATGATGCTGTTTTGGTAGGAAAGTCTATTTTCTCTGTCTCTTCTTAGCCCAGGGGAAGGTCCCCCTGTCTCTTCTTAGCTAAATAGTAGGAAGGGTGGATGGGGCTGTGTCAGACACCAACTGAACCCACATTTGTTGTCCCTTTTTCCAGCACTTTTAGACTTCTCTTCTGTTCTAGATTCTTCAAATAGATAAAGGCCATATCTCTACTTAAAATAACACTCCCCCTCCCTGATTTTTGCTGTCTCTTCTACCTACCAGTCTAAATCTCTCTTTTATTTTCAGCAGCCTTATCAGATGAGTGTCCTAATTGCTCTGTTTCCATTTTTCTTTCACTCTCATGACCAAATATATCTCTTTATTTCCTATCACTGTAATAAAGCTGTTCTCCTCATACTTACCCATGACATCTGCTCCATCTCCAAAGGGCTCTCTCCCCTTCCTGACTTTCTGAAATTCTTTACAGCATCTCACACAGTTGGCCACATGCAGCACTGCCTCCTACCAGTAAAAAATACTAGCAACCAACACACATGTAACAGTGACTGTGCTAGGCTCCAGGTAAGCACATTAAATGCACTATTTCATTTCATCCTCACAACACCCCTGTGAGGTTGGTACTGTTATGGGTCCCCATTTTACAGGTGAGGAGACTGAGTCTCAGGGGTAAAGTAACTTGTCCAATATTACACAAGCAAGTACCTGACAAAGACAGATGCTATGCTAACTTTAACAACACTTACCCAGTCTTACTATCTTACCAGCACAAAGCTAAGTTCTTTAGGGGTATTATCTAATTATTTGGTGTTATATCTTCTCCTGTCTTAACCCTGAGCCTACCACAGTGGGTTTATAGTCTTCTGTCTAAAACAGAATCTGTCTCTCCGCTTTATTCCTTCCAACTTCTAAACTCAATGGTTTTTAAAGTTTTTCCTTGTGTGTCAAATAGCCATTGACGTACAGGGCATGGTGCCTGACTCTGAGCACCAGAAGGAGAGCAAGGTAGGCTACCGTCTGCTTGGAGCCAACCATGTAGTGGCGAAAGAAACAGACATGGTACAAACCATTACCTGAGCCAATCAGCAGCCACTGACAACATGCCCTCTGCCTGTCTGTGAGGCATGCCACTTTTGGGTAAAGTGGCACACCACCCCAGATACCCCTTCCTGGAAAGTCTGTACTGCCATCCAAAGCCAGAACCCTCTCAAATAACCCCCAGCACTTGCCAGGCATGCTGTTTTAGTGGTGGAGTTTGAGGTGAGAACTCTGGGAACCAGGTAAACACTGGACCTTAGCCTGAGTCTCATGGAGGCAGGAGATAGCCCACACCTCCCTGTACTGGAGGTAAGGCCCTGAGGGCAGTGTCAGTTTCCCTGCTTGTTCCTGATTATGCCTGGGCCCCTGTGCTTGATTGACAGTCAACCCAAAACAAATGCTCTCCTTCACTTTGCCCTAACTGTGCTTGGTTCTAGGCATCTCTCTAGTGGGAATATGAGCTTCTCACTAGCTAATAAGGAACACACTTTTGTTTTGGTTTCTTTCACAGTGCCCAGCTTTGGACTAAATATATAAAAGGCATGCATCGGATACACCTGTTTAAGTACATTTCTCCCCTCAACACTTGGGGCAAAATAAATGGAATTTACTCCTTAAAACCGAGGTCCCTTGAACCAGAAAGCAAGCAAGCTAGCTTTCAAAGAAAAATAGGGTTGTGTCAAAAGAATATAGGCATAAGCTTGAAGGGTTTCCTACTGGTCAAAGTTGGGGCAACTTAAGCATTAAATACATGATAACTATAAATTGAATGTATAAAAATCCTAAGTCTATAATGATGCTCAAAAGAGAAGAGGCCAAAAAAGGTGACTTGTCATCATCAGAGGAGGCTATTATATCAACTCCTTACTTGTAAAATTTACAATTAATGGAAAAGAATTAGGCATTATCTTGCCTTTCAAGTGGCAGCTGTATTTCAGGGTAACCAGAGGACATTTTTTTTTCTTTATAGTAAAACCCCAGCTGATAACAGATGGACTTACAGAATTAGAAAATCACTACTTCACAACTCCTAATAAGAGGAATGATTCAAACATGGATCACTGCTGGATGGACCAATAGGGGACACTTGTCTGGTGCTAACTGGGTGTCATCCCATAGATTACAAGGGGGAAGGCTTTGCAGAGGAGGAATCAGGGTTCTATCTCATTCTCAGTAGCAGTGGGACAACCAGACAGTACGGGCCTTTTGTGATGAACCGACATGATGTATGACATCTGCTGTGACATACGATTGCCTGAGCTATTAGGACTGAATCTAACCAAGACTTTAGTTTTAACTTTCAGTTCACAAGAAACACAGGGATTAGGGGAACAAGTGAAACAATTCCACAAGGGATCACAAAAGTCCACAAGGCAGTACACTCTAAAGGATAGCTGGCCTAGTCTCAACAAAGTATTGTTAAGGGAGACAAAAGAGAATGAGGTAGTTCTAAGGTTAAAGGAGACAGGCATAACAATGAAATACAATATGTAGTCTTTGATTGGATCCTGGTTTGAATGTGCCATTTTGGGGACAGTTGGGGAATTTTTCACATGAACTAGGTATTACATGATATTAAGGTATTATTGTTAATTTTGTTAGCTGTTACAACAGAATTATAGTGATATAGGAAATTGTTCCCAAATTCCACCACCATGAAATAACTATTGTTAGTATAGATAAACTTCATTTCAGACACTTCTGTATGAGTGAGAGAAAATGAACATGAGACATATTCCTGTAAAGATAAAATAATTCTATATACTAATTTTAAGGGGAAAGTTACATATTGAAATTTAATTGAATTTCAAGAAGAAAGAGGAACCAAAATGAATCTGAAGAAATGCCCGAACTTTGGAAGATGGCTTCTTCACTACATGAGATTTCTTAAAATACAGCACTAAGATTGAGAACAAAGTTTGAGAGGCACTTTTGGAGGCTGAGGTCATAACCTTTTTTAATAAACTACATGCTTACATTTTAGGGAGCATTTATCAATTTCTTGGTCTAAAAGTGGAGGAAATAAGTCCTCTTATTTTTCCTCCTATCATCTCTACCTTCCAAATCCATCCTTATCTGTTGATCAAGATGTTTAGACACTAGTCCCACATTTATCTAGTCTTAGTTTATATTTAATGGATTCAGCACCCATCACATTTATCGCAACTTCTCTATTTTTTAGTTCTTTATTTATTTATTTTTTTTTAATTTTTTTTTTTTTTTTATTTTTGGGACAGAGGGAGACAGAGCATGAACAGGGGAGGGGCAGAGAGAGAGGGAGACACAGAATCGGAAACAGGCTCCAGGCTCTGAGCCATCAGCCCAGAGCCTGACACGGGGCTCGAACTCACCGACCGCGAGATCATGACCTGGCTGAAGTCGGACGCTTAACCGACTGCGCCACCCAGGCGCCCCAAGTTCTTTATTTTTATTCATCTCTTGATTGCCTAGATTTTATCAAAACATTTTTTATAATACTCATGAATGTCTCACAGCTTAAAGCCAGGGGAATAAACTCCCTGAAGCTTCTCTCCTCCCCACCTCTGATCTTCTGTCTGGACTTTCATTGGCCAACACTAACTGTTAGCCAGAAGGTATGGGGGCCTGTTGATGTAATCCTTAGAAGTCAACTGGAAGTCATGGTGGAAAGGAAGAACAGATCTGGAGTGGGAAACAGACACAGCCCAGCGCATGTGAGCAGTGGAAGACTGTTGCTGGCGAGCAAGCACGATAAGGATTTAAAAGGTCACTGCCACACATGGAGGTCCTCATGAACTTAGAGGAGACTTTGGGTGGAGAGTGTGTAGAAGTCAGAATGGAGTGGGCTGATGAATAAATGGCAGGTGAGGAAATTAAGAGATTTCACCATGTTTGGCTAAGAATGGGGAAGAGAAAAGAGAGTGACCGCTGGAGGGTGATGTACAAATGAGAGAGATGGTGTGGATAATATTTCAAAGAGTTCATTGATGTACTCCCTGCCACTCCCACCTGCTCTGCACTCAATGACTTTCCCTTCATACCCTGAGGGACTTTCTCTGATTCCAGCCAACCCAGTTAGACAAGAGGTCACTATAAAACCAGACAGACAATGACAGGAAATTATGGCTCTTAAGTTCAAAATGGACTTGTCTGGGTATAAGAAAGACTCAGATGTGTACTTACAGAACCAATTAATCCTACCCCCACAGTTGAGATAAAAGACCCCCAGAGATGCTTTAAAATTTTTTTAAACGTTTGTTTATTTCTGAGACAGAGAGAGACAGAGCATGAGTGGGGGAGGGGCAGAGAGAGAGGGAGACGCAGAATCCGAAGCAGGCTCCAGGCTCTGAGCTGTCAGCACAGAGCCCAACACGGGGCTCGAACTCACAGACTGCAAGATCACGACCTGAGCCGAAGTCGGATGCTCAACCAACTGAGCCACTCAGGTGCCCCCAGAGATGCTTTATCCACAGCCACCCCTCACCTTGCACTGAGTCTGACAAATACCTACCCCCCCTTAGTTTGGAGAGGTAAGAGTAAAGAGTATTCATGCCTCATGCCAAGGTGAGACCCAGGGAGAACAGTCTCCCATACCATCCGGGTACAGCAACTGTGCAGTAGAGGGATTTCTATCACACTGACAGCCCACAGAACATCATCCCTACATTACATTCTTCATTACATTAATGACATTTTGCTAACTGGACCCCTGCTAAGTGGACCTCAGAAGATTCCTTGGTGTCTGATTATCGATGTGGACCTCAGGACAATATGTAGAAAATAAGAACTATAGAAACTATGCTCTACGTGAATTAATTGTTCCTCTTCCCCCATCTCCCCCAACACTAGTATATATGGAGATTATTGGTAGTGAATAATACTTTAGGTTACCAGGGGGAGTATCACAAATTGATGTCACTCCACAATAAAATGATAATATGATGAGACTTTGTTTCCTGTGTCAGAGGCATGAACTTTTCACTGGAAGGAAAAAGAATGGATGCTGTGGGACAAAGGAGTGGATAGTACTAGTTATCTTCCATTTGCTCTTCCAAATCCACTGTCTGCCCTCCTCTGCTCTTTTGGGAGGCTGAATAATGGCCCAAAGATATTTAGGTCAAAATCTATGGAACCTGTGAATGTTACCTTACATGGCAAAAGGAACTTTGCAGATGTGATGAAATAAAAAATTTTGAGATGCAGAGATTATCCTGGATTATCCCACTAGGTCCTAAATGTGATCAGAGTGTTCTTAGAAGAGCGAGTGAGAAGAAGATTTGACATAGAAGAGAACAAGGCCATGGGAAAGAAGCAGAGAAGGAAGATGTACATCACTGTACATCTTTGAAGATGAAGGAAGAGGCCACAAGCCAAAAAAAAAAAAAAATGCATGGAATGTCACTCTAGACTCTGGAAATAGCAAGGGAACTGACTGTCCTCTGGAGCCCCTGGAGGGAGTGGAATGAGCCTGATACCTTCATTTGGCCCTATAAGGTTCATTCCAGACTTCTGGACTTCATAACTGCAAGAAGATACATTTCTGTTAGTTAAGCATAATTTTTGTGTTCATTTAGTACAGCAAATAGGAAAAAATAGGAAGAATAGGAGAAAAAAGCAGAGCCCTGTTCTCTGCCCTTAAGATGCTGGCCTCCATGGACTATACAAGGGCTTCTTTGCCCTCTCATTTCTGGTTCAGTTTGGCCCAACTGGTTACTCTTGTATAATAAGATTATATAGGAATAACTAGAGAGAAACTGTTTAGTTGGGCTTATCCAGGGATGAGGTTTTGTATATTAGGTTCAGGGATACAGTAATTGGCTTCTACTGGCTCTCAGGAGTCAACTGTGTGCATCTCTCCCCAACCCCATGTTCAGTGGCATCATGATGATGGCTTAAAATCAGTCAGCCACAGTGGGAAAACTTACACCAAGGAAATCAACAAATGCTACACATCAGCCACCCACTCAAATTGCTTGTTAAATATTTATAAGTATCCTACTGAATGAAGAGAGAGATTAAAGAGATTATGGTATTGGGAAGAGAATCACTAAAATTACCAAAATTACTCTGTTTAATTAAGAAAACTAAAAAAAATATATAACATATAATGAAGTTGAGGGATTAGAGAAATCTATTGATACACACAAAATTCAGGTCACCTGTAGTTATCTGGGGAGGGAGATGCAGTCAGGAAAGACACATGCAGGGCTCCTAAGGTACTGATGATGTTGTATTTATTAACTGTGGTAGGTACATGAGTGTTCATTTTATTTTCATTCTTTAAATGTACAGCTATGTTTTACACATTTTTTTGCAGGTATGGTACACTTTTAGATAATCCTGAAGTTGGTTTACAATTTTTTAGACTACTATATAGACTCAATTGTTTTTATCAGACATTGATATCATGAATGGTTATGAACCTGAGCTTTGGAGGCAGACTCAAGGTCCAAACTTGAATATTCTGATATTAGTTCCATGACATTATACAAAGTATCTTTCATTTCACAAATATTTGCTAAGTACCTATCATATTCCCGATATCAGCCTATGTATTGGGGATATAATGATTCAGAAGACAGATGGGCCAGAATCACAGATACTGTTTTCTGTTGTTATACATCTTACACTTTAACCTCTATGACCTTCAGTTTTGTTTGTTTGCTTGTTTTTTAAGTAGGCTCCACACCCAGCATGGAGCCCAGCACAGGACTTGAACTCTCGACCCTGAGATCAAGAGTCAGACACTTAACCAACTGAGCCACCCAGGCACCCCTATGACCCTCAGTTCTTACCAAGGACTTGGAATTGGTGAAGATTATGCAGAGGTTAGCATAGGTATGATACTTGGTAAATGCTTCATCAGTAGTGGTTATTTTACAATTAACATGTAAGAGAAGTAAAATTATCCTTCATTTATCTGGTAACGCTTAGAAAGATGTTGCATGTAAACGAATTTTTCGAGAATTTAATTCCTTGTTGTCTTGAATTTTTTTAAACTAAGGTATAATGTACATATAGTAAGTCCATAAGTTCTAATTAATGACTCAATAACTTTTATATCATTAAACGCCCATGTAACTACCATCTACTTCAAGATAGAAAATATTTCCAGAAATGTTCCACAGAAATGCCTAGAACTTTTTTATTTTAGACATTTTTATGGCTAAATTTCTGAAAACTCTGACATGCTTTTTTGTCTTCAGGAAGTGAGGACCAAAACATAACTTAACTGTATCTTGCTGACTATTCCCAAGGGGTGATATGATTTCCTGTGTTCTTTTTTTTCTTCCTTTCTCTTCTGTATCTCTTTTAGATATACAAATATAACCTGAGGTTGGATAAGTTTATGTCTGATTTTTGGTCTTTTCTAGCTAAGGCCTTTTTTTTAAAGGTCCACACTTTCTTAATGTACGTTATTTTTAATTTATGGTAGAGTCATACATAAGTTACTGATAACTATATGTTAAATAAGAATCATACTGGCACTAAAGGCAAATAAAGCTCAGTGAAGGGCTTTTTAGTGACAAGACCTTAGGACAGCCATGTCAGGATTTGAAAGAGATGTTGTTTGCTTTTGACAATTTCTTTTCTCTTCCATGAGTTTCACATATTTTGGACCTGACGTAGAGTGCTCTTACACTTGATTTATTTATCCAAGTAGCATCCTTTCAAGACTGGTAGTAATTTGATTCCTGTTGTGGATGAGAAAGGAGGCAGAGTATGTAAAGGTCAACCTCACCCCAGGACAACTATCGTAGTCCAGGCCTTGTCCTCCTCAGTATTTGAGGTTTCAGAAATATTTCTTGTCACTTCTTTAGGAACCAAGTAAATCTGAGAGTTGACGATTATCTGAACAGGGAGGTAATCCCAGCAATTGCTTCCTTAGGGTGAACTGTATGGTCCAATACAGGTACTCCAGATTGACCACTTGATCTTGACTCACTTCCTGCCGTTTGGTGGTCATGGATAATTCAAGACTTCAGATCACATTAGGGAATGAATTACTGGAGTGGGATAAACGTAATCTGTATGCAACACAAATTCATGGGTGGTGCCAACTGCCCACATGTGTCCCCCAAGGCCTTTTGCACAGATTCAGCCTAGCAAATTCATTTAATTCTTAAACAGAAACTGAATGAATAAAGGACTATTAAGGCTACACCTTTGGAAGTGTATGGATCTCACATCCATCCAACCAATCATCCATCCATCCATCCATCCATCCATCGACAGCTTGCTGTGTGTTGGGCACTGTGCAGGGAGCTGCATGTAACTTCCAAGAACCCCTGGCTCATCCCTGCCTGCCACCTCTGAATGAATGTACTTTCTTGGTTTCATTTTATTTCTCTTTTCTCAGAGACCCATCATCTCCATGCAGTGTGGACCCAGTTTAATCTTGGCTTGGAAATAAACTCATTTTTCTCCCCATTTATAGAGAGGATTCTCCACAAGAGAGAGAGGTGGTGTTGCTCGGTGGGCCGTAAGGGAGAGATCACTGCACTGCCTAAGATGGCTTTTCTCCCCTCTGCAGACTCTGAGAGTCCCACTTGGACTCCAGAGTCCCATTGAGAGCATGACAGCAATGTTTATGTGCAATTCTAATGCTGGTTTTAGCAGCATAAGTGCTTTTTAATGCATAGCATTACAGCGAGTGGGCCCTATTCTCTCAGCCTCTGAATAGCTGTCTAGAGGGGCGTAATTCCCAGCTCTGCCTCCAAGCACTGTTATTTACAAGCTCAGTTACACGTTCACGTCAAGTGTGGTGAAAGCCAGGATGGAGATGGGCTGAGTTTAAAGCAATTTGGCAAGTCTTTATTCCCTGCATAATCACTCAGATTCCTCAGCCGCCCTTGACCACAGCTTCCTGTTCACATATGTCAAAGGGAACCTGGGAATTTGGGGAGATCGACTGCAGAAGTAAAATTTCTTCCTTCTACCTGACTCCCTCTGAGGTTCCCCTACCAACCTCTTAGTTACCCTTTAGAGCTACACTGAAATTAAGATTCCCAGTCCAAATCTGTCCACTGCTCTCTATCTCCACAGCTTCATCCTGTCCTAAATCCTTCAAATATCCAAACTAAACTTGCCTCCCCTTTCCATCCCCCAATCTAGCCTTTACCCTGCAACCAGACTGGTTTTTGTTTCTTTAAGTGCAAATCAACTCTTGTCACAAGGCTGCTGAAAAATCTTCAATGACTTTCCATCAAGCTCAGAATAAAATTTACCACATATACCTCATCTCATGTTCTGTCTCACTCACTACAATCCGGTCACACTGGCCTGGCCTCCTGACTAGTCCTCAAACACACCACATTTAGTTCTACCTCAGGGCCTTTGCACATTCTGCTACTTCTGCCTTTCCCATAGCTGCCTCTTCATTGTTCAGGTCTGAGCTCAAACCTCATTTCTTTAAGAAGGATTTCCTTGAACACACAGTCTAAATAATCATTTCTTCCTCCCAGTTACTCTCTAAACCATTGTCTTTTATTTTCCTCAAAGCAATCAACATCTTAGGAAATAATCCTATTTATTCAATTGTTTATGTATTTTTCATTCTATTCCATTAGAATATAAAATCTATGAGAATAGGAACCTTGAGTGTCATCATCACCATGTCTTGGCACCTAGTAGGTACATAAGTGTTTATTGAAGAAACACATTTTCTCAACAAAGTATTAAGGAATGGAATCTGCCTTGTTGTTATTGCCATCACTGTTACATATACCTCTAGCTCCTGCCTTTTCTATATAGTCATCTTAGGACAAAGGAAATTGGGCCAGTATGATTTTTTTCATTTTTCCTTTTATAATGTTATTTGTTTATTTTAATCAAAGTTTACATGCCCAAAATTTAAAGTGTTAACTAGTTCTATAAGGTATTTATTTGAAAAAAAAAATTCCAGGTCCATTCTCCATCTTTCTTTCCTCTTTCCACTTTCTCTTATTTTAGCTGATTATCTTAGGATTTACCCCATTGTTTCTAAATAATATCTCTCAAGTGTTGATTTATGACATTTTCTGTTTTAGGCATTATTGGTTGACTTCCCTCTCACAAAGATGATGATTTGTTGACCTTTCTATGAGAGATGGGGATTCAGATCCCTTTCCTAATTTCTGGCCAATTGTATACAAACTCCCTCCTCATCCCTGAACTTCCCCTTAGAATTAATCTTAGTTTGGTTAGATTAATATTCTGTGCGGTCATTATTATAATGGTTTAAACACTGTCATAGCCAAGCCATATAGTAACATAGGAATATATTTCCTCTCCTGCACAACCACTGGTCACCAAGCATATGCCCAGATGTTCCCATCCAGGATCTATTTGCCTCTGCCCTGCAGGAGCCTTTGCCAGAGAACCAGAGATTCCTCCTCCAACTTCAGAATTGTGTCTCAACTTGGAGAGTCCTTTGGAAAACAGAAGCAGAAAACCCTGCTAAAGTCAGTTTCCTATGCCTTAACATCTTGACTCATTCAAATCATTGAAACTGGTAAAGTGGGTGTGCTCTTTTGGCTGTCTCATGTGTCCATATCATGGCACTGTCACGCAGCATCCCTCTCTGGGGGGCTCTTCTCTGTGGAAGCCTGAGGTTTACTGATGGACACCATGTTATAGGCTGTTCTATAAACTGAATTGTGCTCCCCAACCTCAAATTCATAGCCTGAAGCCTGAACCCCCAATGTGACTGTTTTTGGACATAGGGCCTTTAAAGAGGTAATAAAGGTTAAATGAGGCAGGAGGGTGGGTGTTTTTATAAGAAGAGGAAGGAGACACCAGAGATGCCCAAGCACAGAGGAAAGGCCATGTGAAGACACAGGAAGATGGCTATCTACAAGCCATGGAGAGAGGCCTCAGGAGAAAGCAAACCTACCAGCACGTTGATCTTAGATTTCTAACCTCTGAAACTGTAAGAAAATAAATTTCTGTTAAGCAACACAGTATGTGGTATTTTATTATGGCAGCCTGCACTGACTGATACACTTTGTGATGTTTGTAGTGTTTTGGAGCTAAGAAGGGCTCCCTCTAGTAGAGAGGGGCATCTAACCCTGCCCAATTTGCCCAGCGCTTACAACTTCTCCAACAGCCCCAAGCCCTTTTGGGGCCATATTGGGTGTACGTACATGCTGTGTGTGGACTTTAGAATCCCGTTCTTACTGACCTACATGCTACTCAACTGCTTTTTCTGCAAAGGTGCAAATATTTCACTTTTAGGATTCATCTTGATTCCTAAGGATTTACATGCTGAGTTACTTGAAGTTGAAAGAAGCCAGAATTTGTGTGGACTTCATGCCTCCACCCAGGTTGCAATTTACAGCATTATAAAGGCTTTTCATGGTCTTTGTAAAGTTTTAAAACTGTTAAATTTTAACTTTAACAACTCAGGTTGTAGGTTGATAGAGACACCCTATATGTATTCTCATAATGAGCAATGAATTTTCTTCTGGAAATGGATAGAAGCTTATTTCTGCTGGCTGCGGGTTCATCTTCTTTTCTAAGGAAGCCATTTTTCATTTGTCATAGGACTCGAAATTTTTAAAAATTGTCTGCAGTTGTATAGCATAGCTGTCTTAATCACAAATAAATTGGCTTCTGAATGCCATTTACATATTTTTCTCATACCTCAGCTTGAGTTGATTTTTATTATTTGCTTTATTTTTATCAATGTAATACACGCATGGTTTTTAAAATTGCATTTTAGAAAGAGGGAAAACAATGGTCCTTTATCCTAGCCCTTCCCATCCCCATTCCTGCTCCCCAGATGCCAGCATTTTTAACTTTTTAAAGCTGTTTCTTCTGTTGGTTGTTTCTATAGTTCCAGATAATATGCTTCTACTACTATTTCCTGATTTATCCACTGTTGACATTATCTATCGATTATGGTGTTAAGATTAATAGCTCTTTAACTCTCTTAGGCTGTCCCCTCCTCACCTGTCCACATCCTCCTAATATAGTTATTTCACTATTTTTGTTAAATCCATAATCGGTAGTTTACAACATTATGACACAGTAAATACGTCCTCTGCAAAGCAAAGGAATGCGTTGTGACTACATTTTCTCCCTTCATCGTTTTTTTGTTTTGTCTGATGTCTCTAATTGCCTTCCTAATTTCCTGCTGTTTTTCTGGCATCAACATACTCACGTGATTTCCGAACATTTCATCATGTTGGGCGTTGTATGGAGTCCCCTTTTTCCTGAAGGTCCCCTACTTAGAGTCTTCCCTCCAATGGGCACCAGTTACTGTCTGGTCCTGCAGCCCGGTGCTCTCCTGGAATGTTCCTCCATGGCCCTGCAGGGTTGACTATACTCTTCCCACATCCGGTTACTTCCTTTTCTGGTTTCATGCCTGGTTCTACTCAAGCACATCCTAAGACAAGAAGTTGTCTGTATATTTGCATGTATGAAATGTTTTCATTTCCTCCTCATTTTGACGGATCATTTAATTGAATTATAATCCTAGATTGAAAATTATTTTCCCTCACCACTTTGAAGACACCATACCACTGTCATTTAGTGTGCAGTACCCACTATTGAGAAGTTTGATGCCATTCTGATTCTCATTTTTTGTAGAGGTTCTTTTTCTTTCTGCTCCATAAATTTTTAGGGTTGTCTTTTATCCCTAGGGTTCTGAAATTTCATGATAATATGCCTTAATGTAAGCTGTTTTTAAATTAATTATTTTAGGTACCTGGTGCGACTTTAACTAAGAGTCTCTACTTTCATCCTTCAGCTCTGGAATATTTTCTTGCATTTAAGATAAATAACCTACTCTTCTCTGCTCTCTCTGGGTTCCCCCTCAGAACAACTATGGGTCAAAGGTTGGGCCTCCTGGATTATATCCTCTATGGTTCTTATTTTCACCTATTTCCCCTCTCCTTTTCAGGGAATTTTCTCCATTTTATCTTCTAACATCTATTGCCTTTGTATTTTTGGCAATATTTTTAATTTCCAAGACCTCACTCTTGTTCTCTTAAACTTCCTTTTCTTCATGGCCATCGTCCCCTACATTTTTGAGGAAACTGATTAGAATACCAGTTTTGATACCAAACTGTTTTTGTTTGGTTGTATTTTTTTGGTTATTGTTTTAGTTTTAAATTCTCTGAGTAATCCATCTTGCTCAGATTTAGTCTTCCTTTTAGACACATTATTTTTTTTCCTGCTTGAAGCCTTCTTCAAATTTCTGGTGACTCCCCATCATCTGTTCATACTTATGGGTGATGAAAGGATAATTGGAAGCAAGGATCATCTGGTCATGGTCTGTGCTCCAGGCAGGGCTGCTGAGACAGCCCTAAGTGTCACTGCATAGGGCCATCTAGAGAGAAACCTCTTATCCTCAGTGAGGTAAACACCTCATCACTGACATTCTGCAAGTAAGGTGGTGGGTGATGGGTGACTGGGGTTCACTGGTATATACTCATTTTGGGGGTTAATTTCTTGTCTTTGGCCCTACCTCACCTCATGGCATCCCAGTCCCACTCTGGGGTTCTTAGGACAAAATGGCTCTCTGATTTATGCACACTTCAGACTGTGTCTTCTCTATTTATTTCCCAGCATCTAAAAATGTACTGAAATCTCTTGTCACTAATATCTTCACCAATCTCTTTGTCCCTGTGGCTTAATGTATGATATTCCTTTAGGTGGGGTCTTAGAGGAAGAGTACATAATTCCTCACCTTTAATCAAAGGCAGCTTGAAGTATTAATGTTTTGAAATACATAGTAATTGTACAAGTCCATTTCTATTAAAAGTCTAGAATAAGCAAATCCACAGAGACTGAAAGCAGATTAGTAGTCACCACAGGCTGGGGGAAGGCAGAAAGGGAGTAGTGACTGCTCAGTGACTATGGAGCTACCTCTGGGAGTGATGGAAAGTTCTGGAACTAGACAGTGGTGATGGTTGCATGACACTATGAATGTACCTAACACCACTAAATTATACTCTTAAATTGCTAAAATGGAAATTTTATGTTACATGTATTTTATCATAATAAAAAAATACATAGTAAAAATAAGTAGTTACCATGAATAACTACAAAGATTTTTACAGTGTATTCAGACTGTGCTTCCATAGAATCCTGGTGCTCTATGATTAGTGCTAATGTGGAAATTGAATAATAGCCTGCCCCATTCATATTTGAAAAAAATCAATTCCTGAGTAGAATATTCTCAATTTCGAGTTTTCTTCCCACACATTTTTCTTTAACTTTTGACACTGATGCCTCTTATCTATCCTGAGGCCAAATAAAATATTTTCTCTTATTTACTGTAAAAATAAATATAAAGAATAATTTCAAGTTGAAAATATAAGTATCTCTTATAGTCATACAAAGAAACTAAACCATCCCTAATTTTTTTCTTTTTCATTTATTTAGAAAATACAATACTCAATTGTTAGTAAACAAAAAAAGCAGCTTTATATGAAGAGTTATTGTACAACTATGAACTATTTCATTAGTTAGCTCAGAAATGCAAATAGCATCTTAGCTACTGAGCAGCATTGGGTGTTTCGAAGAAACAGGCCCACAAAGCTAAAGTGACCTTGTCATCCTAGGCATCCTGGGATGAGGACCCTATGGCCTTGACCAGAGGCCAACACCCTTTCCTGGTGACCCCTCTGACCAGTCCAACGAGCGCTGTCTTTAGGTCACCCTCATGCTGGCTTAAAACCAGCTAATGTTGACAGAGCACTTAGTATACTAAGAGCTTTATAAGGACTATCTTTTTGATAGTCCTTTTTTTTTTTCCACCTTGAAAGTCACAGTTTATCTTTCTACAATTAGATTAGGAGGGAAAAAAATGAAGAACCCATTGGTAGCAGGAAGAAGCAAGAGTCTTCTAGGATCTGGCATTTGATGAGATAGATATTCAGTTACTGTGCATTTCCATTGTTTTTCCATGGCAGAACATATGGCGGAGACTTGGGAACACGCATGCCTGAAGCCAAGTTACTCTTATGTTCCATAACTATGTTGCTTGCAGGGCTGTTGTTGCCACAGTAGTTGGCTGTGCCCCAGACAAATGAGGTGCTGGTCTGTTCCCACAGATCTTTATCCCAGTCTTCATTGAAAGGAGGGCACTACCAGGTGCTCTCGGCCAGAGGCTCTTGTCCAAGGTTCCTGGTTTGGTTGACAACATCCTGCTCAATACAACTTTTATCGCCACAGCTTGAGATATATGGTGGCTTATTGCGGCCCGAGGAATCTGGTGGTGAGCATTGAAGGGACAAGTAGCCAATTTGTTTGCAACATCAGGATGATTCTTTCTGCACTGGATAAGATGATAAGGAAACCTGCAGGCCCTGATCTGGTGGTTTTTATCATAGGGGCATTGTAATAGCTTTTCAGGGTCCAGGGAATCGACGTAAGTTTCTTCCATGTTGGAAATGATGGAGCTGAATCCAAGTGCTGGTCGAGACAGCCTCTTCCCACAGTCGCTTTCTCTGGACCTCCAGGCCCCAGCAATGCTCACTTCCGTCCCCCCTATCTTTTTAAATTTATTTATTTTTATCGTCAAAACCATCAGAGTTTAATAAAAAATGACTCTTAACAGTTCATCTTAACAAGTGATTAGCCATGATAGTCAAAATGTATACACAAGGCAGTAATCTTCTGTTAATCATTAATGCTCTTTTCTCCTGCAATCATGAGTCATTAACTTCTGGATACTCATCTTTAAAGAGAAGGCTCCATTACTATATACGAACTGTAAAATAACATGTGGAAAAAGGAGATCCCACTCAAGTGGGTAGTAAAAGGGATTCAGAATACAATTCACTTTGGATGATCAATCCTAGAGTTCTATGAAAATGAAGATCAAATGCACATCATTAAGAGTCTCCAGCAGAGAAAGTCAATCTCCCATCCAGGCTTCCTACTTACATGTCCTCTTTGCAAGCCTTTCCCAGATGTTCCCAAAGTGATGTCTCAATATACCTGTCATGGTCTGTAGACAAGAAGCATCCTATTGTCTTCCTGGATCTCCCAGTCACTGGAAAAAGTTGCCAGGTGCTGCCCTTGAGAACAATTTGAAAACTAGAAAAGGTTAGAAAACATCCTTCTGTTCTCTTGAGTGTCTGGAAAGATGGCATCTTGGAAATTGACTCTGTGAGGCAAGAGGTTATAATTTTCATCCATCCTGAGGAAGAAGAAATAGGAGTAGTCCTGGACCATGGTGGCAATGTTCCCCATTCTACAGATGAGAAAACTGAGGCTTGGAGATGTCAAGTAACTTTCTCAAAGCTGCAGAGGTTGTAAGTTACAGAGCCTGAAGGCAAACCCAGGCAGCTTGCTTTGAAGTCTGCTCTTGTAGCCATTAGGTACTATCTTCCCTTTTGCAAAGTAGAATTATCCCATTTCAGGCCCTCTGATAACTGTACAGTTAAGAAATGCTAAAACAAACCACCACCACCACCACCAACAAAAAAAAAACACACAAAAAACCTCTGAAGGAGCAGTTGTCAGAAGACCCCAATTTTTCTTGTAATGTCACCTTTATGTATGGTGTCAACAAAATAGAATTGTCAAGAGGAGAGGGAGCCTAGATGCAGACAAGCAGAACTCAGCAGGAGGAACTCATTGCTCATGGGAGCAGTGGTCTGGTGACCTTCGGGTCAGTCCTCCCTGGCCCCACAAAGATGGAGCTGCTGCAGGGTTGCCACCATCTGCTTAGGTATGCTGAGGCTGCTAATCCAGGTCAGACTCCTGTGATAGGACCTAAGGGGTCAGTGAGGGAGTGGCTACCTCAGGGCATGTGTGAAGGGCTGTCCTGGCCAAGGTGCAAGTGATAGACTTTTCACAAGTCTGGAGAGAAGTCTAGCTACTCCTCATACCCTCTTCACAGGTATCGGAAGAAAACTCTAGAATCTTCCCCTGGATTATCTCTATATATAATGGTTCAAAATGAATTACTGATGATCAATATTTAACTTCAATCTAAAAATATAAGAAATATATTTACCCTTTTAATTTATGGGTTGACACTGGCACCCTCACTGGTCCACTTATCACAGGGTTGTCATAAAGGGTTCTCCTGGTTCCCTGATGGAAGCAAGTGAATGCCCCACGGGGCCCTCACTTATCAGACACATCAACTGTGTTATGTGATCAAATGAGCCTAATTAAATAGAAGTATGGGCTGCATCATCATTACTAACTATGTAAGCACATGTGAGCAGTGAGAAATAACAGAGTCAATGGATACCGTATACCCAAGCTCAACAGCAGCTATCATACCAGGTCAAAACAGTGGCAAAGTAGTCAGATCTGACAAGAAATTGGCACTAAAAATAAAGTTGAAAAAGACTATAGTAATAATTTTATACTCATTATCATTTAAAATGAACCCGACTCTAGGAATATATTATAACTTTAGCTGGTACCTAATGGTAAAACTATCATATTAGCCAAAATTGTATCTATAATTTCTTCAGTGGTGTTTAAAGTTTTGGGAGACATGATGTAAAGCTATCTGAAATTTCACTGGACTAGATAAAAATCAAAAGGCTCCTTTTTGACGTTTTTTAATACAGAAGTATTTCGAGTAAATGAACAAATATTTAAAGGTGCAGACTCAAATTTTTTAATTGATAGAGATGAATTAAAGGGGAGTTTGGAGATCTCAGCTCAGCTGGAATATGCCCTAAATCCTTTACAAGAAACACAACAGCATTTCTCCCCTGATAGTGGCCCACCTATGGCAGTCCTGCCCTCCTGGGTCATACACACACACACTCACACTCTCTCACACACATACATGTTCGCTCTCTCTCTCACAAACTCATATCAACAAGCTCACATACTCTCTCTCTCTCTCTCTCTCTCTCTCACACACACACACACACACACACACACACACTTTCTCACACACACACACATGCTCACATACATACAATCTCATACACACTCTCACACACTTTCTCATACACACCCTCTCACACACTCACATACAAACTCACCCACACTCCTATACACACTCTCTCACACCCTCTCACTTTCTCACACACCCTCATACACTCTCATGTACACAAACACACTCTCACATACTCTCACACACATACACACTCTCAAAACTCTCTCTCACACATATACTCACATTCATTCTTCTCTAAGCATATTTCTTCCCTAAACCTGCCCATGTACCACTTTCCTCACTCCTGATATGCAATTTTATTTTAACAATACTATTATTCCAAACCCTTTTAATAAAGGAACTAGAAAAATATTTATCAAAAACTCCCAAAGATAGCACAAAAAAGAAATACAGACTAATCATTCTACAGATGGTGATACACAATTCTGAAATAAAATATTAGCAAATAAAATATAGTAGTTCTTTATGGGGCGCCTGGGTGGCGCAGTCGGTTAAGCGTCCGACTTCAGCCAGGTCACGATCTCGCGGTCCGGGAGTTCGAGCCCCGCGTCAGGCTCTGGGCTGATGGCTCGGAGCCTGGAGCCTGTTTCCGATTCTGTGTCTCCCTCTCTCTCTGCCCCTCCCCCATTCATGCTCTGTCTCTCTCTGTCCCAAAAATAAATTAAAAAAAAAAAAAATAGTAGTTCTTTAAATAAAAAAGTAGAATTCATTCAAGAATGTAATAAGGGTTAAATATTAGGAAATATTCTCATATAATTCATTATATTAGCAAGTCAAATGATGAAAACAAAGTGATCATCTCAATAGATATAAAGAAACCATTTGGTAAAATTCAATATAAATTACAATAAAAATTCCAAGGAAACAGAAATTTTAACTTGATATGTTTGCATGTGTATACAGGTAAACATGTCCATACACACATACGCTGATATATATGTGCAAGATTAATACATAATTCAAAAGCCAGAATTATGCTTAATGTTAAAGCACTAGAAGACTTCCCATTGGACTAAACACAGTATCATGGTTTTAGGTTATGTGGAAAATCCAATAGAATCAACTGAAAACTATTAGAAACAGTAAGAGAATTTATTAACATAAATGGCTGCAAACTTAACATAAAAATGAGTTTTCCTGTATTCAAGTAATAACCAATTAGAAAAGACATTAAAGTGAAAATATCCCATTTAATATCGCAACCAAAAATAATCCTTCTACTCCCATCCCCCCAAAAAGGAATACATTTTGAAATAACTGTAAAAAGACCACTATGAGGAAAAATTTCTACTCGCTTCTGAAGAAAAACAACAACAAATATTTTAATAGAAAGGAATGCTTGGGGCGCCTGGGTGGCGCAGTCGGTTAAGCCTCCGACTTCAGCCAGGTCACGATCTCGCGGTCTGTGAGTTCGAGCCCCGCGTCAGGCTCTGGGCTGATGGCTCGGAGCCTGGAGCCTGTTTCCGATTCTGTGTCTCCCCCTCTCTCTGCCCCTCCCCTGTTCATGCTCTGTCTCTCTCTGTCCCAAAAATAAATAAACGTTGAAAAAAAAATTTTTTTAAAAAAAGAAAGGAATGCTTTCCTAGTGAATGGCAAGATTAATGAATGAAGTTAATTCCTCCACGTGGATCTCTACATTCTGTGTTATGCCAGTCAAAAATCTGCATCATTTTTTATTTAATAAATCATATTTAAGTTTACCTATAAATTAAATAAGGCAGGATAGCCATAAAATCTTTGAAAAAGGAGGAGTAATGGAGGAGACTAACTCAACTACATATTAAAATACATAATCAAGCTATAGTAATCAAAACTTGATAGGATTACGGGCACCTGGGTGGCTCAGTCAGTTGAGTTTCTGACTCTTGATATCAACTCAGGTCTTGATCTCAAGGTCCTAAGTTCAAGCCCCACACTGGGCTCTGTGCTGGGCATGGAGCCTACTTAAAAACAAAAAAACAAAACTTGCATAGGATTAAATAGAAAATTTAATGGAACAGAGCAGAGAATTGGGGGGAAAAAAAGATCCAATACATGTGGGAGTTTTGTACATGGTAAGAGTAGCATTTTGACTCAGCAAGAAAAGAGATGGATTATTCAATAAACAGTGTTGGGGCAACTGGCTAGCTGTTTGGGAAAAAATAAAACCTGATATCTATTTCATTCCTTACATTAACTTGAATTCCGGATGGGGCAAAGATTTAAACATCAAAAAGATAAAACCATAAAAGCACAAGAAGGAAACTTTTTATAGACAGAAGCCCTCTCTAAGCATGGCACAAAACCTATAAACCATTATGGGAAAGATTAATAAGGTGAACTATACACATTTTAAAGCCTCTAAAGTTAGAAGTAGCTACTAAAATTTAAAACAAACATACACTTTGACTTAGAAATTACATTTCTAGGAATTTATCTTACATCTATACTCAGAAAATGTGGGGGAAGAAAGGAAAGAAAAAGAAACAAAAGAGAACCATATGTGTAAGGATGCTCATTGCAAGATTATTTACAATAGCAAAAGAACCCCTGCAACAATCTAAACATCCATCAATAGGGGACCAATTAAGTAAAATATAGTACTAACAAAGGATGAGCCACATGTAATCACTAAAAAGAACATGGTAAGTCTATAAGTGCTACTCTGGAAAACAAGCCAAAATGCAATTCATTGAAAGGAAGCAAGATACAGATCACAAAAAGGTCATTATGCACACAAGTGTTAACACGAGCATCTATAGTACTTTGTAATGTATAAAAACTTTTTATCTATTATCTATCAATTACATCTCCTTTCTCCCCAGATCACAGCCTCTCTCTCTACCAGCTTTTTCCTCTCAGCAGGTAGAACGTGTTCCAGAGCATTCTCCGGCCCTTTTAATGGCATGGTACAGAGAGATGACAGTGTATGCATGACATACTGAGGATGATTAGATGAGGTTGCACATGCCAGAAGCACCCTGTGGTGGGGGAGCTCCACCCCAAGCTGGGGTGGAGGGGAGCAGTGATCAGTATAGGTATACTATAGCCCAGTATGCTGGTATACTGTGTGGGAGCATTTCCTCAAGAGTCCTGGCAGCTCAAGCCTTGAGTTGTAGATACAAGGGATTGGTTTGCAGGGGAAGGTGAAAGGGGAATCTTGTCCTGACACATTCTGGGTCAGTGGGAAAGACAGGGCAGCATCAAAGGAGGAGTTGAAGGGAGGGATCTGAGGGCTTGCGCCCAGCCAGGCAGGTTCCGGACCTTGGGAAGATATGCCAGCTGTATCCCTTTCCAGGGATTGCAGACAGGATGATGCTTGGGGGCTATTAGGTTTTGTCCCAAGATGAGCAAGTTCTGCCAAGGTGAAGCACGGAAAAAGTGGTACACATGGAGGTATACAGAGGTGGGACTTCCAGCTGCGCTACTTTCTAGTTATGTGACCTTGGGCAAGTTTCATCATGTCTCTAGACAAAGTGATCTCATCTGGGAAATTAGGTTAGTAACTAACTTGCAGGAAGCAGGAGAAGGAAACAAATGTGTGTTGCTTTTGCTTCAAGCATGTAATCCTCTTTTATTTTTGTAACAATCCTGCCTTCAAGACAACACTTACAAGTAGGTATATCAAATTTCATGGGTGCTAAGAAGGTTCCTTAATCCCCCCAAATCTCCTCACATGTCCATATGATCACTAATGCCTAAAACCTCTTCAATCCACAGAAAAGTCTCATTTCTCTCTGTCTTTTCCTCCTTCCCAGTGACCCTCCCTCCCCTTCTCCTCCCTCTAATTACAGGGAAAGAGTATAATATGCAAGTGTCTGGGAGGAGAAACAACATACTGAGTCCCACTCTCCATCAAATGGAAGTAGTCATTACACAACATGACAAATGACGACTTCATATTGTTTTCCAGGTTTTGGTGGAGCAGGCAAAGCGTACCTGATCTGACCTCAGGCTGAATCTAAAACCCAGAAGGTAATATCTGCCTTTAACAGAGAAATTCAAAACAAGGCACCAGGAGCTAAAAATCTCAAGTCCTGGAGAAGAGCTAAATCTCAGGGTCAAGAAACCAGCAAAATTTATTCTCACTCAAGTGAGTTGGGCAACTCTCCAGAGCAGCTGTCCTGTGTGTAGTATTCTGACAATCTAGACTTTCTTCCATCTGAGGCTTGTCCATCTCAGCTCAGGACCTCCACACCAGCCAGGAAGGGAGAGAGCTTGGAAAGACATGAAGGAAGAAGTGACCCATGTCACTTCTCCTAAGAAGAGTGTAACTATTGGAGGTTGGGGGCAGCAGAAATGTCCGGAATTGCTGAAAGGAAAAGAGAACCAGATGCTGGTGGTGCCTCCAACTCCAACAGAGGCCAGCTCTGTTGAATCTCAGCAGGGCCCAGGAGTGTGGACAGGGCTAAGCTTTGGCCTGAGGGGCACATGAGGGGGCAACTTCCCTTGACAAACTTTTATGTAGTTCCCACTCCTCCCAGGCTCTGTGTTAGGCATACAGATGTGGAGGGACACAGCCCTGACTTTGGGAAGCTCATACTCCAGAAGCAATTTTGAATCTTAGCATAACATCTAAGTTTATCATATGAGCAGCAAGGCATGTTTCTAATCAGGGCCTCCAGGGTCCTGCAGCTGCCAATTCTCAGTGTGATCTGAGGAAATTTACCTCAAACCAGAATGCTGGGCTGTGTCTGGCATCAGTTGTTGACCGCCAGGCTCAATATCATGAGCCCATTCACTGCTGCAGCCCAAGTGCTGCTGCCCTAAGCCTAGCTACAGTAGCAGCCAGGGGAGAACAAAATTTAATCAATTGAAGAAGCCAGTGAGAATAGCTATTCAGCATCATTCAGATCTCATAACTCAGGTGGCTGAAACTTTCATCTGTGTTGGCAGTAGTTCTCAGATTATGGTCCCCAGACCAGCAGCATCAGCATCACCTGGAAACTGGTTAGAAACGTTAATTCTCTTAGTTTTGTTGTTTCCTTTGCAGTGAACACTGAACACACTGTGTGTTAGCCAATTTTACAATAAATTATATTTTAAAAATAAAATAAAATGTTACTGTATTTAAAGTATATAAAAATTGAATATATTTTCATCAAAAACTGTAAATTATGATCAGTATAAGAATAAATATTTTTAATTAAAAAAAAAGAAATGCTAATTCTCAGTCCCCATTCCACACCCACTGAATTTAGAATCTGGGTTTTAACAAGCCCTCAAGGTGATTCTGATGCATGTGCAAGCTGAAGACTTTTTTTTTCTTTTACAGTAATGTCAAATTTACTCTGCTAAATATACAAATTGGATTTGTGTATTTACTGCACAGTAAACAGAAGTTTCTTGAACTGATTGATGGATAGGGTTAAGAATGCTTTTGAGTAGATAGACATACTTGAGAACTATATATTTGAGCAGAAATGTGGAACCTGTATAATTTCCAGTAAAGGCTCCATACATACCTTCCCAAACATCCATGGTAGAGCCTCACACTAAATATTTTAGATACTCTGATCCTCCTTTCACTCACCCCCAACTCCCCACCCCCACCATAAAATCCAACATACCTTACTGCTTTGCATGAGGCTAGCATTCAGGCTTTCTCCTATCTGGGTAGGACAAATTTCTTGAAGATGGGAAGAAACATCAAATTAATATTAATATCAAATCAAGCCCCCTCAATAAGAATCACTCTGGTGTGACAGGTTCCATCTCCAGTCCATGCCATCTCCCAATTCAACATATTAATGTCGTGCTGACCTTCCTAACCCTATCTTGCACGATCAGCCAGGTACTATGAATAATAAAACAGACGTAGAACTGGCAGAGAGTAGCACCCCTTCCTTCACCTAGGACTAGGGTCTGAGCCAAACTCTGCTGTGGCATGTCCCTCTGAAGCAAGTTTGGTGCATTTCAGGTTTTCTACTGGGTCGAAAGCAGAGGCTACTAGACTTTCCAGGAAAACCCAGTTACATCATTATTGGATATTTTCTTGTCCTTCACATGCACACACAAAATGTATTCAGACCAAAACTTTCAAAGACAGGGAGAGTTTCACTTGATAATGAGGAGCATTGCCTCATGATTTCTCCATTGGTCAATTGCCTGAGTAAGTGTGACACAATTTCCAGTAAACAGACCTCATTCCTACTTTCTCTGCTATCCCAGTGAAGACTTAGGGATTCCTAAGAGAATACAGCTTGGGAAAAGTAAGCTGTAGAGGTAATAAGAATTCCCCTACAAATCTTCCTGTGTGATGGGGCAAGTTATCTAACTTGTCTGCATGTCAGTTTCCTCATCTGTAATATGGGAATAGTATTAGGAACCTGAAGCAGTTTGACATATAAGTTGTTGCTTAATGAGTAACTGTTGACTGAGAAAAAGAATAAGAAGTAAGGGATAAACAATGCCAGCTACAACACAGAGTCACAAGGCTTAGACTTACACAGCCAGGGGATAAGTCTTAGAGGTCTGACAGTTCACACAGCCCTTCACTCCAGACTGCATCTTGGCCAGGATGTCTGAGGGATATGGCTTCTCTTCCTGGTTCTGCTCTATTTTTTACAGCTCCCAATGCCAGAGTGCCCCGTGGGTGCCCCTTGTCACCCAGAAAGCAGGCAGCTTTTTCGGTTCTCCTCCCCCAGGTTGGCCACAAGGTATGGCCTCAGTCCACAGCTGCACTTGGCCTCCTTGGCTCTCTCATTAATGGTGGGCCTTTGCCTTCATTCCAGGCTTCCTTCTCCCTCAAGCCTCTCCTGTTTCTTGGGAATAGCTGGGTTTCCTCCCAACCATCCCCACCTAGCCCTTGCCTTTCACTTTGGGGATCTGCATCTAAAACTCTCTATTGAGAGCTCTCAGTAGACACAACTGGTTCTGAGAAAGACACTGAAAATAAATTCTCTGTCTTTAGGACTTTCTTAGTAGTCAAACGCAATTAAATACCCCACTAATAACAAGTAGATTTAACTATTCTTTGAGCTCCACAAAGATTAACTCATTTATTCCTCATACCAACAATAGGAGGCAAGGAGTATTATCACCATTATACAGATGAAGGAACAAAGACACTGAGATGTTGCATAACTTGCTCAAATTTATACAATGAATAAGTCATAGAGCAGGGCTACAAACCCAGGCAGTCTATGACTTTAACCACTGTAATATGGTTGCCTCTTAATGTGCTACTGCATCTTCTCCATCCCTGCATAATTTCAACCTTTGCTGATGGCAAGGAGGCCTATCAATGTATCCAAATCAGTTAGGAACAATGACTGGTGAATCTAAAATGGAACAGGGAAACTGGAAATGTTCAAATTCATGTTATTTTTCAGATTCTCTGAACAACTGGTTCCTGGAAACGTGAAAAGACCACATACTTGGATTTAGAAAGTTCAGGATGTCTTATCTCTATTATGAGTTCTGTTTATTATGTCCTGGGGAAGGTTATGTAAGTGCTTTAGCCTCAGTTTCCTCATCTTTAAAATGGAGATAATAACAATAACTTGTTGGCCCTCAGTCCAACAATTGGCCTTTTAGTTCTATTCTGTACTGCCAAAGCAGGAAACCTAAAAATCACATTTTTTTTTCAGCCTCTTATGCTGGCTGCAGGCAGGTTAGTCTCTGCCAAAGGGAGACTCTGGAGGGAGATTAAAAGCAACAAGAAAAGAGGGTCATTTTTCTGCTTCTGACTCTGGGAGTGGCTGCAGCAGGCGCTTGCTATGGAGGCCCTGGAGGGTAATTATGGGCTGTTGCAAGAATGATAGTGATCATCATAACAGCAGGGTGGGTGTGATGGTGAGAATGATGACTATAAGACCAGGGGTGGGGTGTCTGTGACTGACTTTTCTGGAGACACTGCAGAAAGAGAATGACATGCTTAGGGCTTTAATAGCTCGTTCTGGTCACAGAACCAGAGCTTCTGTGTTGGCCTAAAGGGATCTCTTATCTTTGCAGCCACAGGAGGGATATAGTCCCAAAATTCTACCCCACAGGTTGGAGATTTGCAATGTAATTTCAGTTCATGAGCTCATCAGATTTTATGTGAGAGTTTGAGGATTGATTGGGAAGGAGTGGGTGGGAGCCTGAGAATTGGAATGGGGCCATCTGGATAGACTCATGCAAATCTGAGAAATTCCTGATCCCCCCAAGTCCCCTTGTCAATAGGAACACTCCTTCCTCCTCTAGCTGAGAAGACTTGTCTTCCTTTACAAGAACATCCTTTTTTTTTTTCAGGTTATTTATTTATTTATTTATTTAGAGACAGGAGAGAGAGACAGTGTTCCACACTGTCAGTGTAGAGCCTGACTCGGGCTTGAACTCATGAACTACAAGATCACAACCTGAGTTGACATCAAGAGTTGGACAATTAGCCAACTGAGCCACACAGATGCCCCTCAAGAAGATTCTTTTAATAACTTCACCCAAAGAAGTTGCCTTAAAAGAGGTTGCAGTTCTCAAGATTCACTCTCTCCAAACTTCATGGCCTCCAGACTTATAACCAACATCAGAGTCAGAGTCTAAGGGCAAAGTGTTCTAAGGGCCAAAGATTAACGTCTGGCCTTGAAGGATACAGCTTTATATGCCTAAATAAGTGCAAAATTTTGTTCACTTATATTGGAAAAACCCTGAGAAGTATACGTGGAAATGGATTATAAGACTGTTGGACCAAGTAAGATGAGCAAAATATTGGATTTGGGCCAATTGAGGTACATACCAGAGATGGATAACCACTTGAACTTTATATTTCTCCTTTTGGGAAGAGATTAAAAGTATATTGGTTTAGGGGAGCCTGGGTGGCTCAGTCAGTTGAGCATCTGACTTCAGCTCAAGTCAGGATCTCACCATTCATGGGTTTAAGCCCCACATCAGGCTCTGTGCTGACAGCTCAGAGTCTGGAGCCTGCTTTGAATTCTGTGTCTCCCTCTGTCTCTCTGCCACTCCCCAAATTGTGCTCTCTCTCTCTCTCAAAAATAAATATATTTTAAAAAGTATATTCATTGTATAAGGGATAGCACATTGTGGTAAATGGAAGCATGAGTTTGTTTATATTGCTGATCAAAGTTTAAAAAAAGTAGAAAAGTATATACAGATGCTGAGTAGCCAAAAGGGTGGGTGTTCCAGATGTTAATCTTGGTCCCTCAGCCTCACACTTGTTCTTTTGTACTCTTCTATATGGCCAGGACTAGATGCTTGAAAACTACACTTTCAAAACTCCCTTGTCAGCTGACTTCTGTGAAAAGCCATCAAAGGGAGGCACTGGCCAGAGATCAGAAGACAGGTAGAAGAATGCAGCTCTTTCTCTGCTTCTGGATCTAGGAGTGACCATATTGGGACTGGAGGCTACTGCAGGTGACCATAGTGTCCTGAAATAGTGTGGATTGCTGCAGCTGCAACAGCAGGTAACCACAGGTCCCTAAAATAGTGACAGTGGTCACTACAGCTGAGGCAGTTGCTGTAGCAACAGTGGAGGGTGAGGCATCCATGCCTTGGGCTGAGCAGCAGTATTGTGGTTCTACCCAGCAAAGAGGTACAGCAGTAAAGCCCCATCAACCTCAGTAGTGAGAACACACCAATGGGCTCTGGGTAGCATCATCTTCCCCTTTTGTTCCTCCAGACCTTACAACTTTTGTAACCCATTTTCTGTAACCAATTTCCTCTATTTGAAATACCTAGGTGGATTTCTGTTTTCTTAACTGGACACTGGCACAAGGAGAGAGAAATAGAATTTTCTTCCTTATATGGTTATTGTATCGAAGAAGACAAACATTGCTCAGTACAGCATCTGACCCAAAAAAGGTAACTCTACAGTCTCATATTTAGTTGTTAAACCAAAAGTTGTTAAGCATCAACTTTGTGCTTGGAGATTTTGTTGTGACAAGTCTAGGACATCTGAGGTGGGCACAGAGAAAAGAGAAGAAAGCCATGCTCAAGGAGTCTTTGAGATAAAGATTGGAAATGACAGTTATTAAACTATTGTATATTACCTCCAAACCCTTCTATATGCTGATCTTTGATACTGGTGCTGGAACTCTGGAAAACACAGGTTTTCTTTGTCATAAACGAATGATTCCTGTTAAGTCCTACCAATTGGAGCTCCAGAGGGAGACTGGAAGACAGGAGGGAGACAGAACTATGTTCCTTCCTTCCTGCTTGCTTGCTTGCTTGCTTCTATCAGGATGCCCCAGCAATGAGTCTTCACTCCAGGAGCAGTAGGTTCCAGTTTCCAGCTACTTCCAGCCCTCCAGACATAGTCCCAGTACATCCCTGCAGATGCATCAACACTATCCAGGCACTATCCTTGTCCTCCACAGTGCTCCTCCCAGCTTCTAGTTTCCAATCACTTAGAGCTCTACCACTGCCTCCTCCTAACTTTTGGGGTTTGTGGCTTCTTACTGCAGGGTTCCTTGTTGGCCTTTTAAGTCCTCCAATTACTGTTTATATGATTCCTTATATTAAATTCCCTCTGTTAAAATAACTAATGTGGTTCTGTTTTTCTGACTGGACCCTCCTGACACAAGGGACAGTGCATGAGGAATGTCTAGATGGAGAGTTAAGGAATAAATACTGACCCTGAACCACACAGTCCCAATATTTAAGGTTCTCCACAGTTGCAAAAGTCAGGTCTAAACCCTTCTTCCTTAAATGTGAGTGTGTTGGTGATTAAATGAAAGACTCTGAGCTGATTATAGATACTAGGGAACTAATAAAAAAATGAAAAGCTAAAAACTTCATTTCAAACTATAATCATTTTACTTTCCAGTAGTATTAATACATCTCTTGTATTAATATATATTAATGTATGTACATTAATCTGAATATAATATGTTTGCATTGTCATGATTATGGTTTTTTTATGATAATTAATGCATTATCATGGGCAATACTTTATCAGACACTTTTGCTGTAAAACAAACCACCCCAAAACTCAGGGCTTAAAACCACTATTTATGTCATTCATGATTCTGTGGACTGGCAACTTGTGCTGGGCTCAGTTGCATGATTCTTCTGGTATCAACTAGACTCATTCATGTATTGCCAGTTGGCTGCCAGTCAAACAGTATGAAAAGAGCTCAAAAATCCATGAGGAAAAGAGATTCAGAATTCCTTTACATTACCTGTAGGTCGCTGAACAGGGTGAATAGGATCCACTGAAAGAGCTCTAGACCACAAAAGGGTAAGGCAATGGGAGAGAAGATATCCAGGAAAAGGTTTCCAATCCTCCTCATGCCTTTCGAGAACACTTTTCTCTCTACCCTTAATTTCTTGTTCTTGAGTTCTCCATAACCTCCTCTGGTGGCCACTTCGGGACATACACCTGTTCTTTTTTGCCTTTTTGCACTGATTGATGACTTCCTCCCTCTACACCTCTCTCCCCATGTTTACAGTCATTCTCTTAAATCCCTTCTCCTCTTTTTGTCTTTTTTTAACGCCTATTCTGACCCAAAGAATGTCTTCCCTTTCCTCCTTTCTTCCTTCCCTCCCATAAGTCCTCCTACAGGCCTCCTCCTCCCTATTTTTATCAGAAATATTTGTTATCAGAAAGACTGCATTGCTTTGAAAGGGAAGAATGGTGCTTATCTGTGGTGCATTTACATGAAGGGAAGGAAAGAAAGATTAGACAAAAAAAGAGCCAGTTTTAGCAGCTTCTCACATTCCTGGAAATTCCTAGAAACTCCCTCACAAACTGAGGCTCAAGGGAAACTCTGCTTTTTACTGTTATTGCTCTCGTTTTGCTTTCTCCCCCATTCTGCAAATGCTCAGTATTTTAATTACGTGATGAGTTAAATAAGCTTTGTGGATTCTAACAATTCTAATATATTCCCCACAAAATAATTCATTTTTATTTCCAAATTGATTTACAAACCTTTTTTAAAAAAAATTATAAGTTGGAGACACTCTTGTCTTAGACTAGATTCCCAAGAAACAGAGTCTGAGATAAGAATCCATGCTAAACTGATTCATTAGGATATGGTGTCAGGAAAAACCAGTAAGGGATTGGGGAAGGGGGACCAAGGAAAAGAAGGAAGGGAAGCAATAGTGTCATCCCTCAGTCAAGATCTGCTCCCAATGGGATGAAAATCCTCAAGCACCTTAGGTGCTCTGGGGGCCTCTGGCAAAGTGAGTTTTAAGGTACCTGAGGGAACTCCTCTGACAAAAAGGCCCAAGTTCTAGCTGTTAGGGATGAAAGTATCCAAGGAAATAGCATGCAGGAAAACAGTAAAGGACTCACGGGGATATTAGTGGAGCACCGACAGTTTTTACTACCTTCCTGCATTACCTACTTTTGTTAGTGCTTCATACGTGTTTGCCCTTGTTTGTTGAATGAATGAACAAATAAATGAGTGAATCTGGCTTCATAGATATAATCTTTGCTAAGAAATAAGATCTTTCCTCTCATCTCCAATGTGTTCTTTAGTTTTAAAATTTTGCTCTTTTGTCCTACTTTTCCTCCTTACATTTTTGTAAATAATAAAATACAGTTAACACGCAAGGAGTGCTTAATTGTGCCAGTACTCATTTGATTTTATTTAGGGGGTGCTTGGTATGATCCAAGTATTTTATTTGATCCTCATAAAAGCCCCCTTGAGGTCAGTAGCATTGTTATCCCCACGTTTAGATGGGGGTTGCACACAGATTAAATAACAAGCTAATAAGTGAATGTAGATGTACCTGACTTTTCCCTCCCCTTCCCTTCCCTTCCCTAGACTTTTCACCCTATCCTTTCTACACACACACACACACACACACACACACACACACACTGATTTTAATACCCATTCATTTTAATGGGAGTCATTTACAGATATCAAGTCCCAGGGAGTTTATCAGGGAGGCAGGGAGGTGCCTTGGTTAAAATAACACTGTGCAGTAGAACAGAAAATAAGATGTCACGGCAAACTAAACATCTTCACTTTCACAACAAACAAAAGAGCCGCCTGAATATAGACTTGAGCTGGTCAGAAGTTGCCAGAACTTTTAGCAGGAGCCAGGTGTCGGTGCTCACCTGAACCTCAGGGAGGCCCAAAGCATGGGGCAGGGAAGCTGGGCGTCCCCACTGTGGTCATTCCTCGGCTTCTCTCTATGGTCCAGTCAACTCAGATATTTGTCCAGAAAGTGAAGATGTTTAGTTTGCCATGACATCTTATTTTCTGTTTCACTGCACAATGCTATTTTCACCAGGGCAACCAAGCTCTCTGATAAACTTTGAGAACATCTGAGCCAGCTTGACAGTGAAAAGACTCCGTGCACTCTGAGTTTTATATATTTATATATTTCACTTTATTCCATGTTTAGTATGACTGAGTAACCAGTTCAATAAAAAAAAAAAAAAGAAAGTGGGGTGGGGAATCAGTATGGATTGCATAAGAAAGCAGCCCTGTTTCCTGCAGACTGTCTCCCAACAGCTCCAATATTCCTTTCAAAGTACAGATTCTTAACACAGATTGAGTGCGATGGGCATCAGATACTTCATCCCAATTCACATTATGGCTCTGAATAGGAAAAGCAAGAGTGTACCTCTTCAGATAGTCAGAAGGCGCATGCCTCCAAGGACTGTACTAACCAGGCAATGCAGAAGCAATAGAAGATCTCTGTGAGGGCTCAATCCTCACTGGCACCAGAGCAAAGACATCAAAAATATGCAACAAACCTTCTTTCTTAAGTAAGACCACAGGAGCTAGTGGTATTTCCAGGGGCATGCCAGGAGTCAAAGCAAGCCCACCTCACCCCTGGCTGCCTATATTTTCACCCCCTAGGTGGGCGGTCCCCGTCAGTTTCTCCCACCCTCACTTTTGGTTTTCAGAGGGCTCCTTTTTCACCTCCCATTTCATTTAGAAAAGATTGGATTTGAATTTCATCTTATCTCCCCATCTTGCAATCTGGCATCTGAGTAACATAGAATTAAAAGACGGAGAACTGGAAAGAGCTTGAGAGGTCATCTGGCATGATTCCTACCCAATGTAGAGATCCTTCTTCTGGAATACATACGATGATGATGGTCTCACTACCTCATATTGCATGCCTATAAAACTGTTGCATAGTATCTGCCTGGGTAGAGTTTCTAGCTGTGTGATTTTATTTGAATGGTCTTTGTCTTAAATCTGTCTTCTTACAGGTTTACACATTTAACACCTATGATACTGTCTATTAATGTCACCAACTCCAAAATACAATGGCTATTTCCTTCTGAAGTTTTGAGCAATTCTGTTATGGGCTGAGGTGTGTTCCTCTGAAATTCATATGTTAGAGTCTTAGGCCCCAGTACCTCAGAATATGACTTTATTTGGAGAGAGGGCCTTTAAAGAAGTGATTGAGTTAAAATGAGGCTGTTAGTGTTGTTTCTAATCCAGTATGACTGATGTCCTTATAAGAACAGGAAAAAGACACAGGGTGTACATGCACAGAGGAAAGACCATCTGAGGACACAGCAAGAAGGTGGCCATCTGCAAGGCAAGGAGAGAAGCCTCATAAGAAAGAAAACCTGCTGACACCTTGGTCTTGGATTTCTAGTCATTAGAACTGTGATAAAATAAATTTCTATTATTTAAGCCCCATAGTCTACGATACTTAGTTATGGTAGTCCTAGAAAATTAATACAACTTTCACATCAGACTTATATCCAGACCAAAATTTCTCCTTGTTGCTTTCTTTATTCTCAGAGATGAAATCATTAAAGCAATTTAAAAAGTTATCAGTCCAAACTTCCAATATAAGACTTACCTGATAAATGCTATTACTAATAGATATAAATAAATCTCTGTTCATTCATTCAGTCATTCATTCACCACTCATTCAGCACCTGCTATAGACCAGGCCCTGCACTAGGCACTGAGATCTCAAAACTGAATATTATCAGTCCCCTTTGTCTAAATGCACAGGTGATTACACAGCAGCACTACACTGAATAAATTCCAATCTGGAGGTATGTATAGGTGAGAGATAGCATAGGAGTAAATGGTTAGGGGCAGGGAGAGAGAAAGCAAAGAGGTGGTGTACTAAATAATACAAGTACAGAAGAATGACCAAAAGTTGGCCAGTGTGCAAGAGGGGGAAAGAGCTCTCCAGTGTGCTCAACTCCAGGAAATAAACCCAGAAAAATGAGGCAGGGCCTGATTAGATGGGCTCCTATGAGCCCTGCTCAGGAGCTTGGATTTTATTTCCCAGGTACCAGGGAGTCACAGAAGGATTTTCAGCAGGGGAATGGTTTCCTTGAATTCACACTGTCACCAGTCCACCTGATCTTTGAGCCTTGCATTCAGCCTCCATCCTTCAGCACAGGTAGATGGGACACACTCCCACAACCATGTTGCTTCTGTTTCCCTTCTTGTAAAAATTATCTCACAGTCACTGTAAAACATGTAAGCAATGCAGAGGTTTACAGAGATAAACATGGAAGAGACTGGCCCTCTCTCACACCTCACTCTCCCTCAGAGGCAATTTGGCGAGCATCCCTCCGGTGCCATTTGTGTGTATCTGGACACAAGTATGTGTCTATCTATACAAGGTTTTCGAATACCCGAATGGAATCATACCTTCTGATGTGCTTTTTCACACAGCAGTATTCTTGGAGACCTTTCCATACCAATTCTTATAGACATTCCTCTTTTTATCATCAGCATAATATTCCATGCTATAGCTGTACCATAATTAACTTAGCCATGCCTTCCAGATAGACATTAAGTTGTTGCAAATATTTTTCTATTAAAAAACATGAAAAAACGAGTATTTTGGTGCAATTTTAATCTCTACTTTTCAGATAAGGAAACTGAAGCTTAGCTTAAGTAAACCAAGTCAGCACAGATAAGGCATTGCAAAACTGGTTGGGAACGTACATCTGGCTATTCCTGAGTTCAGAATCTTCATTTTGTATCATAACTAGCTCCATATGTAAACATATTAACCTGCAGGTTTATAATTTTCATCATACTTAGAAAATCTTTCAGCTGTTAATTCTTCAGTTATTTTTATACCCTCCCCAGCTTTTTTTTTTCCTTGCACTCTAATTATACATATACCAGGCCACTTGATTTTGACACACAACTCAATACTCTGTTCTTTTTTTCAATCTTTTCTCTTTGTGTTTCATTTTGGATACTTTCTATTATGTCTTAAAGTTTACTAATCTTTTTTCCTGAGTTATTTTGTTGTTAATCCCATATAATGTATTTTGCATCTCAGACACTGCATTTTTCATCTCTAGAGTTTAACTTGGGTCTTTAAAAAATTCTTTCATAGATGTCCTCATCACATTTTCTTCTACCTTCTTGAACACATGGAGTATATTAATAATAGTTGTCTGAATGTCTTTGTTTAGTAATTCTATCATCTGTGCCATATCTGGAGCTGTTTTTAATAAATTGATTTTTCTACTTATTATGGATTATAGTTTTGTGCTTCTTTGCATGCCTGATAATGTTTAATGAGATGTCACTGTGATTTTTATGTTGTTAGATACAGGAATGTTTGTGTATTCCTTTATATAGTTCTGGTCTTTATTCAGGGACACTGTTAAATTTCCTGGAAACAATTTGATTTTTTCAAGGATTGATTTTCAGTTTCTTTCAGTGGACCCAATGCACCCTTAATCTGGGAACAATTTGACCCCTCTATTTAAGCAATACCCTTCAGAGGACTCCACTCAGTGTCCAGTGTGCTCAGAGCTTTTGCCACTCTAGCATGGAAACCAATTGTTTCTGCTTACTCATTTCCAGTGGTTCTTCTCCTGGGCTTGAATGGTCTCTTCACTTACATGCCCTGATCAGTACTCAGTTAAAGATGCAAGAGGAATCCCCTGAATTCTCTCTAGCTTTATTCTTTGTGCAACTTTCCCTTCCCTGGTACTCTGTCCTCAGACTTTCTGCAAATTTGGTCTCCCTGAACTCTGAATTATTTCCTCAACTCAGGAAGACTACTGTATTATGTGTTTCCCCTTCCTGTGCTGGAAACTCTAAACGGTAACCTGGAACAATCAGGCTTACCTCATTTGTTTCTCTTCTCTCAGGGATCATTGCTTAAATTAAAATATCAGACCAGTGTTCCTCAAAACCATCAAGGCCATTGAAAAGAAGAAGAGCATCAGAAACTGTCACACTCTACAGGAGCCTACAGAGACATGATGATATATGATCTATAATGTTGTATCCTGGATAGGATTCTGGGGCAGAAAAAGACATTAGGTAAAAACTAAGGAAACCTGAGTAAAATATCAACTCTAATTAATCCATCAATATTGATTCATTGGTTGTGACAAATTTATCACATCATGTGATATGTTAACAATACAGTTAATATATGCAGGATGTACAGAACCCTTCTGTATTATCTCCCCAACGTTTTTGTACATCTGAAACTATCCTAAAATAAAAAGCTTATTTATTTATTTATTTATTTACTTACTTACTTACTTACTTATTTACTTACTTACTTACTAACTTACTTAGAGAGTGCAAGCAGGGGAGGGGCAGAGAGAGAGTGAGAAAGAAAGAATCCCAAGTAGGCTCCAGCCTGATTCAGGGCTCAATCTCACAACCCTGAGATCATGACCTGGGCAAAAATCAAGAGTCTGACACTTAACCAAATGAGCCACCAGGTGCCCCAGGGGAGTTTAAAAGCAATAATAAAGCTGATTAAACACTGGCCTACTTTCTGTTATCACTATGCACCTGCAATTGTAAGCAATATCAGTGATAAAAAAAAAAATCTCTTCCCCACTGGGAAGCATCACCCCTCAACCCCTAATTCTCACCCTCCACCCAGGTTACCCCAAATTTGATGTAGCATTGGTCACTTTAATCAATGCTGGTAAAATTGTGCAAATGACATCAGGTCCCTATTACCAGTCAAACTTAGGCCTAAAGATTCCTGATCCTCCAATAAAGATATACTCCTTAATCTTACACGCAGCTCATAAGTGCCTGTGCTAACAATCAATCAGACCATCAACGAACACTTAATTCCTCAATACACATTACCCATTATGATTCAGTATAAGAATCACTTAGAATCATGGTTCTCAGCTCTGACTACACAGCGGAATCACCTAGAGAGCCTTAAGAAATCCAGCACTCTAGGGGTGCCTGGGTGGCTGAGTCGGTTAAGCATCCAACTTTGGCCCAAGTCATGATCTCATGGTTCGTGAGTTCAAGCCCCACATCAGGCTCTGTGCTGACAGCTTGGAGCCTGGAGTCTGCTTCAGATTCTGTCTCCCTCTCTCTCTGCCCCTCCCCAGCTCATGTCTCGCTCTCTGTCAAAAATAAATAAAAACCTTTAAAAAAATAAAAAAAGAAAGAAATCCATCCCTCCAACCCAGACAGCTACACCAGCCTCTGGGAGCAAGGCCACGGCATCAGACTTTTTTGAACTCCCTGTATGATTCCATTCACAGCCAGGGTTCAGAAACGTACACAGAGCTTTTCAAGGTTTCCCTGGGAGGGCCTGATTCAGGCAGTCTGGGATGTGACCTGGGAATCTGCTTTTTTACCAAGCACTGCAGAGATTATTTTTTCATCAAGTTTGGGAACATTCCTTTACAGGACCAGATACGGAGCCATTGTGTATCACAGCCTCTGAGTGACTCCATTTGTAGTTCTGTGCTTTCATTCATGAGTAACCATATCTTTTTAAAGGTGCTTTTAAAAAAGAAAAGTCACACACCTTTGAATTTGCTGTTATTAGAGTAGATCTTAAAAGAAACTTGGTTACCTAGACATGTTTTATCTACCCGGTCACTGTAACAACCAAAGCCACTCATCCACACTTCCAAACACACCTAGAAGAGAATGTACTGCCCTAGTTGAGAATCCCTTGGCTGATGCTCAGAGTCCAGCTCCAAAATCTCTACCAAGCAGATACTGACTTAAATTTAGGGATGAAGAGCTCATTATTTCCATAGGCAAGCCATTCAATCTTTGGACAGCTCTGGACAACAGAAGTGTTCAGCACCATCTCAGTCTGCTCAGGCTGCCCTGACAAAACACCACAGACTATGTGGCTCAAAGAGAAATTTATTTGTTCACAGTTATGGATACTGGAAATCCAAGATCAAGATGTCAGCAGGTTTCATCTCTCCTAAGGCCTCTCCCTTTGCCTTGCAGATGGCTGCCTCCTTGCTGTGTCCTCACATGGCCTTTTCTCTGTGCATGAATGTCCCTGGTGTCTCCTCCTCTTCTTACAAGGACCCTAATCCTACTAGGCCAGGGCCATATCTGTGTGACCTAACCTCAAGTACCTCTGTAAGGTCCTATCTCCAAATATAGTCATGTTAGAGGTTATGAATTTGGGGAAAACACAGTTCATAACATACTCACTCTCATAAGTTCCCTCAGTGCTGAGCTTTACACATGAGCAGGAAACCTGCAGTCACTCCAAGGAACTGACAGTCCTCCCACTTTTCCCAGGCCTCAGAGCTTGGGGACACTCTGGAGCTTCCCTCTTTTTATGGACTTTGAATCCTTATTTGCTGCCTATATGTCTTACTATGCTCACCCCCAAATAGGCTTAAAATGAACTCTGAGAATCCCATGGAAACCCATCTTTAGTTTAAAACAAATAGGATAGGGACACCTAGGTGGCTCAACTGGTTAAGGGTCTGACTCTTGATTTCAGCTCAGATCAGGATCTCACAGTGGTGAAATCAAGCCCCATGTTGGGCTCCTTGCTGGGCGTAGAATCTGCTTGGAGTTCTCTCTCTCTCTCTCTCTCTCTCTCTCTCTCTCACTTCCTCTGCCCCTCCCCCACTTGTTCTTGCTCTCTCTCTCTCTCTTTCTCTCAAGAAATTTTTTAAAAAATTAAAATAAGGGAGGAGCCAAGAAGGCAGAACAGCATGGAAGTTTTTTTGCATCTTGCATCCATGAAATACAGCCAGATCAACATTAAAGCATCCTGCACACCTACAAAACTGGTTTGAGGATTAACACAACAATTTGCACAACCTGAACCACAGAACTCAGCAGGTACACGGCATGGAAAGGTGAACTGAGGGAGAGAGAAGCCACAGAGGGCAGGGAGCTGTTTTTGCTTGTGGAGAAAGGACAGAGATGGGAGGAGAGTACAGGAAAAGCACCCCCCCAAAAGCAGCTGGAGACAAAGTGGAAAAGTAGAAACAGTCACAGGGACTGAACTAAAAAGGGAGAAAGGACAAAGGAGAAAGTCTAAATTCCATTAAGACTCTATAAATAGGGGGAGTGCAGAGTCTGAAAGTCCACAGTTCAATACTTGGTGGTGCTCTGGTGTAAAGGGCGAATCCCCAGGAATAGAGTGAGGTTCAGGGATCCTCAGGCCACACAGGGAGAGGTGGTTCTCTGCTCAAAGGACATTTGATGGGGGCTGTGTGGCCACCAGGTCCCAGCAAACCCCAGAGAACAACCACACTGGTCAGTGCAGGAACAAGGTCATTGGGGGTGAAGGCTGGTGCCAGATGTGTGTTGTGATTTTCCATAAACCTGGAAACACTGCTGCTACACGATCGCATGAACTTTTTCTGGGGCAGGCTGGCACCCAGCTGCAGTCTCTGGGTATCGGCAATAGCACAGTCCCGTGAACGTTCCTGGGTGTGGCTGGCACACGGCCAATGCCTGTGAGACCCTCTTGTAGAGGACCTGAGTGGGTCAAAGCTACAGTCCCTCAGAAGTGAGGGGTCAGGAAACACGGCCCCATCTGAGATAAAACTCAGGAGGGAGGTGCCACTGGGCAACCTGATGGCTTGGTCACAGATAGCATAAAAGCAGGGAGTGGACTGAAGCTGGAGACAAAGGACAGGTACGCAATTGCTGATCAGAGAGAACAGAGTTCTGATACTAGAGACTGGTAGCTGGGTGATGCCATTTTCACTCCCCTGGGGGGCATGCGCATACACACCTACAAGTACCACAACAATCCACCCCAGTAAGCTAAGCAATGCCATCTAGTGGAGAATGGAGTCATTACACTAAGCCCCGCCCAAACTGAGCCAACATCGCTCTTCAGGAACACCACAAACCTCTCCGCCTTTACAGACTATAAAGTGCTTCATAGTTTGACTCCTAGGGGAAAACAATGTAATTTCAATCGTATTTCAGTCTGTTCACTGGTCCATCTATTCAATTTTCTATTTTTTTCTTTTCTTTTTCTTGAATACAGAAAGAGAAAAAAATTATTTTTATTTTCTATTTTTCTTTAATTTTTTTTACTGCATGTTTTTACTTTTTTATAAATTTTTCAAATTCTGTTTGACTTCCATCGTTTCATTTTATTCTATTTCATTGTATTCATTTTTTCAAATATTCAAATGTTTTCCTTTTCTTTTTCTTTTTTCTTTTTTCCCCCTTTTTTCTCTATTCTATCAAGCTCCTTTCAGCAACCAAACCAAAACACAACTAGAATCTAACATCATTTATTTGATGTGTGTGTGTGTTGTTGTTGTTTTTAATTTTAATTTTTTTTTATCTTATTAATTTCTTTTCTTCCTTCAAAATGACAAAATGAAGGAATTCACCCCAAAAGAAAGAGCAGGAAGAAATGACAGCCAGGGACTTAATCAACACAGATACAAGCAAGATGTCTGAAACAGAATTTAAAATCATGATAGTAAGAATACGATCTATTGAAAATAGATTAGAATCCCTTTCTGCAGAGATAAAGAAGTAAAAAGCTACTCAGAATGAAATAAAAAATGCTATAACTGAGCTGCAATCCCAAATACATGCCACAGCAGCAAGAATGGATAAGGCAGAGCAGCAAATCAGCGATATAGAGGACAAACTTACAGAGAATAATTAAGCAGAAATAAACAGATAGACTAAGGCAAAAGAGCACGATTTAAGAATTAGAGAAATCAGTGACTCATTAAAAAGGAACAACATCAGAATCATAGGGGTGCCAGAAGAGGAAGACAGACAAAAAGAGGTAGAAAATTTAGGTGAGCAAATCATAGTGGAAAACTTTCCTAACGTGGGGAAAGACATGGACATGAAAATCCAGGAAGCACAAAGGACTCCTATTAGATTCAACAAAAACCAACCATCAACAAGGCATATCATAGTCAAATTCACAAAATACTCAGACAAGGAAAGAATCATGAAAGCAGCAAGGGAAAAAAACGTCCTTACCTACCAGGGAAGACAGATCAGATTTGCAGCACACCTATCCACAGAAATTTGGCATGCCAGAAAGGAGTAGCAGGATATATTCAATGTGATGAATCAAAAAAAAATGCAGCAAGAATCCTTTACCCAATAAGGCTGTCATTCAAAATAGAAGGAGAGATAAAAAATGTCCCAGACAGACAAAAATTAAAGGAGTTCATGACCACGAAACCAGCCCTGCAAGAAAGTTTAAGGTGACTCAGTGAGGGGAGAAAAGATGGGGGGAAAAAAAGACCAAAAACAACAAAGACTAGAAAGGACCAGAAAACACCATCAGAAACTCCAACTCTACAAGCAACATAATAGCAATAAACTCATATCTTTCACTAGTCACTCCAAACGTCAATGGACTAAAAGCTCCAATCAAAAGACATAGGATAACAGAATGGATAAGAAAACAAGATCCATCTATATGCTGTTTACAAGAGACTCACTTTAGACCTAAAGACACCTTCAGATTGAAAGTAAGGGGATGGAGAACCATCTATCACACTAATGGTTGAAAAAAGAAAGCCAGAGTAGCCATACTTATATGAGACAATCTAGATTTTAAAATAAAGACTGCAAAAAGAGATGAATAAGGGCACTGTATCATAATCAAGGGGTCTATCCACCAAGAAGACACAATTGTAAATATTTATGCCCTAAATGTGAAAGGACCCAAACATATAAAACAATTAATCACAAACATAAAGAAACTCATTGATAATAATACCATAATAGTAGGGAACTTCAACATCCCACTTACAACAATGGACAGATTGTCTAAACAGAAAGTCAAGGAAACAATGGCTTTGAATGACACACTGGACCTTATGGACTTAACAGATATATCCAGAACATTACATCCTAAAGCAGAGGAATATACATTGTTCTCCAGTGAACATAGAACATTCTCCAGAATAGATCACATACTGGGACACAGATCAGTTCTCAAGTACAAAAAGATAGAGATCATACTGTGCATATTTTCAGACCACAACACTAAGAAACTCGAAATCAACCAGAAGATAAAATGTGGAAAGATAACAAATACTTGGAGACTAAAGAACATCCTACTAAAGAATGAATGGGCTAACCAAGAAGTTAAAGAGGAAATTAAAAAGTACATGGAAGTCAATGAAAATGATTACACTATAGCCAAAAACCTCTGGGATGCAGCAAACATGGTCACAAGAGGGAAGTATATACAGCAATCCAGGCCTTTCTAAAGAAGGAAGAAATGTCTCAGATACACAACCTAACCTTACACTTCAAAAAGCTGGAAAAAGAACAACAAATAAAACCCAATAACAACAGAAGACAGGAAATAATAAAGATTAGAGCAAAAATTAATGCTATCGAAACCAAAGTGGGGGAAAAACATTAGAATAGATCAATGAAACCAGAAGCTGGTTCTTTGAAAGAATTAACAAAATTGATAAACCACTAGCAAGTTTGATCAAAAAGAAAAAGGAAAGGACCCAAATAAATAAAATCAAGAATAAAAGAGGAGAGATCACAACCAACACAACAGAAATAAAAACAGTCATAAGAGAATATTATGAGCGATTATATGCCAATAAAATGGGCAATCTGGAAGACATGGACAAATTCCTAGAAACATATATACTACCAAAACTGAAACAGGAAGAAATAGAAAAATCGAACGCACCCATAACCAGTAAGGAAATCAAATTAGTAATCAAAAATCTGCCAAAAAACAAGAGTCCAGGGCCAGTTGGCTTTCCAGGAGAATTCTACCAAACATTTAAGGAAGAGTTAACATCTATTCTCTTGAAGCTGTTCCAAAAAATAGAAATGGAAAGAAAACTTCCAAACTCTTTCTAGGAAGCCAGCATTACCTTGATTTCAAAACCAGACAAAGACTACAGTAAAAAGGACAAGCATAGACCAATTTCCATGATGAACATGGATGCAAAAATCCTTAACAAGATATTAGCCAACTGGATCCAACAATACATTAAAAAAAATTATTCACTGTGACCAAGTGGGATTTATACCTGGGATGCAGGGCTGGTTCAATATCCACAAAACAACCAATGTGATTCATCACATCAATAAAAGAAAAGAAAAGAACCACATGATCCTCTCAACAGATGCAGAGAAAACATTTGACAAAATACAGCATCCTTTCTTAACATTTATTTATTTTTGAGAGACAGAGACAGAGAGACAGAGTATGAGCAGGGGAGGGGCAGAGAGAGGGAGACACAGAATCTGAAGTAGGCTCCAGGCTCTGAGGAGTCAACCTAGAGCCTGATGAGGGGTTCAAACTCATAAACTGTGAAATCATGACCTGAGCCGAAGTTGGATACGTAACCGACTGAGACACCCAGGTGCCCCTCAAAACAACATCCTTTCTTGATAAAAACCCTCAAGAAAGTAGGGATAGAAGGAGCATATGATGAGATCATAAAAGCCATATATGAAAGACCCAATGCTAATATCATCCTCAACGGGGAAAAACTGAGAGCTTTCCCCCTAAGGTCAGGAACAAGACAGGGATGTCCACTCTCACCACTGTTATTCAACATAGTACTGGAAGACTTAGCCTCAGGAATTAGACAATTCAAAGAAATAAAAAGGATCCAAATCGGCCAGGAAGTCAAACTTCCACTTTTTGCAGATGACATGATACTCTATATGGAAAACCCAAAAGATTCTACCAAACAACTGCTAGAACTGATCCATAGTTCAGCAAAGTTGCAGGATATAAAATCAATGCACAGGGGCGCCTGGGTGGCGCAGTCGGTTAAGCGTCCGACTTCAGCCAGGTCACGATCTCGCGGTCCGTGAGTTCGAGCCCCGCGTCAGGCTCTGGGCTGATGGCTCGGAGCCTGGAGCCTGTTTCCAATTCTGTGTCTCCCTCTCTCTCTGCCCCTGCCCTGTTCATGCTCTGTCTCTCTCTGTCCCCCCCAAAAAAATAAAAAAATAAAAAAATAAAACATTAAAATCAATGCACAGAAATCGGCTGCATTCCTATACACCAACAATGAAGCAACAGCAAGAGAAATCAAGGAATCGATCCATTTACAATTGCACCAAAACCCATAAAATACCTAGGAATAAATGTAACTGAAGAGCTGAAAAATCTATACACTGAAAACTATAGAAAGCTTATGAAAGAAATCGAAGAAGACACAAAAAAATGGAAAAAGATTCCATGCTCCTGGATTGGAAGAACAGATATTGTTAAAATGTCAATACTACCCAAAGCAATCTACATATTCAATGCAATTCCTATCAAAATAACACCAGCATTCTTCACAGAGCTAGAACAAACAATCCTAAAATTTTCATGGAACCACAAAAGACCCCAAATAGCCAAAGCAACCTTGAAAAAGAAAACCAAAGCAGGAGGAATCACAATTCTGGACTTCAAGCTGTATTACAAAGCTGTTATCATCAAGACAGTATGGTACTGGCACAAAAACAGACACTCAGATCAATGGAACAGAATAGAGAACCCATAAATGGACCCACAAACGTATGGCCAACTAATCTTTCACAAAGCAGGAAAGACTATCCGATGGAATAAAGACAGTCTCTTCAGTAAGTGGTGGTGGGAAAACTGGACAGTGACATGCAGAAATATGAACCTGGACCATTTTGTTACACCATACACAAAACTAAACTCAAAATGGATGAAAGACCTAAATGTAAGACAGGAAGCCATCAAATCCTCAGGGAGAAAGCAGTCAAAAACATCTTTTACTTTGGCCACAGCACATCTCTGGAGGCAAGGGGAACAAAAGCAAAAATGAACTATTGGGACCTCATCAAAATGAAAAGCTTCTGCACAGTGAAGGAAACAATCAGCAAAACTAAAAGGCAACGGATGGGTTGGAAGAAGATATTTGCAAACGACATATCAGATAAAAGGTTAGTATCCAAAATCTATAAAGAACTTAACCAAACTCAACACCCAAAAAACAAAGAATCCAGTGAAGAAATGGGCAAAAGACATGAATAGACACTTCTCCAAAGAAGACATCCAGATGGGCAACCAACACATGAAAAAATGCTCCACATCACACATCATCAGGAAAATACAAATCAAAACCACAATGTGATAACACTTCATACCTGTCAGAATGACTAACATTAACAACTTAGGCAACAACAGATGTTGGAGAGGATGCAGAGAAAGAGCATCTCTTTTGCACTGTTGGTGGGAATACAAACTGGTGTAGCCACTCTGTAAAACATTATGGACATTTCTCAAAAATTAAAAGGAGAACTACTCTATGACCCAAAATTGCACTACTAGGCATTTATCCAAGGGATACAGGTATGCTGGTTCAAAGAGGCACATTCACCTCCATGTTTATAGCAGCACGATCAACAATAGCCAAAGTATGGAAAGAGCCCAAATGTCCATCGATGGATGAATGGATAAAGAAGATGTGGTATATATATTCAATGGAGTATTACTCAGCAATCGAAAAGAATGAAATCTTGCCATTTACAACTACATGGATGGAACTAGAGGATATTGTGCTAAGTGAAATTAGTCAGTCAGAGAAAGACAAATATCATATGGCTTCACTCATATGAGGACTTTAAGATACAATACAGATGAACATAAGGGAAGGGAAGCAAAAATTATATAAAAACAGGGAGGGGGACAAAACATAAGAGACTCTTAAATATAGAGAACAGAGGGTTGCTGGAGGGGTTGTGGGAGGGTGGATGGGCTAAGTAGGTAAGGGACATTAAGGAATCTATTCCTAAAATCATTGTTGCACTATATGCTAACTTGGATGTAAATTAAAAAATTAATTAATTGATTGATTTTTAAAAAAAGAACCTCAAAAAAATTCCAATAAAAAATAAAACAAACAGGATAAAAAGTTACCCTGGGGTCTTATTAGCTGGCAAGTCCTCAATTCCTAAGTAGAATGCTAGTAATCCAGTTTTGGTGATCCAAACACGTACACAGTTTGAACACAGCTTAAACATGTACAGTTAGTTTTACATTTCAGTTTACTTTATTTGTTTGCCTAAATCTAGGGATACGGATTTGAGAAACACTTATAATAGGTAAGTAAGTAAATATAAAATGTTCAAACAAAATAGCAAGTCACCCAACACAAGATGGGCAAATGGAAAATGCAGCCAAGAACTAAAATGAAGTAAAGGGCTTAATGGAAATTCGGAGGGGAACTGTTTGAGGTGATATTCAGAGTGGCAACTATTCCCTTTCCACCCAAAAACCCAGGTGCTCTAACACAAAGCTCTGAGAAGAAGGCATTTCAGGTACACACAGGAGGGGCTGAGTTGGAAGAGACTCATACTCCCAGGATTTGCAGGATTTCAAGCAGCAACATTAAATAGGATAAGAAAGTTCATAGAGGAGTTGAGTATGCCCTGCAATTACTACATTAGCCCTTAGACCAATCCACTCATCTCATCAGTATTGATCATGATGAGACAGACAGCACAGGATGCAGGAGCAAGGTGGCAGTTGAGGCAAAACTGGGACAAGGTAGAACCAGAAGCTCCAAACCTGTCAGAGAGAGAGAAAGAGAAAGGTGTGATAGGAAGGGTGGGAGGGTCACACCACAGAACCTAGCAAGGTAGGCATTTATGTAGACAACTGATGTGAGTGTGTACATGCTCAGGTTGATTATTTAGGAAGTTGCATGTCATTCATTTTATGCTGTGCTCTCAGGCCTTCATGAGTTTTTGTAAGAATTCCCGCATCACTCACAAGAGTCCTTCCAAAGAAAAGTTGCTGAAGAGAAGGATCTGATGGAAGGTGGGGTGAGGGGGCGGGATTTAACTATTACATTGAAATCCTGGGTCCAGAATATAAATGTTAGGTATGGAACCAGCCATTCTTTTCTTCTTCTTCTTCCCTCTTCCTCTGCCCCAGTGTTGTAACAGAGCAGGGGGCTCAAGCCCGGAGGAGGGGCAATTACCCCAGCCAGAGGAGGAGAGGGGAGGGTTCCGAGGCTGCTTCACAGAGGAAAAATTATATGTTCAGCTGAAAGACTGTTTCATTCAAAAGGTAAATCAGAGTTACCTGAGGTAACCCGATGCAAAGTGCTCCTTGAAAGATACCTCCCACTTCTCAGATGTCAAATGATCCTATTTCAGATTTATCAAAGCAGCAGGGATTAGCGGAGCCAAACACCCTTCAGTTCAGCTCCCTCCTTCTCTCCACTTCTTTGTTTGTCTAAATAGTTGTTTTAGTGAGTGAGAAGAAAGAATGGGAGGTAATTAGTGTTTCTTGTAATATTCCGTGTTTAGTTTTGTAATCCGTCTGTCAGGTTTATTTTCATGTTAAGCAAAGGAAGTCCCGCTGGAATAGTATAATCTCTTCTTAGTGTTAGCAGAAAGCTGTGGTGTTTAAATTAATAAAGAATTTTTCAAGGAAACTAAAGCCTTCCTTGAGAGTGTCAGTTTAAACAGCACGTCATTCTTCAGAGCCTGCCTTACCCCACAGTGTTTGAGGCTAGAGATAAGAACCTTTCTAAGAAGCTGGATAGGGGTTTTAGGTTTGAATTGTGTGATCTGCAGACATGCCCTGGCATTCTGCACTCATGGGGCCTTACACCCCTATCCCATTCTGTCCCTAACCTCTGACCTGTGGGCCACTGTCATAGCCTCCTGACTTGACCCCTACCTCCCACATTGCCTGTAGCTGCCAGCCCTGCTGAGTGCTTCTTTTGCTCCAAAGCCTCCAAAACCTTCAACCTGGCCCCCAATGACTAGGTCCTGACCCATCTTTTCTCCCTCACCCCCAATCTTCCCTGCCACATGCTCATTTCAAGTAAACTATGACTCTTCCCCTTATCCACTGTGCACTTTCCTATTTCTGCATCCTCTCCATCTCTGCAAGGCCAGATCTGGCCCATTCTTCAACAAGGGGCTGCCTCCCTCACAGTTTCCTCCCAGCTGGAAGTGCTCTCTCCCACCCTTTCTGTCCCATAGACCCGATCTCTGTCTATAGCACTGACCAGTTTTCACCTTGTATAATAGATTTCTAATTCCTGAAATAATACATGAATATATTCCCCTTGTGATAAACTGGAACACTTACAGAGAAAGCGTAAGACCTCTTCACCCCCATCCTCAATCCCTTCTCCTCTCCCCAGAGGTAATCACTCTGATGAGTTTGTTGTGTTTTTCTTCTAGATTTAGATCTACATCTACATATCTATATGCCTTTCTAACACAGCATTATTTTTCGAGATCTCCCCATGTTGACACATGCAGATTTAGAGACTGGTTTTTCATTGTCCTATGGGATTTCATCATATAGCAACGCTTTGCATCTCACTTAACCTGGCCTCTAGTCCTAGACATATTATTCCCTTTGCCTGGGGTATTCTCCTAAGAGCTGGCCCAGCTAACTTAAATCCAGGTGTTGTTTCCACTGTAATGCCTTTTGTGACCCCCAACCTGAAATGAGAATCCCTGCCCTCCTCTCTCACCACCCGTTAGCTCATGGTACTAGGAAGACTGGCATCTGAGCTCCTCCCCACGGTCACGTTGAGTAGCTGCTCCTTCCTCAAAAGCCCTAGCATCCGATGGCCAAGTCCCTAGAGGCCCAACTTCCACACTCCACACTTATCAATGTGTTTTCCTGACAAGAACAGCTTCCTCTCTTCTTTTAAGAAACCAAGGTGCTGACTTTTAAAAATAACATATTCAGCATGCAGTGTATACTTTTCTGTTTTCATGTGAGCTATACAAGCAAGAGTGGCCATCCATTGCTGTGTCTCAGGAAATCAGTGTAGAACCTGACATATGATAGGTTCTTAATAAATACATGCTGAGTCAACATGTCTTATTTCTCATAAGTGGCTGCAAGTTTCTTGAAGTCAAGATTTGTATCAGATTCATTTGATACTCCCCCAAAACTCTTGCATGTGGATTTACCAACACGTGCTCAATATTAAATAAGTGACAAAAGAACAAGTCAGTCTAGCCATTTCAGACAAAGGACCACTCCTTTCAGAGAAATGAACAGAAGTGAACAAGAAAATTAGTCAGTAACTCTTTGGTAATAACAAGCAAAAAAAAAAAAAAACCAAAAAAACAAAAAAACAACAATTGCAGGGGAGGTGACTGGGACAAGACTAGCTGTTGAATCTACCCAGCAGGATGCAGGAATGTGGCTGGGAGGCAATACCTATCCTGGCTCCAAATCAGCACAAGGTTCTGAATCTGGGCCTAGTACGTCTGTCAGTATCGGGAGCCTCTCCTCCTGAATGGAACCAGGAGCTCAAAGAGAGCAGTGTGGTTTATAAAGACACTTAAAAAGAGAGTGCCTGGCCTGAGGCTCTGTTGGTTTGTCCTAAGTCAATATATGGAGCCTCCTGGTGGCTCTGAGCAGCTCCTTAAACCCTTCTCTGAGCCCTGCCTTGGCCTCAGACCTGCTCCAAAGTCTCCAGCACTGTGCACTGGCTCTCAGAGAACCTCCCCTAAATCTTAGGAAGACAAGCACTAGCTTTTTCTTTTATGTTTATTTATATTTTTAACTAAAGAGAGTGTGAGTAGGGAGGTTTTTGCAATATGGCAGCTTAGGAGGACGCTGGGCTCACCGCACGTCCTGCTGATCACTTAGATTCCATCTACACCTGCCTAAATAACCCAGAAAACCGCCAGAGGATTAGCAGAACGGAGTCGCCGGAGCCAAACACAGAAGAGAGGCCCACGGAAGAGGGTAGGAAGGGCGGCGAGGCGGTGCGCGCTCCGCGGACTGGCGGGAGGGAGCCGGGGCGGAGGGGCGGCTCGCCGGCCAAGCAGAGCCCCCGAGTCTGGTTTGCAAAAGCGGAGGGGCCTGACGGACTGTGTTCCCACAACAAGCGCGACTTAGCATCTGGGAGGTCATAAGTTAACAGCTCTGCTCAGAAAGCGGGAAGGCTGGAGGACAAAGGGAGGGAGAGCTGCTGAGCCCCCTGACAACAGAGCTCAGTTTGGTGGGGAACAAAGGCGCTCGCCAGCGCCATCTCCCCCACCCATCCCCCAGCCAAAATCCCAAAGAGAACCAGTTCCTGCCAGGGAACTTGCTCGCTCCACGCAAACACCCAACTCAGCGCTCTGCGGAGCCAAGCCTCCGGCAGCGGATCTGACTCCCTCCCGCTGCCACAGGGCCCCTCCTGAAGTGGATCACCTAAGGAGAAGCGAGCTAAGCCTGCCCCTCCTGCCCCTGTGCACCTTGCCTACCCACCCCAGCTAATACGCCAGATCCCCAGCATCACAAGCCTGGCAGTGTGCAAGTAGCCCAGACGGGCCACGCCACCCCACAGCAAATCCCGCCCCTAGGAGAGGGGAAGAGAAGGCACACACCAGTCTGACTGAGGCCCCAGCGGTGGGCTGGGGGCAGACATCAGGTCTGACTGCGGCCCCGCCCACCAACTCCAGTTATACACCACAGCACAGAGGAAGTGCCCTGCAGGTCCTCACCACGCCAGGGACTATCCAAAATGACCAAGCAGAAGAATTCCCCTCAGAAGAATCTCCAGGAAATAACAACAGCTAATGAGCTGATCAAAAAGGATTTAAATAATATAACAGAAAGTGAATTTAGAATAATAGTCATAAAATTAATTGCTGGGCTTGAAAACAGTATACAGGACAGCAGAGAATCTCTTGCTACAGAGATCAAGGGACTAAGGAACAGTCACGAGGAGCTGAAAAACGCTTTAAACGAAATGCATAACAAAATGGAAACCACCACAGCTCGGCTTGAAGAGGCAGAGGCGAGAATAGGTGAACTAGAAGATAAAGTTATGGAAAAAGAGGAAGCTGAGAAAAAGAGAGATAAAAAAAATCCAGGAGTATGAGGGGAAAATTAGAGAACTAAGTGATACACTAAAAAGAAATAATATACGCATAATTGGTATCCCAGAGGAGGAAGAGAGAGGGAAAGGTGCTGAAGGGGTACTTGAAGAAATAATAGCTGAGAACTTCCCTGAACTGGGGAAGGAAAAAGGCATTGAAATCCAAGAGGCACAGAGAACTCCCTTCAGACATAACTTGAATCGATCTTCTGCACAGTGAAACTGGCAAAATACAAGGATAAAGAGAAAATTCTGAAAGCAGCAAGGGGTAAACGTGCCCTCACATATAAAGGGAGACCTATAAGACTCGTGACTGATCTCTCTTTTGAAACTTGGCAGGCCAGAAAGAATTGGCACGAGATTTTCAGGGTGCTAGACAGAAAAAATATGCAGCCAAGAATCCTTTATCCAGCAAGTCTGTCATTTAGAATAGAAGGAGAGATAAAGGTCTTCCCAAACAAACAAAAACTGAAGGAATTTGTCACCACTAAACCAGCCCTACAAGAGATCCTAAGGGGGACCCTGTGAGACAAAGTCCCAGAGACATCACTATAAGCATAAAACATACAGACATCACAATGACTCTAAACCCGTATCTTTCTATAATAACACTGAATGTAAATGGATTAAATGCGCCAACCAAAAGACATAGGGTATCAGAATGGATAAAAAAACAAGACCCATCTATTTGCTGTCTACAAGAGACTCATTTTAGACCTGAGGACACCTTTATATTGAGAGTGAGGGGATGGAGAACTATTTATCATGCGACTGGAAGCCAAAAGAAAGCTGGAGTAGCCATACTTATATCAGACAAACTAGACTTTAAATTAAAGGCTGTAACAAGAGATGAAGAAGGACATTATATAATAGTTACAGGGTCTATCCATCAGGAAGAGCTAACAATTATAAATGTCTATGCGCCGAATACCGGAGCCCCCAAATATATAAAACAATTACTCATAAACATAAGCAACCTTATTGATAAGAATGTGGTAATTGCAGGGGACTTTAACACCCCACTTACAGAAATGGATAGATCATCTAGACACACGGTCAATAAAGAAACAAGGGCCCTGAATGAGACATTGGATCAGATGGACTTGACAGATAGATTTAGAACTCTGCATCCCAAAGCAACAGAATATACTTTCTTCTCAAGTGCACATGGAACATTCTCCAAGATAGATCATATACTGGGTCACAAAACAGCCCTTCATAAGTTTACAAGAATTGAAATTATACCATGCTTACTTTCAGACCACAATGCTATGAAGCTTGAAATCAACCACAGAAAAAAGTCTGGAAAACCTCCAAAAGCATGGAGGTTAAAGAACACCCTACTAACGAATGAGTGGGTCAACCAGGCAATTAGAGAAGAAATTTAAAAATATATGGAAACAAACGAAAATGAAAATACAACAATCCAAACGCTTTGGGACGCAGCAAAGGCAGTCCTGAGAGGAAAATACATTGCAATCCAGGCCTATCTCAAGAAACAAGAAAAATCCCAAATACAAAATCTAACAGCACACCTAAAGGAACTAGAAGCAGAACAGCAAAGGCAGCCTAAACCCAGCAGAAGAAGAGAAATAATAAAGATCAGAGCAGAAATAAATATAGAATCTAAAAAAACTGTAGAGCAGATCAACGAAACCAAGAGTTGGTTTTTTGAAAAAATAAACAAAATTGACAAACCTCTAGCCAGGCTTCTCAAAAAGAAAAGGGAGATGACCCAAATAGATAAAATCATGAATGAAAATGGAATTATTACAACCAATCCCTCAGAGATACAAACAGTTATCAGGGAATACTATGAAAAATTATATGCCAACAAATTGGACAACCTGGAAGAAATGGACAAATTCCTGAACACCCACACTCTTCCAAAACTCAATCAGGAGGAAATAGAAAGCTTGAACAGACCCATAACCAGCGAAGAAATTGAATCAGTTATCAAAAATCTCCCAACAAATAAGAGTCCAGGACCAGATGGCTTCCCAGGGGAGTTCTACCAGACGTTTAAAGCAGAGATAATACCTATCCTTCTTAAGCTGTTCCAAGAAATAGAAAGGGAAGGAAAACTTCCAGACTCATTCTATGAAGCCAGTATTACTTTGATTCCTAAACCAGACAGAGACCCAGTAAAAAAAGAGAACTACAGGCCAATATCCCTGATGAATATGGATGCAAAAATTCTCAATAAGATACTAGCAAATCGAATTCAACGGCATATAAAAAGAATTATTCACCATGATCAAGTGGGATTCATTCCTGGGATGCACGGCTGGTTCAACATTCGCAAATCAATCAACGTGATACATCACATTAACAAAAAAAAAGAGAAGAACCATATGATCCTGTCAATCGATGCAGAAAAGGCCTTTGACAAAATCCAGCACCCTTTCTTAATAAAAACCCTTGAGAAAGTCGGGATAGAAGGAACATACTTAAATATCATAAAAGCCATTTATGAAAAGCCCACAGCTAACATCATCCTCAACGGGGAAAAACTGAGAGCTTTTTCCCTGAGATCAGGAACACGACAAGGATGCCCATTCTCACCGCTGCTGTTTAACATAGTGCTGGAAGTTCTAGCATCAGCAAGCAGACAACAAAAGGAAATCAAAGGCATCAAAATTGGCAAAGATGAAGTCAAGCTTTCGCTTTTTGCAGATGACATGATATTGTACATGGAAAATCCGATAGATTCCACCAAAAGTCTGCTAGAACTGATACATGAATTCAGCAAAGTTGCAGGATACAAAATCAATGTACAGAAATCAGTTGCATTCTTATACACTAACAATGAAGCAACAGAAAGACAAATAAAGAAACTGATCCCATTCACAATTGCACCAAGAAGCATAAAATACCTAGGAATAAATCTAACCAAAGATGTAAAGGATCTGTATGCTGAAAACTATAGAAAGCTTATGAAGGAAATTGAAGAAGATTTAAAGAAATGGAAAGACATTCCCTGCTCATGGATTGGAAGAATAAATATTGTCAAAATGTCAATACTACCCAAACCTATCTACACATTCAATGCAGTACCAATCAAAATTGCACCAGCATTCTTCTCGAAACTAGAACAAGCAATCCTAAAATTCATATGGAACCACAAAAGGCCCCGAATAGCCAAAGGAATTTTGAAGAAGAAGACCAAAGCAGGAGGCATCACAATCCCAGACTTTAGCCTCTACTACAAAGCTGTCATCATCAAGACAGCATGGTATTGGCACAAAAACAGACATATAGACCAATGGAATAGAATAGAAACCCCAGAACTAGACCCACAAACGTATGGCCAACTCATCTTTGACAAAGCAGGAAAGAACATCCAATGGAAAAAAGACAGCCTCTTTAACAAATGGTGCTGGGATAACTGGACAGCAACATGCAGATGGTTGAAACTAGACCACTTTCTCACACCATTCACAAAAATAAACTCAAAATGGATAAAGGACCTAAATGTGAGACAGGAAACCATCAAAACCTTAGAGGAGAAAGCAGGAAAAGACCTCTCTGACCTCAGCTGTAGCAATCTCTTACTCAACACATCCCCCAAAGGCAAGGGAATTAAAAGCAAAAGTGAATTACTGGGACCTTATGAAGATAAAAAGCTTCTGCACAGCAAAGGAAACAACCAACAAAACTAAAAGGCAACCAACGGAATGGGAAAAGATATTCGCAAATGACATATCGGACAAAGGGCTAGTATCCAAAATCTATAAAGAGCTCACCAAACTCCACACCCAAAAAACAAATAACCCAGTGAAGAAATGGGCAGAAAACATGAATAGACACTTCTCTAAAGAAGACATCCGGATGGCCAACAGGCACATGAAAAGATGTTCAGCGTCGCTCCTTATCAGGGAAATACAAATCAAAACCACACTCAGGTATCACCTCACGCCAGTCAGAGTGGCCAAAATGAACAAATCAGGAGACTATAGATGCTGGAGAGGATGTGGAGAAACGGGAACCCTCTTGCACTGTTGGTGGGAATGCAAATTGGTGCAGCCGCTCTGGAAAGCAGTGTGGAGGTTCCTCAGAAAATTAAAAATAGACCTACCCTATGACCCAGCAATAGCACTGCTAGGAATTTACCCAAGGGATACAGGAGTACTGATGCATAGGGCCACTTGTACCCCAATGTTCATAGCAGCACTCTCAACAATAGCCAAATTATGGAAAGAGCTTAAATGTCCATCAATTGATGAATGGATAAAGAAATTGTGGTTTATATACACAATGGAATATTACGTGGCAATGAGAAAAAATGAAATATGGCCTTTTGTAGCAACGTGGATGGAACTGGAGAGTGTGATGCTAAGTGAAATAAGCCAGAAAGACAGATACCATATGGTTTCACTCTTATGTGGATCCTGAGAAACTTAACAGGAACCCATGGGGAGGGGAAGGAAAAAAAAAAAAAGAGGTTAGAATGGGAGAGAGCCAAAGCATAAGAGACTGTTAAAAACTGAGAACAAACTGAGGGTTGATGGGGGGTGGGAGGGAGGAGAGGGTGGGTGATGGGTATTGAGGAGGGCACCTTTTGGGATGAGCACTGGGTGTTGTATGGAAACCAATTTGTCAATAAATTTCATAAAAAAAAAAAAAAGAGAGAGTGTGAGTAGGGAAGGGACACAGAGAGAGAGAGACAGACAGAAAATCCAAAGTGAGTTTTGCACTGACAGCAGAGAGCCTGACATGGGTCTCAAACTCATGAACTGTGAGATCATGACCTGAGCCGAACTCAGATGCTTAACTGACTGAGCCACCCAGGTGCCCCAAGCACTAACTTTCAGAAGAGCTTTCTGAAAAGGGTCAGTTAAGTCTTTAAGAGTCTTCCTTTACCAGGTTCCCATGTGCCTGGTCTCTGGGCTATCTAGCCCTGCACTTCTCCTCACTGAATCCAGAAGGTAGCCCCCTAATGAAAACCTTCAGTGACTCTCCAGTACTCCTGGGATAAAGTTCTAATGCAAGTTGTCTCTGAGCTGGTTCCTACCTCATCTTGCCACACTGCCTCCTGGTTGTCTATACTTCAACAATTCTAGACTCATAAAGTTCCTTGGATACATCATGTTCTCTCTTGCCTCTTTTACACATGTAGTTCCTTTTGCCTGGAACACTCTTCCTCTACTCTTCGCATCTCTTCTCAGGTCTCAGCCTCTCTTGAAATCTTCCCTGGCTAGGTAAGGTCATCGTGCTGCATGGTTCTGTATACCCCTCTTATCCCCAGTGGAGCCCGATGAGTGTTAGTGCTCAAAAGATCTCTAAGGGCTCAGACCATACCTGTCTGCATCACTTTGGTTTCCCTGGTGCCTAGCACAGTGCCTGACATAAAACAAATGCTCGCTAAATAGTCAATGAAGAAATAAATGGAAGAGTGCCTCCCCCTGTCCCGGATCCTACAGAGCCTTCAGGGCCAAGTTCTTCCTGAATTCTCTTGTTGGATAAGAATCCCTGGAGGCTTCTGATTTAGAGTCTTTTCCTTGAGGGCTGCACTATGTTTTAAGAAAATGCCTATTCCCAGCTGCACAGTTTAGGTACATAAAATTTGCGTATTGCAATAAATACTTGGCCTCATGAATTTCTAGCCTGTTAAATAACAGAACTTAAAATGCTAGGTAAGCATGTAAAAGAAGATAGCATCGTAAATACCAGAAAATTACAGGTTGGTGATTTTTTTTCCTTTGATCTTGTAAGTTTTTACCAGATGAAAGAGTGATTGCCTCGGAGAGTCTTGGGTAGAGTTTTTCCCTGCCTTGCTTGTTGCTGATCAATTTGGGGCAAGGAGGCAAGCACGCACTGTGGTAGATGCCAAGTAGAGTGGTGGCTTCCCAGTTCACAACAAACCTCCCTTCTCTAGGAATGTCTGCAAACAAAAGGGTGGGCGTCAGTGACTGCATTCATGCCATGTGACAGAGGGCAGTTAAAAGATTGATGCTGACCAAAGCAGAGCCAACTGGTGCCTTTTCTGGAATTTGAGTCTTGAACAGTATTACATACCCAGAGGTTGAGTACAGTTAACATAATGGTAGCCCCTGAAGAGATGGTTCACAGACCCTGCTACGAAAGTCACCTAAAGCTCTTGCCCTTCCTGAGATCTGAATTCATTCTTTCCTTGATCCTGTGAGCCACCCCAGGGTCCTTTCAATACATCACCTTTTTATATACATTAATACATCCATACACTAATCTACCTATTCTAGGTTAAAGTTAGCATTTTGTTACTCAAGTATTCTCTCTCTTTCTGAAGGGAGCTGAGTCCCATCCTGACCTAGAGACAGATGGAGCTCAGCTGGATTGGTCATTGGCATCTGTCACACAAGATTTCCTGGCTTCTGGGCAAGATGGGGAAGTACTAGGGGCTTCAGCTCTCCAGAGCTCAATAGCAAGGTTTGTTCTCCTACAGAAAGAGCATTTGCCTTGCCCTTCTGACAACTAGTTGGTTCTAAAAATACAGCAAACAATGAATGTAATTACTGTTTTGAGTTTGCTAATCAGCATAAAAGAAAAAAATCACCAGTGGTTAGGATTCACTAGTGCCCCATCATGTCAATCACATGAACCAAAGCGGTCCCCTAGACTTTAGGAAATTAAACATCTGAATGTTCTGAAGAAAGATAGCCATGACTATAGAGCTATGCCTTGCAAGGAAATATGACTCAAGAGGCCTTAAAAATGACATTCTAACTGTAAAATTACAAATAACTACAAAGAGAAAGAAAAAGAAAAGATAACAGTGTGGTTTCAGAGGGAACTCCCTGATAAGCTCAGATTTTTAAATATGAAAGAACATGGTCCCCACCCTCAAGGACATCACAGTCTGGTGAAGAAGATAAATCTTTTAACCGAATAATTCAAACCCAAAGAGGAAAGTATTGAGAGAGCTGGGAGAGGGACAAGCCACTGGCTACTGGGCGTGGGAGGTGACGGCAGCCATTTCCAGCTGGAGGAGACAGTATCTTGTCCTGGTCACTATTTGTTTCATATAGACTAGGTCAGGTTCCTCACCACATTCTTCTTTTATTCTCTCATGTTTGGGGGCATGTAATAAGTCCTCAGTAAACACTCTACATTGTCCGAGTAGAACTTTGGAGATAGCATTAGTAGAGCCTTAAGAAACCACCGCTTATTTATTGTCTGTAATGAAAGGCATCTGTGGACATTACCTCGTTCCATCTCTACACTATGTCTAGGGTAAGTTGTATTCTTTCCCTTTTATAGATGAGAGAACTATCCTTTGGAAGAGATTCAAAGCCAGATACAGAAGACTTCTTATTCCACTCTCTGCTTCTTGGGAGATATTGCAGAATATTGAGTCCAATTCCTCATTTTACCTACAGCCAGGAAAACAGAGTTCTCCAGACTGGCTGATTCAAATGAGTCCTCAGTCCACAGAGGCAGAGAGGGAGACCCCGGTGCTGCAACTCTGGCTGCCTCCTCTGATGAAAAGAGGCATTATTAAGATACTAGTTTGAAAGGTCAGTCTATACTTGGTGAAACTGAGGCAAGCCTGACTCCAGCCAGGCTTCTGGTTTCCTGGGCTCTCAACCTGCCCTCCAGAACAGATTAATACTGTGCCCTCATGTGCTGTCTCTACCACTTTTGTCATTAGTTCTCATCTGCCATCTAAGACTGTTGTGTTTGCATCAGACTTCCAAGTCCTTGAGATCGGCAACCCTAACAGAGCAAGTACTTGATATATGTTTGTTGAATAGAAATCTTGCTGTTTTGAAAAGATACAAGGCACTTTTTTAAATCAGCATTTTGAAAAAGAGTTCATTCTGCAAATCGTCTTTGTAATGCTACAGGAAATGTATGCTTTAACCCCACCTTGGAAGAAACTAAAATCTATTTCTTGCTTTGAGTTTTACATTGGTCTTCTAATCTAGTACATTACCCAAAAGCTTTCCTGTCAATTTTATGAGATTCTTTCCATAAAGACAGAAAACATAAAAACTCTGAATAAAAATATTAGAAAATAATCATATTGCCCCAGCAACTAAAGAATAGTTATGCAAAATGTGGCATATCGAGACAAGCGAATATTATTTGGTCGTAAAAAAGAATACTGATTCATGCTACAACCTGGATAAACCTTGAAAACCTTGTGCTGAGTAAAGGAAGTCCAACAAAAAAGGTCACATTCCATGATTCCTTTTATATGAAATGTCTAGAATTGACAAACAGAGACAGAAAGCAGACTAGTGGTTGCCTTGGGTTGGGAGTAGAAGGTGGGTCATAGTTAAAGAGCACTGGGTTTCTTTTAGGGATGATGAAAACATTCTAATGTGATAGGTGCACAACTCTATGAACATATTAAAAACCACGGAATTGTATACTTTGAGTAAATTGTAAAGTATGTGAATTACATCTCAATAAAGTTGCTATCAAAAACCTAAATCTAAAAAAAAAAAATCATAGTCTTATTTTATTTGTTCCCTTCTTAGGTCTGCCCCTCAGGCCAAGCTCTGACAGAAGAAGCTTGACAAAAAGAAAAGGACCTTGCCCAATTCTTCAATCCCAGCTTTGAGCAGGAAGTATCACCTTTATTTTGCTCTGATTAGTAACACAAAGAGTTTTCTGTCTTCACCTGGAGAGATGGGTAGCTAGGCAGACTGCATCATTTAGGAGGTGCTAGGACACTTAATGAAAGGCCATATTACCACTAACCACTCAGGAGGGATTGAAAAGGGCCCTTGGTTAAACCCAAGATTGAACAGACCAGAGAGATGAAAAATTGGGAGATCAAATCTGCAATCCACAGGCCTTGAAAACACCCAAAGTTAATCTCACTGCTGTGGCATTTCTTGTTGCTTCTCTCTTTATTAAAGGAGACTTTCTTTCATGTGGTCTTAACTTAAAACGCGACTAACAAAATAATTGCCACTTCTGTATTTAAAATTTTTTTTGTCCTAGACTACAAAAGACAGCTGAGTTGCCCCTCACATCATAAATCTTGGGCTTGTTATTGATGAATTCCTCCAGCTGTGTGTGTGTGTGAGTGTGCGCACACGCATGTGTTTTAAACAGCTCACATCTCAGTAATTCTGCCAACTTGCCGTAAGCTCTGTTAGGTGGTCGTAGAGATCAGGAGCCAGAGGATTCCCTGATACTTGTTGGACAGGAGCTTTCAAGGCAAGGAGGGGTGAGGTGGTGGGATTCAAGCAATGTGAATAATAAAGCTTTGAGGCTGGGAGGGCGGCTAGCAGAGGTGATGCATAATTCATCAGGCAAATTAATCAAGTCCCCTTTCCTATGCCCATTGCAATTACTGGGAACACGCAGAGTCATCAGCTTTTCACCCTCCCTCTGCCCCTTCCCTGGTCCTGGCAGCTCCCCGGAAGCCATGCAGGCTTGAGTCCTGGCCTCTGAGGCCAAGCCTCTGGTCGGAGCGGGACCTGGGAATGTGGGTCCCTCTGCCTCAGCTGAGCCAGGTTTTCTTGGACTGTTGTGGAACTGGGGGAAGCACACACAGGGGTTTGGTGTGCAGTAGAGCAGAGAGTGGGGACAATTAGTTTTCTTCATGCTTGGCTGAGCCTTAGTGTAGGGACGGACAGGCTTAGAGGGTGAGGCAGATCACAGATAATAGAAGCTTCATTTCCAACTGACCCTCCAAGCGCTCCGCCAGGCCCAGGAGGAAGGAACAATGCCGACCACCTCCAGAAACATCAGTGCTGAATGCGGAAAGCTCCAACGAAACAAGGAGGGAAAAACAAAAGCAATAGACAGGGCCTTGCCTTGAAATGGCTTCTATAGTCCCCACCAAAAGAGAAAAGAAAAAGAAAAAGGCTCCATTGAGGACAGAAAATAAAGTCTGGTAATGAAACATATTTCTCACACTAGCAAGAAGCAGACACACACACACATACACACATCCATACACACAGGCCACTGTGTGGCCAAGTTCCTTCTGGCAGAGAAGGAGAAGAAGGAGAAGGAGAAGGAGAAGGAGAAGGAGAAGGAGAAGGAGAAGGAGAAGGAGCAGGAGCAGGAGCAGGAGCAGGAGCAGGAGCAGGAGCAGAAGAAATTGCCTCTAATAGAGCCCTCACTACATGGCCTTCTAGCTGTGGTATAAGTCATAAGAAGGAGCCATGACACGAGTGACTTGAGATTAATGCCAGGCAACAATGGAAAAAGCAAACAAAAAAGTTTTCTGCACAGAGGAGGAAATGAAGCATGCCTATCATTGGTGCTTTTAATCTCTTTATGTTATTTGTTACTGTGTTATAAACTGCCCCAGATCTTAGTAGCCAAAAACATTTTATTATATATGTTTCGTGGACTTCGGGTCTGCATTTCAGGCAGGGCACAATAGGATGATTCACTGGCTCCATGTACTATTGGTTGATATCACCTGAGGGGAGTCAGCTGGTACCTAAGCTTGTCTGGAAAGTTGAGGATTGTTTTACTTAATTATCTCATGCCAAGGAAAGGGATGGCTGGAAGGTTGACTTGGCTGGGACTGCTGATCAGAGGAACCGCCTTAGCCTCCCAGCATGGCAAACTCAGAGCTCCCAGAGGGAATGTTTCTGGAGATGGGAAGTGGAAGTTTCCACTTATTTCTCAAGTCTCAAGTCTAAAAATTGGCAAACATCACTTCCACCATTTTCTGTGGGCCAAAGCAGTCACAGAGCCTTCCAGAGGAGGGGTCATCATCTGTAATTTGCTACATGTTTTCTCATTGTGGGAAGGCAGAAAGAGAAAAGTTGGGTCACAGATGGCTCCCAGTGTGGTAAGTGGCATTTGGGTACATTAAAAGAAGCAGAGGGAATCACTCTTACATTTATCACCCAACAACTCAGGTCACAAGTCTCTGGAAGGGTAGATCTGGGTATACCTCAGACAAGATACATAGGAGAGACCCCTAAATAAATTTCCCAAGTCTTCAGTTTGATTGGTTTTCTCCTTTTATGAACTTGCTTTAGACTCATGGCCAACTTCCCCTAATTTTGCACCTAAATGATCATTGTTTCTCAATGGCTACAGACTCCAGATCAGTGTATAAATGAATGAACGAATCTAACTAGACTTCTTGAGGGCAGAAATTCATCTTAAACTTTTTCTTTGTATTTACCAAGAGCTGTGTGGTGCATGAGGAGTACACATGTTGGCTTTATTGTTTTTGTGTTTCGTTTTCTTCAGTTAATTCTGACTCCTCCATTTGAAGGTATTGGAAAGAAATTTCACTACAAGATAGCTTGTGCTCTGTAGCCTTGTTTTGTCCATCCATTATTTGTGGAGGTTTTCCTTCCACTTCACAGGATGATGTTATGGTCTGAATGTTTTTGTCCACCCACAGTTCACATGTTTGTTTTTTTTTTTTTAATTTTTTTTTCAACGTTTATTTATTTTTTTGGGGGGGACAGAGAGAGACAGAGCATGAACGGGGGAGGGGCAGAGAGAGAGGGAGACACAGAATCGGAAACAGGCTCCAGGCTCTGAGCCATCAGCCCAGAGCCTGACGCGGGGCTCGAACTCACGGACCGCGAGATTGTGACCTGGCTGAAGTCGGACGCTCAACCGACTGCGCCACCCAGGCGCCCCCACAGTTCACATGTTAAAATCCAAATACCCCTCGTCCCCCTACCCCCTATCCCCAGAGTGACATTAGGAGTGGGGCCTTGGAAAGTGATTAGAATATGAGGCTGGAGCCCTTGTGAATGGGGTTAGTGCCGTTATAAAAGAGACCAGAGCTCCCTTACCTTTCCACTATGTGAGGACACAGCAAGAAGCTGGCTATCTCTGAATGAGAAAGCAGGCTCTCACCAGACACAGGCTGTACCAACACTTTGATCTTGGACTTCCCAGCCTTCTGAACTGTGAGAAATTAATTTCTGTCATTTATAAGTTATCCAGTCACCCAGTCTATGGTATTTAGTTATACCAAATGGACTAAAACAATGGTTTTCTCTTCTTTCTCTATGTTTTACATTTGGAGAAAAGAGTTCAATATCTCCTGTTTAAGAGAGTTGATTTCATGAGAACTGTGGGGGTTTCTCGGCCCCATTCAGTTGTAGTAGGCTGGGCAGGGATTCTGATGACACAGCCACAAGGGGAATGACTAGCAGAAGTGGGAAATTCACCCCCTTTGTTAGTGCTTTGCATCTGTCAAACGCCAATTCAGACTTCCATCAACAAGCATATTTAAAAGGATATGTGTTAGGGAAATTTGTTATCCATGCAATTTCAATGAGAGCCAATTCTATTAACTCCTCTGAAGCCCATGCATTACGGCTGGGCTTTCAGGAGCGAGCCTTGAATAAACTTTTCAGTGATTTCACAACACTTCCATTATGGGTGTTGCATTATGAAGCAGATGAACATTTTCTTGAACAATTAGACGGGGTTGTGTAGAATAAAGAGTGAGGTTTGCCTGAGATCGCGGAAACCTATCTGCTTAGGTGATTCATTTTCTTCCAACAAGGCAGCCCATAATAAGCTTTTCTTCTGGAGCCTTGTCTTGCTTCCCATTTCAATTAGTGACAATGACTGGAGAATGGGAAGAATGTCTTCTTCATGTCCTTGTGCTGCAAACAAGGCTGGCCAATGAAGAACAATGAGGGAGGGAAGGGGAAGCAGGGGGATGGGCAGCCGTGCAGCTGCAAGAGAAACCAGCCTGCTTTCCCAGAGAGTGCAGGGGTGGGGTCTGGAGGAATCAGGTGGCAGAGCTAAGATGGGGAAGGAGGCTTTAGCATTGGTGTAGTTCAGCAGGAACCAGATTATCGCAGGCAGAATGGCAGGCACAGCAGGACACCAAGCACCACTCCATAACTGAAGGCAAGTCTTATCCTCAGGTGTTACAGACCTTAAAATTTTGGGCCTAATAAACTGTCACTTTCTTCAAATCATTTGTGTGTGTGTGTGTGTGTACATATATATACACACACACACACATATACACATATATATACACACACATATACATATACCTGCGTGTGTGTGTGTACATATACACACACACACATATATACACATATATATACACACACATATACATATATATCTGCGTGTGTGTGTGTGTGTGTGCGCCTTGACACAGTCCTGCCATGTTGTTGTTTTGCACAGTTTCATCATTTCCTGCCACCACGCATGTCAACTGATTGCTCTTTTGGAGGTGATGTGAAGATGAGAGAAGTCCAGTATCATCAGATATTCATTCATTCATTTATTTTCTCACTGAATGAGCACTTGCTAGGCATATATTGCATACATTGATTTCCAAGCATCCCAACTTCTGGCCATGCACTAGAGAGGCAAGGTTTTCCCCTTTTTGTATCTGCTTTCTCCTTCATCACATTTCTCTTATCCCCTATCTCTACATACAATTCATCTTTGGCAAACATTATACCAGTTTGCCTCTCCTTTCCAGACCCTGTTTTAGGCACCTGCAATACAACGGTAACCAGAACAAAACTCTGTTAGTTTCATAGAGCCACTGTAACAAAGCGTCACAAAATGGGTGGCTTAAAATGGAAATTTATTCTCTCACCAGTCTGGAGGCTGAGAAGCCTGAAATCAAGGTGTCAGGAGCTCCATGCTCTCTTCAAAGGCTGTAGACAAGGAAGGCAAGGATCCTTTCTTGTCTCTTCCTAGTTTCTGTGGTTTGCCAGCAATCCTTGGTGTTCCTTGACATGTGGAGGCATCATCCCAATGTCTGCCTCTGCCATCACAGAGCATTCTCCCTCTGTCTCTTCAAATCATCATTCCTCTGTGTGTGTCTATGTGTCTCTTTTCTTCTAAGGATACCAGTGGTATTAGATTAAGGGCCCACCATACTCCAGTACAACTTCACCTTAACTATTTATATCTGTAATAACCCCATTTCCAAATAAGGTCACATTCTGAGGTCCCAACAAGGACATGGAATTAGGGTTGGGGAAAACACTATTGTACCCAATATGCTGCTCTTCTGGAGCTCAGAGTGCAGAGGGGAAGGAACACAAGTAAAAAGTAATTGCAGCCTTGGTTGATCAGTGATATGAGGAAAGTCCACAAACCCAAAGGGAGACACAGATAAGTGAGACATCAGCTCTGGAAGTTGATATGAAGGCAAAGAAGATAGAGATAGCCAGAAACTGGTTCCCAACTGTTACCCCTGTAGATCTTGAGGGAGCAACACAAGAGACACAATTGTTATTTTCTTTTGTGGAAAGCCAAACCTGTAAGCTAGATCATACTGCTGGGCCCAAACCAGCCAGGTGGCCTCCTCAGCTGCTTCCTCCCAGTGCACCCCTCATGGCAAGAAAAAGCAAAGCAGAGGGGCACCTGGGTGGCTCAGTCAGTTAAGTGTCCACCTTCAGCTCAGGTCATGATCTCCCAGTTTGTGAGTTCACGCCCCACATCGGGCTCTGTGCTGACAGCTCAGAGCCTGAAGACTGCTTCCAATTCTGTGACTCCCTCTTTCTGTCTGTCCCTCCCCTGCTTGTGCGCTCTCTCTCTCTCTCTCTCTCTCAAAAATAAATAAATAAACATTTTTTTTTAAAAAGAAGAAGAAGCAAAGCAGAGCACATCAAGGGAGAAAGAGGGTTTCTCAGCAAGCCCCATTCCCTGTAGAGCTTCTCAAAGAGGCAAATCAAGGCCAATACACCACATAATGACTTAGGGTCTTAGCCTCTTCCTAATCTCCAGTCCGCAGCACCATGTGCCCTTGGCCCCAGCTTCTCTCACTGCTCTTCTTCCTCCTCTGGGGTGCAAAGAAGGTGGACAGAGCCATAGGGGTTCCCTAAATATCAATAAGAGAAATCAAGAAAAGGAGCTGTTGAATTCTATAAAATGAGAAGAGGGTTGAAGGCCAGGCTGAGAGAACCTACTGTACAAAGTCAGAGTTGCAGCATCATTGCTATCATGACCAACAGCACACCAAAATACACACATTCCTGGAGTGTAATTTTGGTTAGAAAAGGCTTCTCAGGAGGAAAGGTGCTTTGGGACCTGACTCCAGCCACCCCACTGTCTCCAGAACCCAATGCTACACAGACAGAATCCTGGGCTACTTTAAAAGTCCTTTCAGCAAGGATGTTTTATAACTGACTTGGGAACTGTTCTGATGTATCCCAAATGACAAAATGTTTTACAAAAGCTATATCCTATAGTAGAACCTCTATCTAAATGTTTACAGATCTCAGAATCATCCAGAGTGGTATAAACACGACAAAATATTGTTTAGTATTGGTGATCAGGATTCACCTAGTAGGTTGTGTACACAGTGTTCAATAAAGATACCAAATGTGGCAAGTTAGATGCTCAGGCAATAGCTGTCACTCTCTGCAGTGCCAGAGGTTTTTCTGTTCCCACTTCTTCCCATCCTGAGGATATGGTCTAAACTGTGTAAGATACAAATAAAATAAAGGACAAAACAAGCCTGGGCTGGTTGAAAAAGAGAGACAGACTACAAGGTCTAATCTGGAAGCACATCCCTGATAAACTTCTGCCCAAAGGAGAGTCTGACTTGATCCCGTATTGAGCCCTATTACAAAAGGCCCCTTCCTATACCTCACACTGTAGGAAAGATAGAACAACTGAACATACCTTAGAAAAAAATACAATGTTTATTCTGCCCCTGCCCAGGTGATAAAGAGGATTGGGGCATCTGAGTTAACACCACTCTATGTCACATACCAGCATCTTAGCCACATTAGAGGTATCTATCCTCTTCAGGCACACCCATCCAGGACATCATGAGTAACTGAGCTATTTAAGGATTTCTCAGAGTCCTCCGTAATAAAGTGCTACCTGCTCCTCAGTTCTAGAAACAGCTCTCTTCACTTCCCATAGGTATCTTCACCCTCTTTCAGTGATACCAATTTTTCCTGATACAGATGCTCCATTCAGATCCCTTAGACTCAGATGCTACTGCCTCTGGCTTCAAATTCACAGAGGGGTCTTGCTGCTTCTCCAAGATGAGCTATTATGTACCCCACCTCTATGCAGACTCCACTGTCCCTTACTTTGCCTAAGGGGTAGCCATCACCTCCTCCTACTCACCATCACTGCCTTCTTGCCAGGGGAACATTGGAGCCACTTGGGTCCTTTTGGAGATATGCCTGTTGTCCTGGGTCCTCTGTGTGAATGTCCTGGTGCCAGACATGAATACCACTGGTGGGAAATAAGCTAAGTGCTAACAGCACTGGGACAGACCGACCCTAGTCTCCAAGAGCATTCCATAACTTGGCAGAAGTCCTGAAAGGTGCACTTTTTTTTCTTAATTTCTGTGACACATAACACTTTAATATTGAATATTGAGGGGCACCTGGATGGCTCAGTTGGTTACGCATCCTACTTTGGCTCAAGTCATGATCTCACAGTCTGTGGGTTCAAGCTCCACATCAGGTTCTATGCTGACAGCTCAGAGCCTGGAACCTGCTTTGAATTCTGTGTCTCCCTCTCTCTCTGCCCCTCCCCTGCTCATGCTCTTTCTCTCTCAAAAATAAATAAACATTAAAAAAAATAATAAGGGGTGCCTGGGTGGCTCAGTTGGTTAAACGTCCAACCTCAGCTCAGGTCATGATCTCACAGTTTGTGAGTTCGAGCCCTGCATCAGGCTCTGTGCTGACAGCTCAGAGCCTGGAGCCTGTTTCAGATTCTGTGTTTCCCTCTCTCTCTGCCCCTCCCCCACTCATGCTCTGTCTCTCTCTCTGTCAAAAATGAATAAAAACATTTTAAAAATTAAACAAATAATAATCAGAATATTAAATGATGACCTTATACCAGAAAGTAACATACCAAATAAACAAGACGAATTAGTCTGAGACCTCATTTACAATTTTAAATCTTAAGGAAGTTTTTTAAAACCTTAGAAAGTTTTTAAAACACATGCCTAAAAAGGATTACGGATCATTAAAGACCTGATAAAGACAAAACATAGCAACTGGTTTTTCTGGGTAAAGAAAACAGAAAACAACTTTGTTTACATTTTCTTATCAAGAGCAGACCAACAATCCAAGAAAACTTTGTCTTTTAACAAAGAGAAAAGCAGAATTTTGAACTCTTAGAAACCTTAGTTTCTAGTGAAAACTAAGAAGTAAAAAATTGTAAACTGCTATGCCAGAATTCTTTGGATGGCAAATTTATGAATCAATTAAGCACAAAACATGTTTTCCAGCAGATCCAAATATCCTTAGTTTCTTTGCAATAAGAACTCAATATCAGATAAACCTTATGTTTAGTAATCAATGCTTTAATATTTGATCTTATTTGGAAAAAACCTAGATATCCAATGATTCAATCCAATTTATCATCCAAACAAGTTTTAAGTTTCAGGTTATCAAAGGCTTTGAAAGCTATCTTAACAATTGCCTATGAAAACTTTGAGACCAAATTAACCATCATTCTAAGTCATCTTTGAGATGATGTGAGCTTATTTGGCCTTCACTAAATCTTGGTAGAAAAGTTTCAATTAGTTTAAGTACCAAATTATGTTCCACCTGGGTCCACTTAAAAGTCAATCAATTTGTTTCCCAAGTCAGTTTTTGCCTAGGACCCCAGCGAGGAAATCTGAAGTAGGCAGTCCTAGAGGGTGCTCTTTTGCTACTTGACAGCAAGGGTAGAAGGACGAGCCAGAAGCACACAGGATGGTATAGGAACCAGTTATGTAGGCTGCACCCAACGTGGAGCAGAAACAGGAGGAGGGTGAAGAGGAGGAGGAAGGAGAGGCAAGATGCCGCCAGAAGGCAGAGAAAAAGGACTCCAGGTTCTTAATTTCTTAATGCTTGGTTTGTCAGCCAGGATAGGTGAGCAGATGCCATATTTTTTCCTACCAACAAGTGAAAATATAAGCAGTCCAAGTGAGGCTGGAGAAGATAAGGAACTTAGTTGGCTCTAGTTAACCCATAAATGAATGAGGGAAAAGCCCCTAATCTGATAGGAGGAGGAACAGTGAGAGTTCAGCGTCCATTATGTCAGGGTTCTGATTTAGGGCCATGAAACTAAGCAAGGCACATATGGGACTTTTGACCATTTGGAGGAGCAAAGGAGGTCAAGCTGGTAAATATTATTAGAAGAGAGTCCGTGGGAGGGCCATACCTCTTGATCTAAGAGTTTGTAGAAACATCAGTCCGGAAACATCAGGCTTCCGGGATCAAATCTGTTCCAGCTTTTAAGAATATAGCCCAAGGGTGAGTCCAAAGGAAGAAAGGGGGCCCTCTAGTGGGAAAGACCAGCTGCCGATTCCCAAAGAGGCGTCCAGCCAAAGGGCATGAAGCTCCTACTGGTATCACAATTTCAGTCAGGGCGTCCCTCTGACCTGAAAAAGGACCGAACCAAATAGGATGCCACAGATTCTTCATGAACAGAAGTCATGGCAAATACGGGAAGACTCTTTTCGGATGTCTCACCAAGAGGGTCGGTGTTGGCAAACGGCATGGCACTTCCTGCTAGGGCATCCCCTGGAAAAAGGGAGAGCCAGACACTGGTTTGGTCAGACTGGTCAGAAAACTAAAGGGAGGACTCACCACTCAGATGCGTGGAAACACGTGTGACCACAGATCAAGATGGTGGCGGGATCCACCGGAACAGAGGGAAGGAGGAGGCTGAAAGAAGCGGCAAGGCTGAAAGTCAGCCAGCATCAGGAAGGGTCCCAACTGAGTCCATGATGTGTGGGGATTCGCCCTGGGGGAGCTGCTAGTTGCACCGGACTCTGAGAGCAAACCTTGGAGGACCGAATGGGAAAGTAGAGGAAAGGGGGCCTTCACCCTCACAGGCACGGACAGGCCAACCTGTTCCCCTCAGACCTTCAGACCACACCAGGGAGCTGCCCTGGCTGGAGGGCTTCTGTTGCATGAGGAACACCTGGGTTAGGCCGCCAAAGGCGCAAAAAGAGAAAGTAGTCGCAAAAAGTAGGCGCAAAAAGAGGAAAGGGTCCCCCCAGGGACAAAAGGGGAAATTCCTCACCCTTTGGGGAAAGGGTGATCCAGCTGGTTCCCCCCCCCCCCCCAGGCTTCAGATCCTTACAGAGGAGTAAACTCCGCAGGAGGTCATCAGTCCCCCAAGGAATAATAGTCAGTCCACACAGAGAAAATCCCTAGACATTCCCAGAGAATCCAGGGAAAGTTCCAGACCGGCAAAGGCTCCTCGTTCAGGGTTCCCCCAGGTGGGGGTGAGCCACCAAATGTGGTACATAAATGGAGTGTTTCTCAATCAGATGGGGGCCCTCAAATGTGGGGCCACGATTAGGTGGAAGCAGGTGGCACAGATGAAAGAATTCACCTGAGGCAGGACAAAGGCGATAGAGGCTTATTGAATACACCACAAGGGAGCCCCGGGCAGGACAGCAGAGAGGCTGTCTGCCCTGAGAGGGGCACTTTAAATGCAGGGTCTCCAACTGTGTTCAGCATTCCCATCCGAAGGGAGGTCCATCTCTGGCTTGCATGTCCTGGAATCACACCTGAGGTCTCAGGGAGTTTTGTTCTCACTATGTTATGCCGAGATGTTCCAGGAGCCCATCTGTAATAGGCCCTTGGAGAATACTATTTAGTTTAGCAATCTGAGATGAGACTACACTTGTTGTCACCTTGTCTGCAGCTAAACAGAAAACAGAGGCCAATAGGCAGCCTGGCTCTGGTCTAAAAGGCAAGAATTAGGAGTGAAGAGAACAGTATAATTCCTACTTTGGACCCACATATTGCCTCCACTGGATTGCACATTTCTTTGAGATGATAGAGAATAATTATAGACTATTTGATCTTCACTAATTAAAACTCTTTCTATAATAACCAAGTTCCCAAGTCTCTCCTTTGATTGGAATAAATCTTCCCAGAGAAGACTTTTTCTCCTCATATCTATGCAATAATAGACACTTTTTACTCCCAATGGGATGTGCTTAGGATTCATGACAAAAGTGGTTTGTCACCACAAAACCTGAGGTTTTGACTCTCAGGTGCTATATACAAAAAGCTGATACATTCTAGTTGTTGTCCTTCATTGGTCTGACTTTTTGAGCGCCCCCTACTCCTCCTCCTCTCTCTCTTCCTGTCTCTTGTTCCTGTCTTTGAGAGTACATTTCTTTTGCACATATATTGAGTCGGAGTGTCCTAATTCCTCTGAATGTTCCTTGGCCCACAGGAAAGGACCCACACTTATTTAGAACTTCTGCTAAATAGACCTCTGAGGCCTGAGGTCATCATGCCTCACTCAGCACCACAGGATGGTTTTTCCAGAACAATAATACCTAAACCTCCACCCACTGGCATGTAATGTGCTTGGCAGTTGACTCCTTTTCTCAGACAGGAGCAGCTGAAGTTCTTCTGTTGGGCAGGAGTTGAGGGCAACAGGTAGAAAGGAAGCAATAATAGCCTGTGGTCATTTCAGACTTACCATCTTCCACAAATGTCCACTTCTGTACAGTGCATTATCTACCATTTTTGTGAGTGCTGATGCACTGAAAAATACTGGTTTTTATTAAGCCCCCAATATTGGGACCCCCATGTTTGATAGGATTGAAAAACTGGGATCCTACTTACTGAGTTTTGGTGGAGCTTTTCTGTAACAATTTTGTGGCCTATAGCACTGTGATACAGATATACGGCTCCAGAAATTCGTCACCATTCGGGCCATTTTGCAGTAGAACTCTTACTCTCCCTTCTGTGGTTCTCAGCCTCTTGAAAATTTCCCCCTAAACCTTCTCACAAGCCTCAACCCCACCCTGGAGTTGGGACCACAGATGGAGAATTATTTATTTTGTGACTCCTATGGAAAAATCCCTGGAAGCAGTGAAGGGTGTTGTCCAGCTCCCTTCCCAGGCCAATCCCCAGACTTGAGTTTCCCAAAAGTCACTCCCTCTCTGCAGCTAAGGCCCTGCTGATAAAGAATGTGGAATTCATTGTCCACTAGACCTCCCATCTAATGCTGCCCTGCAGCATGCAATTTATTGCTGATAAGTGAGGAGCTGTTATCAGTCCACACTCAAAATGCTACTCCATACTTACTTCTTAAATGTATTCTTGATAGCCCACTTCAGCTCTAGGAACTGCAGATGTGAATGGGGATATGAATGGGGTAGTGGCCTCACTGTCAGAAAGAATGCAGGAGGTTTCTGCTCTCTGGGGTTCTCTTGGCATAGCCTTCCACCCTCACCTACCCACCAATCTTCCAGACCACCTCATGTGTGAAAGGCTACTGGGGTCAGTCAAGGGTGGACAGGGGTTGAGTGGCCGTTCCGTTCATGTTGGCAACTGATCACCCCTCACCCAACAGCTCAGGGCCTGGGCCCAGCCCTTCCCTTTCAGTACCCAAGGTTACCCCATCAATCTGCTCCCTGGGCGGAGCCCCTCCCTCTGAGCTGGAAACCTCAAGTTAAATCAGTAAGGAGCTTGACAAGTCACTCATTATACCCGTTAAACACCCAAACTCTCCTTGGTTTTCCAGGACAGGTGAGGCTGAGGTCTTAGCCTGAGCAGAACAAGCATCAGAGAAGAACCAAGTCACCAACGCCATAAGTGGTTTTCATGCCCCCTGAAGTCCTTCAAACATAATATGTCATGCAGAGACATGAGTGCTTCACAGGGCTTCCTAATCTCAACCACCATCTCCACACTCATACCACTCACCCTGTTCTAACCACGCTGGGCTCTTTCCTGACTTAGAGCCCATTCTGCCTTTCTTAGGGCAGTCTTGCACTTGCTGGTCCCCCTGCCAGGAATAATTTTTACTCTGGCCTCCCCATCACAGGTCTCTTGTCCTTCAGTCTGAGCTTCTCAGAAAATCCCTTTATGATCTACCTATAATGGCCTCTTGTCCCCACTTGTTTCCAATTTCTTCACCCTGATTATTTCCACCACTTGCAGGTAGTTAATGTACTTAGGTATTTGACAAACTGGCTTTGGTTTGAGCCCCCTGCCTGGCCCTTTGTCTGTGCTATTCACCACCATCTTCAGACCCTCAGACACTGCCTGTAACATACATAGTGGTGCTCGGTAAATGGTTACTGGATGAATGTTGAAAGGAAAAATAAAGCTGTTGGAATGGTCTCTTTAACCTTGATGTCCTGAAAACCTACCAGCATGTGTCCAGGCTAAGTGTCTTGTTAAGAATTCAGCATCATGCAGGGTCTTGGAATCTGAGGATGCCAGTCTTTCTTTAGCTCTGGAAAGATGTTCTAGTCTGATTTATTTGTGTCACCCACCACCACCACCCTGCATTCCTTCTTCTCTGCTCACTCCTGGAATTCCCACTGGACTATTATTGGAACTTATAAGTCAGTCCTTCATGTTTCTTAATTTTCCTTCATACTTCCTGGCTCTTTGTCCTCATGCACTGCTCCAGTTTTCAAATCACAAATTTTCCCTTCAGCTATGGCCGATCTGCTGCTATTCAGCCCACTTATGGAGAATATCATTTCTATAGTCATGTTTTTCATTTCAGGAATTTCTAACTGGTTCTTTTACATAAAAATCGTCCTTGTTTTTGTTCTATTCTTATTCATGGCACTTATTACCAACTGACATATTTGCTTGTTTATTTATTTATTTATTTATTTATTTATTTATTTATTATCTCTTGTTCCCCCCACCCCCTACTAGAATTTTAATTCTAAAAGAGTAGGAACTATTTTCTTCATTGCTCTAGTCTCAGTACATGGTGCATGGCACATAACAGTGCTCAAAATCACTTGTTGAATAACTTGAAGGAATTAATGTGATATCTTTTAGTATCTATCTGAAGATAGATAGATAATTATAAATTTTAAAACATGTTTTATTGTTTCTACCACTAAATGTTCCTGGGGTATTCTATTAACCACTGATTTTTAGTGGTTGTGTGTGTTTGTGTGTGTGTGTGTGTGTGTGTGTGTGTGTGGCATTGCTTTTGTCAAAATTTGCTGATTCTTGAAATCACCAATTTGGTGATTTTTGTCTTTCTATTTGCAGAATCTTTCACCCCACCTGATGCTTGTCTTTCTGTTTTCAGGTGCAGCATTCTGCTTATAGAGATCAGGGGGTGCTGGGGGTATTCTGTATGAAATAGCCACAAACCACACTTCAGGGTTCTCCCTGGGTGTGCACTGCCACTTCAGGTGCCTCCCTGGCCCTTAGGCTGGAACTGTGCTCTGCCTAGGCACTGGATCCTTCTCTTCACTGCATGGCCCAGGGAAGGTTGGAGGTTGAAGGAGGTATCAAGCATCCCAGCAGCAACCTGACATTTGTCTCAGGACTCCTGTCTGTACTTGTATCTGCTTCCTCTGAGCCCCTTCAAACCTCCCACCACCTCCAACCATCCTTTCCAGAGTGTGTTTTGGGCTGTGATTTCCCCAACAGGTTCCATCTGCTTTCCAATTTTCAACAACTCCTTATGATTTCTGGTCAATTAGCATCACCCTTTCTTGTTTTCTAGACTGTCACAAGTTTTCAAAATACCTTTTCCTGTCATTTCTAGGGCTTTTAGGGTGAGAAAAGAAGGTTGAAACATGTGTTTAGTGTGTGGTCTCTTCTCTCCATTTTAGGGATGCAGCAATTGAAGCTCAGAGAGGCTAAGTCACTTTTCAGATTCACATAGCTAGTGTGAAATGTGGTGGTGCAGGTTTGTGTCATGCAAAATGAATATCTGTTGGGATAATGATGGTAGCAGAGAACGAACAGAAGTCCTTCTTTTATGTTTTCACCCCAGGGGTCTCCCTAAGTTCAAATTATCTGGATTTTAAGTCCAAGAAAAATTAGATCTGGCTTTCACGGGCATCACCAGTAGTGCAAGCCTCCAATATTTCTTTTATAGAATACTTAGTCTATTTCATTAAAAGTAGTGTCTCTTAAGAGCATCACTTTCTGATCTAAGGATCAGCTTTGTGCACATTTTGTGCTGCATTAGGAAGCAGCATAGTCCATAATGTTTAATTCCAAAGATAACTGACTTTGGAATTAAACCTACCCATCTCCTACCAGCTATCTGATTTGGAATTTTGTAAAATGAGGGTTTTAACTGCTGTTTTCACGATTATAAGCTGTCTGGGAGAGGCAGTCATTAATTAGTGGTTACTATAAGCACTAACAGGATGGTCTCTTAATAAAACAATGCATACACTTTAGTCTGAACAAGATTTATGACCACCTTGGATTTTATTTTGGAACTTTGATCCAGAAGATCTTTTTGCCTTACTGCATTTTTCCTGCAAAACTCCTGCTTCAATTAACATTGCCCTGTGATCCATGTTGTTTCTGCTACTCTAAAAACTTTTATCTCTTGGCCCTTGGAAGCTGAGAACTCCAACCATGTAAGCCAGATGAGAACAGTTGATTTCCAAAATCAGCTAGTAAACATTAGTTAATTGTTGCACATTCTAAAGAAGTAAGAAAAAAAATCACTTTCCCCCAAACAAAACCCACCCTAATCAAGGCTTGTCTACATTCCACACAGTAGTGTATTAGGAGGAACTGAATATGCGGAAGCTGCTGAAGAAAGGGAAGCTATGGAAAATGTTTTCATGAGAAGAAATGGCAAAAGTTATGGGGGATATTGAGAATGTAAGTCCTTGAACTGAGACTGATTGGAAAAAAAAATATGAAAAGATTGTCTGCCTGAATAATAGAGTAACTAGCGACCTTGAACATAGAAAGAGTGTAGAATGGGAGTGAAACAATGAAATCTTTTTAGAACAGAGAATAATACTCATAAGAGGCAATTTTTAAATGAAAGGCAGGATGTTCTATAATAGAAATATTGGGGGCCTGAACCACCTTGTAATTCATAGAGAGGGGAACACCAGTGGCCTTGCCTAGAAGCCCAGGGCTAAGAGAAGGGAGAACAGCTTGAAATAAGATTATTAATTTCCTTGGAATGAGGCCAGTATGACATCCTCTTGCAAAGCTTCGCCAGATCCTTACTAGATCAGTTTGAACAATGAAATCTAATGAATATGCAAAAACAAAAACCAACGCACATCTGGTTATACCAACAAGATGTTGAGTTTTTTGCTCTTTAAAACAAAAACACCTTGTTATCCTGCCTTCCATAGAATTTGTAATATTTTCCCTGATTAATAAAGATGTTGTCAGGCAAAAGCAATTTAGCATGCAATATTGTAGGGCTACAATGGTAAAAAAAAATCAATAAATAAACATTAAGTGATGCCAGGGAAAAAGAGGATGATTTTGTAGGCCTCTGTTCAAATATAGTTTGAGAATCTATAGTAGACTTTCTTGTTTCTATTTACCCAGCATCCTTCCCCTCGTGTGGGGTACTCTGTTCTTCTGGGTACCCACCTCTCCCTTTAGAGGACTGTTCCTGACCCTTTTCACAGGAGTCAGTGGGATTGCTAGGCAAAGACTCCATACAGCAGTTTCCCACCCTCCTCTCTTCTCTGGGTTGGAGATGATGGGAGTTTGGCTTTCTCCATTGGTTACAAGCTTTAAGGGAGTGACTTAGAATTACTAGTGGAAAATTTTAGTTTTTGTTGTCATTGTTGTTGAAAAATCTTATTGGAAGTTTTGTCTAATGAGTTTTCTTTTAAAATAGCCTAATGAGTTAAAAGTGGGGAAAGGCAATGAATCCATGCTTGAGTATTCATGTATGAATGACATGAAATTTAACAGTGTGGTGAAGACAGATGGGAAATAGGATTTAAAAAATAAACCAGCTTGGAAAACCAGAAGAAGGAACATTACTGACAAAGTAAAATTAAAGACATTGTTCACTGAAAAGAAGGGACTCTAATTGTACATCAGAGAAGAGATTATAATTCTCATCTTCTAATACGTGAAGAGTTATGCTATGGATAAGGCACTAGCCTTGTTCCAGATGATTTTTAGGAGCAAATCTGTCATTATATATATTTGCTCTCAGTGATCTTATCTACAGCTATAGCTTTAGCAATCACCATGGTGGCTGTTCTGGCAATCTAGTGTTATGCAACAAACTACCCCAAACACAGTAGCTTAAGACAACAAACTTTTTATAATTTTATAATACTGTGAGTCAGGAATTCAGGCTAGACTCAGCTGGGTCATCTTCTGCTGCCCATGATGTCAACCGGGATCAGAAGGTGGTAGTTGGCCTAAGTATTCAAGATGGCTAACCTCACATGCCTGGTGCCTTAGCAGATATGGTTTGAAGGCTGAACTTGACCAGGCACCTCTCCCTCTCCATGTGGTACCAGGACCTTACCATACATTTCCTCCAGCACAGTAGTCAGTCTTCTTATGTGATAACTCCAGACTCCAAGAGCAAGAGTCCCAAGAGACAGGAAATAGAAACTACCAGTCTCTTAAGGCCTAGGCCATAAACTGGTACATTATGTATGTATTTACAGTGTACAAGATGATGTTTGATATGTGCATACGCTTTCACCACAGTCAAGCTAATTAACATACCCATCACATAATTATCTTCTTGTTTGTGTGTATATGTATGTGTGATGAGAATACTTAAGAACTACTCTCTTGGCAAATTTCAAGTATACAATACAGTATTATTAATTATAGTCACCAGGTCATATATTAGATTTCCAGAATTTATTCATCTTTCAGAACTGAAACTTTGTACCTTTGATCAACATCTCCCCAGTTCTCCCACTCCACAGTCCCTGGCAACTATCATTCTATTTTCTGCTTCTGTGAGTTTGACTTTTTTAGATTCTACATGTATGTGAGATCATACAGTATTTGCCTTTCTGTGTCTGGCTTATTTCAATTAGCATAAGGTATCCAGTTTCATCTATGTTATCACAAATGGCAGGCTTTCTTTCTTTTTTAAGGCTGAATAATAACCCATTGTGTGTGTGTGTATATATATATGTATATAATATATATATACATACATATACATACATATATACATATATACCACATATATATTATATATATGCATACATATATACATATATACCACATTTTCCTTATCCATCCATCCATCCATTGATGAACACTTAAATTGATTCCATGCCTTGGCCATTATGAATAATGCTGCAATGAACATGGGGTACAGATATCTCTTCAAGATAATGATTTCATTTCCTTTGGATAGATACCCACAAGTAAGATTGCTGGATCATATGATAGTTCTATTTTTAATTTTTTGAAGACTATCCATACTATTTTCCATAGTGGCTGTACTCTCCATTGTTATTAATTTGTCATGGTATTTTCCTTTTTATAAGTTAAATTTTGTTTCTTTTCCAACTTCTTGGACATTCTACATGAGTTTTTATTTCATACTCAGATTTTCAGGCTTGTCTTTGATCTCTTTAGATACAATACATTCGACTGTTTCATCTTCTGTCTCTAATAACTCAAATATCTGCAGTCTTTGGGAGCCTATTTCTGATATGTTGTGTTTCTGCTTGTTCTCATTCAAGTTGTCTTATTTCCTTGTGTGTTTAGCTATTTTCTCTGCAAGTTGCTTTGAAGGCAAATAAAATAACAATTGTGCATTATTTTTCATCATTATGTATATTAAATATTTTGTTAGAATTTTGTCTACCCATTTCCTTTATGATTTGCACATATATATTATATTCACATGTGAAACAGTTTTATTTTATGGTGCCACTCAAAAGCATGGTATGTAGCTAACCTTCCTTATTACCCATCTTCACTTATATTTTAGCCTTATTTTCCTCACTTTTTCTGTGGGGCCTTTTTCTCATCAAGAGGATCTATGTTTGCTTTTTTTTTTTTCCCCCAGGCATCTAGGGTCATTACCCACCCAGGGTCACTTAAAATCAATCCTCAGCTTGAGATATTTTCAGAACATCTTCAAAGTTTTCAGTCTATGTATGATACCCTGCACAATTTCCCAGAGCTGTCACTGCTGTTTTTGTTTGTTTGGTTTTTATTTTTATGTTGTGTTTTTTCTTTTTGCATTTTAATATACTTTTAGGATTTTGACAGGGAAGAGAGGTAACTATGTTAATTCAACTCACCAACTTGAACCTGGAAGTTTGACATGAATGTATTTCAAAAACTAATCTAAGAGGGTCCCCAAAAAATAAACTCTCCATTAGGAGCAATTAGATTGATATATTCAGACCTTTCTAGAAAATGCTTGGCTCTTGGTCCTTTTGAACTGAAGGAAGAGGATCAAATTGAATCTCATCTGATCAAAGCAATGAACCAATTCTTCAAATATACCAAAGAAATTTATCAATATTTGTCATACTTTTGGAATCTTTAAGAACTCTCCAAAGCAAGAAGGCCTGATTCAAACTCCCATTTTTATCTCCTAAAACTCACTCAAACAAGCAGTTTCGTATCTTGTATCAAGTTTCACGTTGTCCTTGATTTTCACACCACAAAAAGATTAAAGATAATACCACTAATTATGATATTTAAAAAGAGCCCTTCCTGAGAATGATCTGTCACTGGTATTGTCCTATATAAAGACTTTGAGAAATGGCTTTGATAATTTATACTCATTAACAGGAGAATGCAGGAGATTAAAGGTAGCAAGGGTGAATAGCCTCTCATTTTTACAAAACTTGTGCAACCTTTTATTCACCTACTAAAGCATTATTATGTAATAATAAAAAAGGAGGTGTGCTGCATATATGAACTCAGAGAGGGAATAAAGACACAAGGAGCTATTTTCTCTCAAGAGTACTGTAGTGTCATAGATTAAAGGTGGAAAGGCAGCCATCATTTAAAGCAGCTCACATCTCCAAAGGATATTTATTCACAAATTGATTAGAGTTGGAAATGAAAATTATTCAGTTGGTGGGAACATTACAGCAGCCTTTAAAGTGTGATGGGGAAGATGAAAAGGAGGCTCACTTACCCTTTCCTTAGCATGCAGACAGAGATCAAAAAGACCAATGTCCCATTGATAGCCCTAATGAGCCTGCACTTCTATTTGGCTCTTCAGTTATTTCCAGGGACTTGGGAGGCATGTTCTTTCTGACAAAACTGACTATCCTGTTGCTAGAGGCAGCATCACATTTCACAAATCTTTTTTAGGTTATTTGATTTATTTGTCCAAAGTTGTCATGGAAATTAGTGATACCCACTCAGCAGAATGGTCCCCCCAAAGACTTGCTTCTCTTCCATTGCTACTCATCCCCAAATCTTTATCATCATCTTCCACTTCTCACTTTCCCTCTATCCTCTCATCAAATCCACCAGCAAAGCCTGGTGGCTCCATCCTGAATATGACCACTTCTTCCCTCCCACTTCTTCAACTCAAGTCCAGCTAATCCATTTCCACTGTGTTCAACCCTGTATCTCAGTCAGGAACTGACAACTCAGAACCGTGATGCTGTCCAGGACAAAAGAATGAAATCAACTCATGAGATGGCAAATTGAGAGTCAGTGAGACTTTCCTTTTAGAATGTAATTAAAAGGAGTGAAAAATATGGAAAGCAATAGATCCCAGAAAAAAAAAAATGTCAACACTTCTTTAAAAATTGAAAGCACTATTTCTGGTTGCCCAGAACAGAATCTTAGTTCAACTTTAAACTTACCTCAAAAACCCTAAAATTCTAATGTAAGTTTAAAATATAATCTAAAAAGGTACAGCTTTTTAGAATTAGGATACAGCCTTTATTAGAGAGTAAGCATAAATACAAATCATAGTTGGCCTAAAAGCAGCCATCAATTAAGAAAGCATTCAAGCTCAACAATCAAAACATCTTAATGTCAAAAATAATGCAACCAACTCCTAATTTAAAACTGGGCTAATCTATTTAATAATAGAAGCAATAATGCTAATATGAGTAACAAGAAATATTTCTCCCTGCATAAGCTTATATCAGAACGGATAACCACTGATAGTTAACAACAAGATATATACAACCTAACCATAAACAAAATATCAAACTAATTGTTAACCCAACACAGGTATGCAAATTAGGGAAAGATTAAAAGAAGTAAAAGGAACTCGGCAAACACATTTGTTTCTTATTGCATTTCATCAAGAAAGTGAAAGATTCAGTGACTATTTACGCCTGATGCCAAGTTTACAGTCAAGTTGCCATGGAGCAAACTCTGTGTACCTGAGGATAGCTCATTAAAATAATACTTTGAATCATTAAAATCACCTTTTGTGAGGAAGACAGAATTTGTTGACTTATTCTTAAAGAAATTCCCACATTCATGTCTGCATCTTCTGCCCCAAGATTTTCAACCCTTATGTCATTATTTTATGCACTATTAAGAGAGAAACATGCCCAAGATGAGTTATAGAGCTGAGGCATGGAAAGTGCTATATGCTCTCAATTAAAGACTAAAAACAAGAAATCTATTTGCCTTTATTAATCTTGGATCTGGATGAAAGAAGGAATTTGAACCATAAGCTGGGAGTCAAGCAAATTTTCAGTCTAAATTCTCACTATCAGCGTGACACCAAACACTTTAAGCAGCAAGTTTAAAATGATCTCAGGTTGACAGTGCACCCCCAGTAATGGGCAGATCATCTCTGGAAAAACTCTACTTGGTTCTAAGCTAAAATGCCATCCCAGTTTCAGATATGTTAAACTGTCTAAAGATGGGCATCTTGGACAAATGAAACCCTTTTCCTGTTACTGGCTTGTGGCCCAGCATGCTTTCTGGGTTCAGTTCCACTCCATCTTGTGTAACTGTACAAATTTAGTTGTGCAGCACCTCAAAAGTTGATAAGTAGCAGGCATAAAGCCATACAAACAAATACAGAAAACTTTATAAGTGTAATGGAGTAAAGTAAGCAAAAATTTTATCAGTTCTTAACCTTCTTGCATTCTCTATCATTCTTTCACACACATATGCAAATGGAAATGAAGCTGACTGCCACAGGGACTCACCAGAAAACTAGTTGTGTCTATAAAAAGTGCAGAAAATGTAATTTGATTGGAAATACAATCTAATTCCCAGAGAGATGGCAGAATGCCAAACAAAGTTGTTTTGGCAGAACCATTTGGTCAGTTCTGGCTTCATATGGCCAAATGAAAGATGTTCAATGTCACATTCCTCTTGTCCTTTATAATCTTAAAAATAAACCAAATCAAAGTAAATTTGAGTTTTTCCTGAGGATGGAGTATTATTTTCACCTAAAATGCATATGTTCTATCTACTCTAAAAATTATAGTATCTAAAATGTAATCACTTCCTTGAAATCTGAGCTCAAATTTCATCTACAGGAAGTCCTCAGTTACCTACCACACAACATCCTGATTACACCTTCATCTACTCTCTCATCAGAACCTATCACTTTAATTTTTGTCAAATTATTTCATGGTTGGTAGTAGGTCACTCCATAAATGTGTCTCAAGTGGCTTCCTGTGACAATCTTCCCTTCTCCCAAGAACCTTCTCAGGTTCTTTAAAGAGAGAGTCCATTTCTGGCACTCTCTCTTCTTGTTCCCTTTATTTATTTATTTATTTATTTATTTTAATGTTTATTTCTTACTGAGAGAGAGAGACAGAGCATGAGCATGGGAGGGGCAGAGAGAGGGACACAGAATACGAAGCAGGCTCCAGGCTCTGAGCTGTCAGCACAGAGCCCAACGCGGGGCTGGAACTCACAAACTGCAAGATCATGACCTGAGTCGAAGTCGGATGCTTAACAAACTGAGCCACCCAGGCGCCCCATTCTCGTTCCCATTTAATATAGGACTCCAAATTCATGAAGCCTTAAATGCCCATAGTACTGCATAGATGGTAAGTTTAAATTTGGGGTTTCACATTTAATTGACAGGCACTATCAAGTGAACTTGTGAAGGAAGGCTCTTGAATTGGAAAATGCTTATGATGAATAGAGTGTTCCAAAACCTCCTGAGCAGGATGACGTACCATTGTTATATAATCATAAAATAAAATAAATAAGTTTTCTATAAGAAAATAGAAGGAATGCAGCCCCCAAAAAAGTAAGTACAGAATTTGAACAGACGCTTAAATGGACAAGAATATGAAACATATGAAAGGAAGTCAATCTCACTCAAAATAAGGAAATGCGAAGAAATGCAACCTTGAGCTCACCTTTTCACCTACAGGAAGGGCAAGGAGGAAAAGGAGTTTGGGAACATACTGTGTTGTCAAGTCTATGGAGAGCCAGGGCCTCTAATTCTTTACTAAAAGTTGTCCCAATGGAGTAATACCTGAGGGGTGGAGGAGAAGTGGAAACTTTCATGGTTCCTGCTTTTTGTGTCCTATCTAAAAATTCTTTGCCTTGGGCCACCTGGGTGGCTCAGTCAGTTGAGTTTCAGACTCTTGATCCCAGCTCAGGTCATGATCTCACGGCTTGTGGGATCGAGCAACAAGGTGGGCTCTGCGCTGACAGCACTGAGCCTGTTTGGGATTGTCTCCCTCTCTTTCTCTGCCCCTCCCCCACTGGCACGCGCGCGTGCGCGCGCTCTCTCTCTCTCTCTCTCTCTCTCTCAAAATAAATAAAAAGCTTTAAAAACATTGTTTGTCAATATATTGTGGGTGGCTTTTTCATTTTTCGTGCTGTATGGTATTCTTTTGTGTGCAAATATACATGAGTTATTTATAGATTGGGGCTATTTTGATAAATGCTATGTATTCATGTACCTGTCTCCTGCCACAAATCCCAGCTGAGTCATACATGAAACACCTATATTTTCATCTAACGATATAGAAAATGTCCCACACTACATGATTTTTCTAATACCTGTTTAGTCACATCATCAACAATGTTTTCTGGGTCTCTGATAGTACTTAGACACATAGTAGTTGACAAAGGAAAGGAATACGTTTTGGTTTGTCACCATATTATGTTGTATTAACTTTTTTTTTTACCATGGCAGAGAGAATTAAGCATCTTTCCAATATTTGGCTTTTTTTTATTCCTAAATTAGAAATTTAAGGTGCTTCTAATCATTTTTATTGTTGAGTTTTATTTAAAACACTGAAGGAATGAATTGAATATTGCAAACTTTACACATTGTTGCAAACCACTTTAGGCATTTTTGAAAAAAATTATAGAGGATTGCCCTCATGCTCTAAATATCTGGGTTTTACATCTTGCTAATTTTTAGTTCTGGTTAATATCTCAAGGTCAATGTATAACATGCATAAAGGCTTTTTGTTACTAATAGTGGATGTAATTCATATTTCTAATAGTCTTTAGAATTTGGAACTTGTATTGGCTCTTCTTCCTTTCATACTTGATTAGATTTTCATTCTTTTTCCCTCATATGTGGCTGATGAAGCACTCAGTCGAGGAGGCAGCAGAAGGGTCAGCTCAGCCATTTTCTTGTTCACTTATGCTTCCATTGTTAGCAACATCTTCAACCAACATTTTTTATTTAATTAAAATAATATAATATGATCTTTACATTACATAACCAGGCACTCTTACACTGCAGTGTGCTGCAGAAGCCTGAAAGTGAAGTCATGAGTGAGAGCTTTCTCTCAATGCTCACTTTCTTCCCTCAGACCAAGGGAATTAGTTACAAAGAACTAGGGCATCCCTAAGGCAGATAGTAGGGCCTGGCTTCATTAGGGATAAAACTAGAAGCCAAAAAGCCTCAGGATTTCAAGTCCTGTCCCACCATGTCTCTTCCTCCCCAGTGTCTCCATTTCTCACTTCATATCCCCTTCTCAATTTTCTCTTTCTTTCTACTGACTTGTTTTTACTGCTTGAGTATGCTCATGACCAAATATGATCAAGTCAAGGCTAGTGAATTTTATGTCCTCGATCCAAGGGTTCATTTGAAGCTATCCAGAACATCATCTAAATTTGCAGGAGCCAAATTTCAAATAGCTGAACTTGGATCACAAGCCCTACCCTCGTACAGTGAACTCTAGCCAAGTCTATGCTTATAGGTGGGTGAGATAGAGTCTCAAAGAAGGGGATTTAGGAATAGGAAGACATTCTGAAAAGTGGCTCTCACAAATAGCCCTAGCTAATGTATCCTGATGCAGTCATTGCACTGTAGGAATTGTCAGTTCCATCCTTTGGCTATATGATTCCTTCTCCCACGGAAAGGGCTGGAATGGGAACACAAACATTTGTTTCTGTGGTTTTTCTTTCTCTCCACTCCTATAACTGACCACCAAATTGACACATCATTTTGTTGAGCAAATTGATGAATGTACTAAATCAGGTTGTAGTTAATTCTGTTAGCCTCCATGCCTTCTCCTCTTTATGGTTACTTTGCATATCTTTGTTCTTGTTCATCATGTATTGACTTTACAATTTAACTCTCAGAGCATAACACTGTTAACTTCACTTTCAAGATTGTGAAGAACCAACCACAGAACAAAGTCCTAAACACTTTCTTTTCCCAAATTAGTTTGTTGTGCACATAAATCTTCCAGATGGGTGACAGATACTGAAGTAAGAAAGTGTTGCAAAATAGTTAAGAAATTTCTTAAAATTTCTCAAAATTCATGGGATCCCTTGAAGGCAAAAAACTAAGCAGAAAAAGAAGAATGGAAATGGCCAGTTTACCTTAAATAATTATGATAACCCATACGCTATCTGTGCTTAACATTCAGATGTGAGATATAGAGGGAGACAGATATGGAGATCACATTGGAGTTGGAGGTAGAATAGAATAGACAAAAAACATAAGCTCAGAAAGAGTAGGAGCCACTATGTAGAGTTTCCCTTTATAATATGGGAACTACTCTTCTCGGGATAACTTAACAACAACAAAAGCTAAGAGTTTGACCATGGCAGAGGCACTTGACAATCCAGAAAGAGTGAAACACTCACCAAAACTCCTGCTTCCGTTTCCTACTTTGTATCAGAGCCAACAGACTCATGACCTTGTCCAAGTGAAAGAAAAAAAGTGACTTTTTTTCCTCCTCATCAGAGTTAAATGATAAATAAAAGTGTTTAACTCTACTTCAGCCTAAAATGGGGTGGGGTGGGGGGGAGAAAAACTATTTTGTCTATAGACAAACAGGAAAGGCGAGGAGAGACTTCAAGATTTTGGAGCATTAAAAGTGATGCAAAGCCCATTTAATGGACACCCCCAGAGCTTTTTTTTCCCCCAAGCACCGCAATTGATTGCCATGAGATTATGATGCCATTAAAATTCACTCTGCCCATAAACTAATGCTGCGGAAAACGCTGGCGTTTATAGCAGTTCCTACAAGGGACATATTTCAGTGTGAAAGTAAGTCCTAATGTAAGAACTTTATCTCAGTAAAGCAACATCTAGGAAGGGGGGAAGGAGGAGGAGGAAGAGAGGCCGTCTGGGAGTGCTAGGAGTTTTATTTCTCTCAATAATGGGTGTATGGATGCTAAATTTCAAAGACTTTTTAAAATAAATCTATTGGCCTTTGACAAAATCAATCCAAACCCCATAAACCAAGAAGTCATCCACTTGATATTAATGAGCCCACATTTGCATTTATTTGTCTCTTACACTAGACAAACCATTAATTTCGTGTTTATGCTTCCTTTGAAGTCTGAATGCTCATAGATAGATGGCCTCATCGAATCTCCTGCTGCTACATTAATATTTCGCTATAAATGATAAATTTTATCATTTTCCACAACACCCCTTTTTACTTTAAGAAAGCTGTGAAAATACAAGCAATAAGTCTTAAGGTCTGAAAGCACAGCTTTTTTTTTTTTTTAATACTCTTCAGCGGGGATCATTAAAATAGTGATATCTTTAACATCAGGATACCTTTGATGGCCTCTAGGACTTGGAAGCTAAGATGATATATATCTCATCAACTAATCAACCTTCCTTGGATAAAACATGGTTCGGTAGGCTAGACCTGACACACAGGTCCATTTTTGACCAACACTCAGTGCATAAAGTTTTTTCAGAATTTTTCTGACAACATTTTAGTTTCAAATATGAGCCTAATTCATTGGTTTTAAAAGGAAAGCATTTTGAAAGGTTTGAGGTAGAAATGTTTACCAGCAGCAGGGCATATCAAAGGCAAAGGGCCAGGTGAGAGGGTCAAGGGGTTCTAGATTGGATAGATTGATGCTAAATGAGATACAGTGCATTATGTCATGGAGATGACCACACCTGTTCAATTATTCTGTTTGATGATGATGATAATGATGAAGATTATGAAGAAGATGATGATGATGTTGAATATTTACTGAGCCCTTCCTACATGTCAGCCGCTGAACTATGAGCTCTGCAGCCATCCTCTCAACAATCCTAAGAAGTTGTTACTGCTATTCCCAGCATATAGATGAGGGAACAGAAGCTTAAAGGGGTAAATTGTTCTTCAGAGGTGTAACTGCTACATAGAATGGTAGGTCCATTTGCTTCTTTGCCATTCTGCTGTTACAATCATATCCACCAGGATCTCCCAGAAACGGTCCTATAAATGACTGAAACCTTCATTTAGACTGATACTGATGCTTTTAATCTGCTTTCATAAGAGAGGTAATAAGGAGATCATAACCAGGAATTTCCAGGTGGCTAACTTTGGTGATAGTCACAGTCTGAATCAGGGGCATGGAAGAATTGGAACATCTCAACCTTCAGTCCAGGAAATTTTCTTGGAAATCTCTCCTTGCTCCTTGCACATTATTCCCTTCTCCTTTCCTTGAAGCAGCCTGTTTGCCATTTCTGACAGAGCTCACAGATCCAGTCTCGCCCACTTCTCTCACTCCTGCCACCTAGACAAACTCGCCCTTTGCTTACACATAAAGTCTTTGTCACACTTCATGTTTTGCTTTGACATTGCATTAAAATAAATTTGTAGCTTTTTATATATCTTAGAAATATGCATTCACATCCAGTTTTTCAGATTGATATTACACATCCCCTTTGTGAGGAGAATGGGCAGGAATCCTATCTTTGACCTGAATCCCCTTGCTCAACCTGATTTGATAAAAGAAACTATTTACATTAGTGAAAAAAAATCATCATAATAAAAATGTTTATAAATCATTACGATGTCAGGTATTTGATTTGAATTTTTTTTTAACTTCTGAGCCAAATCTGTGATTAAGGACTGCAGTGAAATGTTTAACATGCAAAAACATAAACTGTGTTATTAAAATAATGTATTGACCAGGAACGAGAAAGGCAGCTCATTAGTAAAGTGACTGAAAAATCCTCTTCTATTTGGAAAAAGCAGTCATGGGAATAAGTAGATCAGATACTTGTTGACTAGTCCACATATGACATAGAGCAAGGACATAAAAAGGTAAAGCCAGCCTTCCTGGCCACAGGAAAGGCTACAGGAGCAACTATGCTAAGTCTTTATCTAGCTAACCAATGATTTGGGTGAAGGAAAACCATCAATCATAATGAGAAAATATTAACACTCAGGGCACCTGGGTGGCTCAGTTGGTTAAGCGTCCAACTTGAGTTCAGGTCATGATCTCACATTGGTGGGATCAAGCCCCACGTCGGGCTCTGTGCTGACAGCTCAGAGCCTGGAGCCTGCTTCAGATTCTGTGTTTCCCTCTCTCTGCTCCTCCCCCACTCCTCTCTCTGTCTCTGTCTCTGTCTCTCTCTCTCTCTCAAAAATAAAAATAAAATACTAAGGCTCATTTATGGGCTTTTGGTGTCTATCTGATCTGCATTAGCAGCAGTTAAAATGTACTGAGTTTCACTAGGTGGCAAGTACTCTTTTCAATGCTTCATATTTGATCCTACAACTGCCCCTTAAATAGACACTATCATCATCCTCATTTTACAGGTAGGAAAAGTAAGACCTGGAATTTGCCTAAGGTCACACAGCTACTGAGAGATGGAGCTGGGATTCAAACATATACAGTCTGAGTCCAGAAGTCCCCAAACAAGTAAACTTTCAGAAAAAAACTGGTTTTAAAACATAGCAGTGCACTTTGTAAGGCTGCCTGACTGAATACAAATACAAATAAAAGAAAACAGACTGTAAGTTAACACAAAATTTAAAATAAACAATTGAAAGTTTATTTATTTTTTTATTTATTTGACTTAGAGAGAGAGAGAGAGAGAGGGAGAGGGACAGAGGGAGAGAGAGAGCAAATCTTAAGCAGGCTCCATGCTCAACATAGAGCATAATGTAGAGCTTGATCCCCTGACCCTGGGATTATGACCTGAACCAAAACCAAGAGTGGGATGCTTAACCAACTGAGCTATCCAAGCACCTCACAATTAAAAGAATAAATGAAATAATATATAAAATAATAATTATTGAAATAAAATATATAATTATTGAAATAATAAATTTCAATACTCCTGAAGGCATTAGAATTGCCACAAATACTGATGCTTGCACAGATCTGAATCTGTCTCCACAGCAGTGGAGTAAAGGTGAAAACTTGAAGGATTCCATCCTAGGTTCTCATCTAGGAGAGAAGCAACTCTTCCGGCTAGGACCTGCCCTGAGACATTCACAATTCATCAGTGTTGACCCAGAAGCACAAGCCCTTATTGATCATCACTCTTCATGGGTTCCAAGACTGACACAGCTACTTTGCCTGCATTCCCCCTTCCTCACTAACAATATGAATCAAGAAATGCAGTAAATGACAGCTTCTTTAATTTGTTCCCTCCGTCCGCTTTCTTCTTTTCCTACCAACCATTTCAAGTTCTCCATTGGATTTCCCAATTCTGGAACCAATGCTGGCATTCACTTTAGTCCATTCACTTTGGAAAGAGGAATAAAGAAAAGAATGGGAAAACAAAATTTCATTTTTTTTTTAAAGAAAGAAATGGTAACACACAAGGCTCAGTGGATACACAGGAGACAAAGTTCTTTTTGTCCTCTGACAATCACTGGGAGAAGCAGGTGCCATCGCATTGGACAAGGTTGCAGTGCAGGGCCCATTGTGTGGGACATGAATGAGTGTCAGCGCCTCCGCCGCCAGAGCCTGTTTTGTGCTCAGAATGGTGCCCATTGTGCCCATGTTGCTAGAAGGACTCGGGCTCACCAATGGGAAACACTCACTCCCACCTTCCCCCAACCTCTGTTTTGCCATCCAAATCTGCCGTTATAGATATAATGCAGACCTCTGGCATTCAGGGTCCTCTTGCCCTGTACTTCTGAAACAAAAGCTATTATACTGCACCATGAAAGCATGGCCCCAGAGAAATAAAGCCTCCTGGAAAACTAGTCTAAGAGGGGGAGTGTGAGCTGCATTTAAAGTTTAAAACCCAAGGAAAACAAAACACTTCCGATTAAAAATGGGCTTTCATGCCTTTGTGTACACACATATATGTGTTCGTCAGAACATTTCATCCCAATGTTCATGACAAAAGCGAGTGACCTGTCCTTGCTTTCAGAAACCAAGAGAGGTATAGCTGAAGAAGAGGGGTAGAAAAAGAGGAATTCTAAGCTTGCTAGATAAAGCTTGTTCTAATTAATGGGCTCCAATACAGAGAAGGGAAGGAGGAAACGTGTCCTTTTACTAAGAAATGGCAGGCAGGGAATATAATGTGTTTCGTGCCTCTGTTCAAATGAAAGATGCAACCAGAGCATTTATTTACAGTCCCCTTCCTTTTAGGAGAGAAGTAGCAAGAAGCAGGTGGAGTTTTGCTTTCACTGAGGGAAATTCAGTGCGCACCAAGATGCTGAAGGCACTACCAAGTAGCTGTGTCATCTAACTTTCTGAGAAGCCCAACGTGTTTTGAAATCTTTCTTTCTTTTTCTTTCTTTCTTCTTTCTTTCTTTCTTTCTTTCTTTCTTTCTTTCTTTCTTCTCTCAGTAGGCCGGCAGCATGGAGCCCAATGCAGGACTTGAACTCATGACCCTGATATCAAGACTCAGACACTTAACCCACTGAGCCACCCAGGCACCCCTAAAATTTTACATGTCAGAGAAAAAAAATGCTCAGCATATCCTAGGTGTAGAGCAACCTTGTGACATTACATGAGGCTTACCCTGGCTTGGGGCATCACACGTCCTACACACACATCCCAGGTGCTTTAGATGTGGCCTTTTCTTAAAGCTATCTAGGGCAAAACATCTCACAACTTCCCCGTCATCCATCCTTGCCTCAAACTTCTCTCCATTGCTTTGCTCATGTTGTCCCTTCTGCTTCATGTCTCTTCACCTAACTTGCTCTTACTCAACTCTTCATAACTCAGGAGATTTTTTTTTTTTCTTTTTTTTTTTTTTTTTTTTTTTTTAACATTTATTTATTTTTGAGACAGAGAGAGACAGAGCATGAACGGGGGAGGGGCAGAGAGAGAGAGAGACACAGAATCGGAAACAGGCTCCAGGCTCCGAGCCATCAGCCCAGAGCCTGACGCGGGGCTCGAACTCACGGACCGCGAGATCGTGACCTGAGCTGAAGTCGGACGCTCAACCGACTGAGCCACCCAGGCGCCCCCATAACTCAGGAGATTTTTGATTGAATATAGTTTATTTAGTTGTTTGGTTTAAGTCATTTCACTATTTAGATGGATAGTATATAGGATCCATATGTATTATTTTTATTTGATGAATTTTACATGCTACAATTTATAAATTTAAGGCGTACAACATGTTATGTAGATACATTTACATATTGTAATGTGATTGTCACGTTACATCATTATTGTGCAGTATTATTGACTTTTTTATGACACTGTGCATTAGATCTGATTTCTGTAAGTTGATTTTGTAACCTGCTATTTTACTGAACTCACTGATTAATTCCAAGTTTTTTTTTTTAACGTTTATTTATTTTTGAGACAGAGAGAGACCGAGCATGAACGGGGGAGGGTCAGAGAGAGGGAGACACAGAATCGGAAACAGGCTCCAAGCTCCGAGCTGTCAGCACAGAGCCCGACGCGGGGCTCGAACTCACGGACCGCGAGATCGTGACCTGAGCCGAAGTCGGCGGCTCAACCAACTGAGCCACCCAGGCGCCCCTCCAACAGTTTTTTTAACTGACTCTTTGGGATCTCCTATATATAAGATCGTATCAGCATATACCAACAATTTTACCTCTTCCTCCCTGACTTGGATGCCTTTTACTTCTTTGTCTTGCCCAATAGCTCTCTAGGACTTCCAGAATTATAAGAATGTTGAGAGTGGGCAACTTTGTCTTCTACCTGATGTTAGAGGTAACACTTTCAGTTTTCTCTATTGATTATAATGTTAGCATTGGGTTTATTGTGTATGGCCTTTATCATATTGGGTGTGTTCTCACTATATCCACTACGTTAAGAGTTTTTGTCATAAATGAATGTCGAATTTTGTCATTGTTTTTTCTGCATCTGTTGAGATGATCATGTGATTTTTACTTTTCATATTATTGATGTGATGATTTGAATGTTGAATCATTCTTGTACCCCAGTGATAAATCCCACTTGGTCATGCTGTGTAATCCTATTAATGTGTTCTTGAATTCAGTTTGCTAATATTTTATTGAGAATTTTTGCATCTATATTCATCAATGATATTGGCCTACAGTTTTCTTTTCTTGTAATATCCTTATCTGGATTTAGTATCAAGGTAATGCTGACTTTGTGAAGTGAGTTTGGAAATGTTACCTCTTCCTCAATATTTTGGAAAATTTTGAGAAGGGTTGGTATTAATTTTTCTTTAAATGTTTGGCAAAGGGGCACATGGGTGGCTCAATTGGTTAAGTGTCCAACTTTGGCTCAGGTCATGGTCTCACGGCTTGTGAGTTTGAGCCCCACATCAGGCTCTCTGCTGTCAGTGCAGAACCTGCTTCAGATTCTCTGTCTCTCTCTCTGCCCCTCACCTGCTGCACTCTCTCTCTCTCAAAACTAAATGAAAATACTAAAAGTAAATAAATAAATGCTTGGAAGAATCACCAGTGAAGCCATCTGGCCCTGGAGTTTTCTGAGTTGGGAGTTTTTAAATCATTGACTCAGTCTCCTGACTCATATTTGGTCTTTTAAGATTTCCTATTTATTCTTGATTCAGTCTTGGTAAATTTCTATGTTTCTAGAAATGTATCGAATTCTTCTAGGTTATGTAATTTGTTGGCATATCATTGTTCATAGTAGTCTTATCACTCTCTGTTGTTTTGTAGTATCAATTGTAATATCGCCTCTTTCATTTCTAATTTTATTGTTTTAAGTCTTCTCTCTTTTTTTCTTTGTCAAGCTGAAGGTTTGTCAACTTTGTTTATCTTTTCAATGAATCAGCTTTTCATTTTGTTGATCCTATTGTTTCTCTGGTTTCTGTTCCCTTTATTTCTGCTCTGATTTTTATTATTTCCTTCCTTCTGCTAGCTTTGAATGTAATTTGTTTCCTATTTTTCTAGTTCCTTGATGTGTAAAGTTAGGCTGTTTGAGACTTTTTAAATTTCTTAATATATGTGCTTATTGCTATAAACTCTCCTCTCAGAACTGCTTTTGCTGCATCCTACAAAATTTGATATGTTGTATTTTCTTTCTTTTTTAAAATTTTTTAAACATTTATTTATTTTTTGAGAGACAAAGAGAGACAGAGCATGAATGGTTGAGGAGCAGAGACAGAGAGGGAGACACAGAATCCAAAGCAGGCTCCAGGCTCTGAGCTGTCAGCATAGAGCCCGACACGGGGTTCGAACTCACAGACCATGAGATCATGACCCGAGTCGAAGTCCGAGGCTTAACCGACTGAGTAACCCAGGCACCCCTATATGTTGTATTTTCATTTTCATTTGTTTCAAGATAATTTTTTGTTTCTCTTTTGACTTTTTCTTTGACCCATTGTTGTTTAGAAGTGTGTTATTTAGCTTCTACACACTTGAAGATTTATTCACTTTCCTCTTTATTGTTGATTTCTAATTTCATGCCATTGTGGTCAGAGAAGATAGTATGATTTCAGTCTCCTTAAATTTGCTGAGATTTGTTTTGTGGTCAGTCACATGATCTATCCTGGAGAATATTTTATGTGCACTTGAGAATAATGTGTATTGCATGGAATGTTCTATATATTGCCTATTAAACCCATTTGGTTTTTGTTGTTGTTAAGTTTTTATTTATTTGTTTTTGAGAGAGAGCGAGAGCGCGCACAAGCGGTGGAGGGGCGGGGGGGGGGGGGGGGGACAAGGATCTGAAGCGGGTTCTGCATGGATAGCAGAGAGCCTGATGTGGGACTCAAACCCACAAACTGTGAGATCGTGACCTCAGCCGAAGGCAGACACTTAACCAAATGAGCCACCCAGGCACCTCAAGCCCATTTGTTTTAAAGTGCAGTTCAGTACTGGGGTGCCTGAGTGGCTCAGTCGGTTGAGCGTCTGACTTCAGCTCAGGTCATGATCTCACATTCCCCCCGCGTTGGGCTCTGTGCTGACAGCTCAGAGCCTGGAGCCTGCTTCGGATTCTGTGTCCCCCTCTCTCTCTGCCCCTCCCCTGCTCATGCTCTGTCTCTCTCTGTCTCAAAAACAAATAAAAACATTTTGAAAAAAATTTTAAGTGTAGTTTAGTTCCAAATTTTCCTTGTTTATTTTCTGTCTGGATGATCTATCCATTCTGATAATGGGGTATAGTCCCTTACTATTATTGTATTGCTGTCTATTTCTCCCTTAAGATCTGTTGGTGTTTGCTTAATGTATTTCATTGGTTGGATGTTGGGAGCATATATATTTATGATTGTTATACCTTCTTAATATATTGACCCCTTTCTATCATTATATAAGTGACCTTATTTGCCTCTTATTACCACTTTTGGCTTGATATATATTTTGTCTGATATAAGTATGGCTATACCTGTTTTCTTTTTCTTACATTTTCTTAGAGTATCATCTTCCACCCTTTCACTTTGAGCTTATGTTTATTTGAAGCTGAAATAAGTCTCCTAATGGCAGCATGCAGTTGGGTCTTGTTTTTTAATCCACCTGGCCACTCTGTGCCTTTTGATTGGTGATTTTAATCTATTCACAGTTAGGGTGATTACTCATATATGAGGACTTACTATTGCCATTTTATTTTTTGTTTCTAGTTGTTTTGTGTCTCCGTGGTTTCTTTTTTCTTGTGTTTCTGTCTACCTTTTTAAGTTGGTGGTTTTCTATGATGATTTGTTCAATTTCCCCTTTTTTTATGTTTTGTGTCTTTGTTTTATATTTTTTTTTTTGTGGTTACCATAAGATTTCTGTAAAATGTCTCATAGACAAAATAGTCCTCTTTCTGCTGATAGAAACTTATTTTTACTTGCTTATACAGGTTCTGTAATTTTCCTCCTCCCCTTTATACTTTTGTTATCACAAAGTATCCCTTCTCATGATGTGACTTCATTGCCAAATGGTAGTGACTATAGTTATTTCTAATACCTTTTTTTTCCTTTCACTTTGATCTACAATTGTTTAACACCCTATTCTAAACTAGAGTTAGTTATAATTTTCTTATTCTGCATGTCTATTTGACAACTTACTCAAAACGTTGTGTACTTTTGTGTTATTGTTTCTAGGAGAAGAGCTCCTTTCAATATTTCTTATAAGGCAGTTCTAGTGGTAATAAACTCCTTCATCTTTTGTTTGTCTGGGAAAGCCACTATTTTCCTTCCTATCTAAAGGATAACTTTGCTGGATCGAGTATTCTTGGCTGGGAATTTTTATCTTTCAGTACTTTGAATATGTTGTTCCACTCTCTCCTGGCCTGTAGAATTTCCTCTGACAAATATGCTGATAGTCTAATGGGGGTTTCTTTGTAGATTACTCCCCGCCCCCGCCTCGTTGCCTTTAAGATTTTTTTCTTCATCATTGACTTTTGACAGTTTCATTATAATGTGTCTTGCAAAAGCTTGTTTTGCATTGAGATAGTAAGGCAATCTATTAGCTTTGTGGAATTATATGTCTAGTTCTTTTCCCAAGTTTGGGAAGTTCTCAGCTATTATTTCTTTAAATAACCTCTCAGCCCTCTTCTTCTCTTCTTCTGGTATACCTACTAATCTTATGTTGGGTATTCTCCTAATGAAGTCTGATAGCTCTTACAGGGTTTCTTCAGTTTTTTTTTAAATTTTAGTTACCTCTCCTCTTCCACTCAGATCATTTCTAGAATCTTCCATTTGTTCTGCTCTATTACCAGTGCTTGCTAATATATTCTTCATCTCATTTACTGAGTTCCTCACCTCCAGAATTTCTTTTTGGTTCCTTTTTAGAATTTCAACCTCAAAAAAAAAAAAAAAAAAAAAAAAAAAAAAAAAAGAATGTCAACCTCTTTGGTAATGCACTTCTTCTAACAATTAATTTTATTCTTGAGCTCATTGAATTGCCCTTCTGAGTTTTCTTGTAGTTTACTGAATTTCTTCATGACAGCTGTTTTAAATTCTCTGTCAGACCCCAATCTTCCATGATTTGGGGTTTGGTTGTTGGAGAATTATCATTTTCTTTTTGTGATACTGTGTTACCATACATTTTCATGGTGTTTGAAGAGATGTGCCTCTTCCAGTGCCTTTGAAAAAGTGAACAACTTTCTTATTTAGGTAAAGTTTTGTTTACTTTGGTTTTAGCAGTATGATCTGCGAATAGAGGCCTTTCTTTTATCTTCCAGCAGGTGGCGCTATAGCACAAGTTTTGTTTCTGTTGTCTGACCTGCCTCCTAGCTATATTTGGGAGATTGCACTTTCCACGCTCCACCTCCTCTGCCAGAGGGGTCACCAGTGCCACGTGGTCGCATGTGCCTGTAAGGTTGTTGGTGCAGTTATAGCTGCTGAGGTCACCAAGGTTGCAGGCACTGTTGGGAGAAGGGAGTGTCACAGGCACAGCCCCAGCTACTGGAGTCACCTGGGCGTGGTCACAGGGGTTACTGCCAGTGTTGCTGGGATCACAGGCAATGCTGCAGGTGTTCCCCATTTCCGCCACCTCTGTGAGGGTCAGTCCACCCACCTTCAAAGGTATGGATGTACGGATCTCTCAGGCCTCCTGGTGTGCTGTGTAGAGGATCTTTTGTTGGCCTATTGGTTGTAACTTAATAAAGGGAACTACTCATGCCACCGCAATGCTGACCTCATTCCTCAGTTTAAAGTAGCACCATGCCCCTCTACCCTGAGACTGGATGAGGTGCCTTCTCCCACAGGCCTGAGTCCCGTGTGACATCCTGTCAGGCTCTATTGACAGTCTTCCCTACCTCTTTGAGAGCTCCTCATTTCACCTCCAGAGTCCTAACAATATTACAATAGCTGACAAAAAGCCCACATTTGGCGAACGTTTGACAAGTGAGTAACTGATGGCTGGAAATTCTTTGTTATTCCAGTTCTAGTTCTCTTTATACTTTCCCAATCCAGAAAGCTTCCAAGCTGAGGTGGTGCATTTAGAAGCTTTTAAAATAAAATTGTCGGGGCGCCTGGGTGGCACAGTCGGTTAAACGTCCGACTTCAGCCAGGTCACGGTCTCGCGGTCCGTGAGTTCAAGCCCCGCGTCAGGCTCTGGGCTGATGGCTCAGAGCCTGGAACCTGTTTCAGATTCTGTGTCTCCCTCTCTCTCTGCCCCTCCCCCGTTCACGCTCTGTCTCTCTCTGTCCCAAAAATAAATAAATGTTGAAAAAAAAAATTTAAAATAAAATTGTCGAGGCATACCCACTTTGGGGAAGAATAATTGAGATGGAACACGTGTGTCACAAGAAGTGCCTAAGCAGAGATAACTCAATTAAATAAGCAACTTTGGTATCAAAAACAACTTTAGCAACTGTAGCAGCTTGTCTTCAAAATTAAGGGTTTTTAAAAATATTTATATAAGTAGAGTCTAAAGATAATTCTTTCTAAATATTCCAGAAATAATTTACCATCTTCCTTCCAACCTTGGTTTTCCTAACAGGATGATTATCCACCACCCACTCGAGTCAGAAATCTGGGAGATTGCACCTGTTTTCCCAACCTTCACATCCAACCTATAATCCAAATCTTGTGAATTTCATCTTTAAACCCTTCATGCCTTTATGCTCTCACCTTCATCTCCATTGCAGTGCATGCCTCTAGACCCCCATCTTCTCTCCCCTGCCTCTTCTTCCCTCAAATATTGCCCCCAACCCTTAGTCCCAATCCCTTCTCCATTTTACATCTAAGTGAACATCCTCAAATGCAAATCAAAGAATTTTTTCACATATGATTCTTTTTAACATTTTCTCCCTGTTTATAGCTATGTCTTTAATCAGACCTACTAAATAAGAAATTTCCAGGGGTCACAAGGAAACAGTTTTAATAGGTCTACAGATAGTTTACAGTTGGGAACACATGATGAACACACTGACATCACATAGAAGGACTGCTAAGCTGGGATAACCAAGCTGCTGAGATAAAAGACAATGCATTTTTTAGTTCTAACTGCAAAGTTATAAACACTTCTCCAACAGGGTTCAGCATTCTGTTGTTGGAGTTGAGATGGTAATAGATAAAATGGGTCTACATATGGGTTGCCTCTAACAGTATACCCACTGCCCACCCAATTCAGGATTGTACAGATATGACTTCAACCTGCCTTTCCAGCTTTATCTCCTATGTGGTCAACCCCCAAACAACTAGACTCTTTCCTGTTTCCTTTAACAGCTCCCTCAGTTACACTTCACTCATGCTTTTCCAGCCATCTGAAAATCTCTCTCTCTAGTAACTTCATACCTGAAGTCCCTGGGACTGACCAACTCAAAAACAGGTCCCTCATGGGGTGCTTGAGTAGCTCAGTTGGTTAAGTGTTAAGCTCTTGATTTCAGCTCAGGTCACAATCTCATGGTTTGTGAGAGTTCAAGCCCCACATCGGACTCTGGGCTCGCAGTGTAGAACCTGCTTGGGATTCTCTCTCCCACTCTCTCTGCCTCTCCACTCATACTGTCTCTGTCTCTCTCAAAGTAAATAAATAAAAACTTAAAAACAAAAAAAACAGGTCATTCTTATTTTCTTCTTACCGAAGTATAAAATGAATTTGGTAAAATGGTGTTTGTGGTTATCATTATACCTAAAGAAAGGGAAAAAAAGGTTGTTTGTTTATGTTGGTCAAGTGTTGCGAACAAGATGCAAAAGTAACAACTTTATACTGGGCATCGAGTACTTACACAGGAATAATTTAGTTCCAGTGGAAGATAAAATAATAGAGCCAATGAGATTTAGACCCCTGCTTCTGCTAGGTGGGCCTTAGGTATAAAACAGCCAATGAAAAAAGAGTACCAGCTTCTGGAATAACTACCCTGGGAAGAAAAACTTTATAAGAGAAATAAGCCCTGGTCCCAAAGTGACATCCCTGCACCCTGTATCTTGCAGGCTGCTTCACTGAAAGACATACTGCAGTTTGTGAAGGTAGAGAGTCCAGCAGCTGCCAAGACCTGATCTGAGAGGCTACCACCATCATGTCTTTCAGCAGCCACATCTATTCTAGACAAGATCCAGAGAGAATTGGAAGAGTGCAGCTCGGTGTCTTCACTTCCTTCTGTGTTTACTGTTCCAACAAAAAGGGGCTTATTAGGGTTTGGTTTTGTTTGAAGGTTCTGGCATTAAGAGTGCTTGATTAGACTGGGACATGTGGGTGGGCTAGAGATGATGGAATAGTAGATTTCCTCCAGCTCCAACTCCCCTAGATAATCTTAGCAAATGCCTCATTCACCCTTCTCCTCCTCCTTCCAGGGAACTCAGCACTTCCCTCACAGGATGTCAGAGCTGCCAACACCCTAACCTAGTCCTGTTAAATCCGATTTTTCACAACCTGGCCTCTTCTTAGGACAAGACATATTTGAAGGCACATGTGAAAAATGTTGTCTCCCAGTAAGGTTATGGAATGATATCTGCACATTCCACCTGATTGCCCAGAGTTACAGAGGCTCAGCCAGTCCATATTCATCCTGCTGTGTGCTGCACTAGGCTGGGGCCACAAATTAGACAATTAAAGAATTTAAGTCCAAGTGGTGACAGGAGTGGAGGACCATGGGGACTGGGGGACAGGATTCAGTGTGGGCAGATGAAAGGGTGGTATGATGCAAACAATGGCAGAGGAAAGCACCTGGACGCAGCCAGAGAGCGAAGACTTCCCCAAAGAGGAGTTGCCCCAGCTGAACCCAGAAGGAAAACCTGGGTATTCTGCAGCCAAAATACAGACAGAAAATAGCCCCGTGTATCTTTAGAAGCAACTTCAAGTGTTCCAGAGCGAATTCCCACTGATTCTCTGAACTAGAACTGGGACAGATGGATGGCTCTATCCCTTGATAAAGAAATAAAAGCAATGCCACAGTTAGCTCCACTCACTATTGAGATGTACTTCTCAATACTATTTTTACCATAGTATTTATCTATAAATGTGCCAATATCCTGCTCAAGAATTTACCAGGCTCACTTTGTCCTTTGGGACTAAAGTAATCCAACTTTCAATGCCATCTCCATGTGTATGTATCCAAATTATTATTTTACTCCCAGTCTTATATTTTTGTTTCAGCCAAACCTTTGACTGACTCATCCCTGTTCCCAAAATGCTTTTTTCCTCCTCTTTATCTTTAAATAGACTGTCCCCACCATTTGGACAGGGAAGGAAGGAAGGAAGGAAGGAAGGAAGGAAAAGAGGGAGGGAGGGAGGGAGGGAGGGAAGGAGGGAACACAGAGAGGACAAAGTAGTAGAGAAGGAGACAAGATGGAAGAAGGAAAGAGAAAGGGAAAGTTCTGACTGAGTTATCTAATCCCTTCTAGCATGTGTTTTGTGGTTTTTCTCCCCATAGAAAGGAGGCAGATCAGTTGGCTGACATACTTCCAGTAAGTACTGAGTATTCTTCCTCAAAGTATTTTATCCGGTCTGGTCAGTTCTGTCCTGTGATTTCTAAGTCAGCTCTACCTTTTAGAAAATGACATCGAAAGAAAACAAGTTAACTTGTAGCCAGAGGCGCAAGGAGCAGGATGGGTCCTGTTAGACTCCCCATCCTTTACCCAACACTGGCTCCCTTGTGTATCTGTTTCATTTTGTTCATTCCCAATCCTCAAGGCAACCATATGTGCTAATATGAGCAATAAACTGAAACAAAGATGCAATATACTGGGTTTCAGTGATGTTTTCCCCCAAGCAGTAGTGTTTCATGTAAGTTCAAGAAACCGAGCCTTATGTCCATGGCCATCCTCCTTTCCTTCTTGGATTTGGCACTCCCACCAAAATCATGCACCTGAAGCCTTCTCATGTGTTTGTAAACGATGGCAAAGCACCAAATGAAGGTGCAAATAATTCAATCTGAAGCCAGAGCCAATTCTGAATGACTCGTCTTGACAGAATTAACTGAATTTGCCACATGTTCTGATGTTCTATAACCATAATTACACTTCATAATTTGTTGCAGTACAGTCACTTGGGGACAGAAGTGCTGAATTAATTGTACCATTTTTGTGACCTCTAGACTTTCTCCATTAAGACCAAGTTAATTTCTCAACATGGGAAGATTCATCTTTTTTTGTACAGAATAATGTTAGTAATAAACCCAGAGCGTAAGTGAGCAGTGTGCACAAATGGCTGCTACCAAACAGCTATGTGATCACACCCTAGTTCCGCATAAATGCAATCTATGTCAAATACATTAACAGAGGATGTGATGGGTATTTTATTTGTTTTGGCTTTGTGAGGAAATAGCATAATTTCTCAAGGTTTTGGATATATTTTTGTGATGAGGCAAAACTAATAAGTGGGAGTGCTCACCAGGAGGGTCATTTATGGGGTCTTGATGCATTTCTGGAAGACAGATTTCTCTGTTAAGACATCTGGGGGCTCTCTTGTCTGAGGCACTGCAGATCAAGAGGCCATTGGGCATGTGCTGTTGTTGATGACATCTCTTCATCCATCCCTGAATATGTGGACAGCAGGTAGACAATCCACACCAACCCCTTGGGCCGATGCTTTGACCCCAATGTGTCTGTGAAACAGGCAGGACTGTGGCCTGGAAGTCTGGCAGGGAAGAGCACTTTAGCTGATGGTTTGAACAAGGTCATTTCAGAACATCATTCTGCTGCAGATTGAGAAGCTACCCATTGACTGGCCAGGTTCTGATCAAGCTGCATTTATTTCTCCACATAGGATTCAGGATGGGAAAGGTTCCCAGTAACCAAGGAGATGGACTTAGAACTAATCAAGACAAGTATTCTGCACTCCATAATTTCTGAAGGATTGACCAATTTTTCTTTAAATGATGCATGATTTTTCAAAGATAATACTAATTTGATTTGGTTTTAATGTAAGTGAGGAATGGAGGATGTGAAACTTCGAGCAAAGTCTATCTAAATTATTCATGGCCTCTTTTAAGTCAGCTAGAACTAGTTTTTCAGATGCTGTCTACTGTTCAGATTTTTTTCCATTGATGATCTTGAGTATGAATGCTGGTTAATTCTAGGACATTACATTGTGATAAAATTTATGTTATTCCTACTTATAAATTCTACTTAACTCTAAACAGTAAAGGTTAGTTTGTGTCAACAAAATTATTGATGAAAATGATAAATCAGAAATAATGTAGCTTTAAAAGTGATTTAAACATACATTATCAAGGAATCAATCATTCAAGTGTTACTCTATCAGACATTTGTAAAACACTTGGGACAGGTTAGCAATCAGCATACTATTTTTTCTTACTTCCCCTGAAAAATGGGGAAATTAAGCCAGATACCTGATACATGGCGAAGGTCTGACATTACCATGATCCAGAGGTTTCTGGGAATGACAGGTTGGCATCCAGCAACCATAGCCTGCAGGGTGAAAAGCACACAAATGTTTAGAGAGAGGAAAGAATGCTTGCACTGGGCATCCTCAGAATACATCCCATGCCATTAAATCCTAGATTTGAAAAATGGCACCTTTTAATGAAGTGTGCTCTGACTGGGAAATATCAGTACCATTTTAAAATGTAGAGTTTCATGTGTGATGAGCAAATCTGCATGTATGTACTCAAAAGCCAGAAGGTGGGGTGCCTGGGTGGCTTAGTTAAGCATCTGAGTCCTGGTTTTGGCTCAGGTCATGATCTCACAGTTCATGAGTTCAAGCCCCATGTCAAGCCCTGTGTCAGCCTCCACGCTGACACTGTGGTGCCTACTTGAGATTCTCTTTTTCTCTATCTCTGGCCCTCCCTCACTTATACTCTCTCTCCCTCTTGAAATAAATAAATAAACATTTAAAAAAAAATTTTTAATCCAGAGGGAAATATGGAGACACTCAATGAATTACTAAACTTCCTTGATTGCCACAGCTCTTTCGGGGATTTTTCAGATAATGTGGTCAAAACTGAGGATGAAGTTAGTTTTTCTGTCATCTGGGATGAAATGGTTTATAAGGTAAATTAACAGCACAGAGATAAGATTTCAGATGAAAATTTCACATTGAATATTTTTAAATACTCTTCAAACACTTCAGAGGCATTTATATAAGAGAAATGATAAGCTAATTACATGTGAATGTCACTGACCTCAAGGTTAAACTCCCCAAAACTCAAAGCACAACTGTAGCCAAGAATCCAGAAGTGAACGTGACCACATTCCTCCTATCCTTCAGCACCCAGACCAAGCCTCGCCTCCTACAAGACACTGTACCCCTTGCTCCCAGGAAGACGTTGGCTAACATGTGCTGAGCACTCACTCACTCGGAGATCACATGCTTATTTTCCTGGATTCTCCCTGGATTTCCTGAGCTGGGAGTTCTCTCTGAGAAAAAGGACTGTGTCTTTTATCTCTTTGTTTAGTTGTATTCCTGACATGAAGAAGGAGTCAATAATTGTAGGAAGAGAAAAGAAAAGAGGATGAGGAAGAAGATAAAAGGAAGAGGAGGAGAAGGAGGTGGGAGAGGAGGAAGAGAAGGAAAGAAAAGTCCACACAAAGAAAAAGTAGAACCACTTTCAGGTTATATGAAAACATAGTATCACGTTATGGAAAATTATGTGCCAATGTAGAGAGATAGAATAGAACAGGGACAACAAACAAAAAAAACCATATGAAGCAGGTGGATTCTTCTCTGTGCCTAGTGATTTAACACAGCAGCCTAGACTACTTGGGGTAAACAACCTATATGGGGCACAAAACTGAGTAGTTATTGGAAACAAGATACAAAGTGGGGGCTTAATCATAAGTGAATATGATAATCTAGTTACTTAGATCTGGAGTACAAGGAATGGGCCCAGCCTCCTAACTGGGGCTAAGTTAATGGCACTGTCTGTCAGGTTTAAAGAAGGATAGAAGCAATAGGCCAAGAAAGTCACTATACTTACTTTTACTATCTGTAAATATTCAATTATTTTGATATTTGCTAAACTAATTTTTCTTGAAATGATGGTAAGTCCTGGAATTGTAATACATCTAGTATATTTAAAGATGGGAGCAAAATGTTGCTAGTTGGGTTGTCCAGTAACAGACACCTGAGATGGAGTTGAGGTACAACATGTTTCTGAATCCAAATAAAGAGATTCAAAGGGAGGAAGTAGGATTGGGCTGGAGAAGTCAAATTGAAATGCAGCTCTAATAAAACCTTAGCCAACCCAATGAAGAGATTTGGAACAAATAATGCTGGTCATTATTGCCCATGTCAGGTCAAAGAGGTTAATTGCTATACCCCAGCTTTACTCAGTCATCAGGTACAGGCTGTCCCATAAAGTTTTGACCTGAGACAACATGTCTCTCTAGCAAGAGAAATTTTACTTGTTTCTTTATGATTTGGATGACTTATTTCTTTTTCTTGCCTGATTGCTCTGGCTAGGAATTCCACTACTACAATGAGTAGGAGTTGTGAAAGTTGGGCATCTTTGTCTTATTCCTAATCTTAGAGAAAAAGATTTTAGCTTTTCACCACTGAGTATGATGTTACCAGTGGGCTTATCAAATATGGTCTTTATTATGTTGAGGTAACATTCCTTCTACACCTAATTTGTTGAGAATTTCTATCATGAAAGGATATTGAATTTTGTCAAATGCATTTTCTGCATCTGTGAGATGATCATGTGATTTTTATCTTCTATTCTGGTAACATGGTATATCATGCTTATCGATTTGCAAATGTAAACTCTCCTTGCACCTCAGGGATAAATCCCACTTGATCTTGGTATGATTGTCTTGTTGCATCAGTGAGTTGCTACTGCCCTCTAGTGGTTATAAGATGATTAGTTTTCCTCCAAAGAAGAGTAGCCCTTGGACTGATTACTTCCTGGGGATATGGCAATATAGTCTTCAGGTCTCTCAACCACGTAACCAGTAAGCTTTATTGTCACATACCTTTAGGACGCCACAAGAAAAGTACAGATATTAGGTAAAACATGAGACAAATATCTGGTTAGTATAAAATAGAACAAATAAATCTCACAACTGCCATCAAAACTTGATAATACCTTAAATATATTAGGGACATAAAACAAGTTCAATTGGTGGATAAACTCTATGTTCTTTGTAATATTTCAGAATCCTCTTTGGTACATCTTAGCATCAGTCAAGATTTGAATCAGAACTAAAGTAGTTTTCAACTTATCCTTACTTTACAGCATCTATGTCATCTGTTTCCACAATCCTCACCACCTAGCCCATGGTCTAATATTTAGCAGGCACTCAGTCAAGTTTTTTGAAATAGGCAAATGTGTCCACATAATTGCATATGTCAAATGGCTCATCCCACAGGCAGAATATCAACCACTAATATTTAAGTACTTGGCTGTGTGCTGGGCACAATTTTAAGCACTTACCATGCATTCCTAATTCAATTTTCATGACAATTCTATGACAAAGGTACAATCATTACAATCATTATCATTTCCTCTTTACATATCAGGGAACCTGTGCAGGCTTCAAGTGGGATTGCATGACTCCCCACTTGAAGTTAGGCATGACCATGTGACTTGTTTGGGCCAATGAAATGTAAGTATGAAATGTAACTATCTTATACCTGTCATTTCCAGGCATAAGATCTAAGAATCAACGCATAATCTACTACATTCTTTTCCCCCTTACAAGGTGATTAAGGAAGCACATGTCAAGATGATTCTCCATCAGCCTGGTCCCTGAGTAACCAATGTAACAAATGCAATCAAGGTGCTAAGTTCTTTACATAGTTCGTCTCATTTAAGTGTCAAAATACTGGAAGGTAGATACTATTATGCCTGTTTTATAGTTGGGCATGTAGCCTTGGAGATTTGCACAGCATAACCTAGCCCCCAGATGCTGAGTGGTAGAACCTGTAAATACATTCAGTCATCATTTATTACTTGCCTGTTATTAGCCTAGGCTATAGAGGAATGCACAAAACTAATACTACGTGTTTTTAATCAAGGAGGTTACCATATTACTTGGAAAGGCAAATAAAGATAAATAGCCATAAAAAAGGGGAAGCTGGTGGTCTGTCATGGCCTGAATACTCAAAGAAGATTTTATGGGAGGGCTGGAGGCTTTTTCAGCATTGGTGGGGAAAATATATTTGTTTGTGGAACATGAAGAGGGTATCTCAAGCAGAGCTACCAGCATAAGAAAAATGGATAATGGCAGTAACAAACAGCATCTTGGTAGGGAAAAGACCAGGCTGGCTACAGCAGAAAGTTCAAGTTGAAATGGAACAACAGTTAAAATCAGGCATGGTAAAGCCAAAAGAGGATGGGACATGAGTGTCTGGTGAAGGATTTTTTTCATTTATTCATTTGCTCATCTGACAAAGAATTTCTGAACACCTGCAATGTACCCGGCACATAACAGGCCTCCATTAGGAGGGACCCTGGGAGATGGTAACTCAGTGCCCAACGGGGCAGAAGAAGCTCACTGGCATCTGAAGGCAGAAATAACAAAGAAGCAACACTAAACTCAATTTTAAACCAAATATGTTAGCTGCTCTGTTACCTGTAGAGGTCCTTACATGCAGCTGAACCACCATCCCCATCTTCAAAGAAGGTGATTAGAGAACTCACACTGAGCAGCTCACACCAAATGAATCCACCTCTGGGAAAAGCTCTTTGGATCAACTTCAAGCCATGAAAGTAAGATGGTAATGTCTACCTGCCGGCCAGGTGAGGAGGAACCCCGACAAGGTGTGTGTCCCCATGGCAGAAATGGGACTGAAGGCCTGCTCCCCTGCCCACTAGTGGGTGCTTGGATGCAGTACCTGGGGCTCAGCTTAGGGCCTGACTTGGAATTGGCCTTCAGTGAGTGTCCCTGGAAATGAGGCTAATAACCTTATCTTCCACGTAACATTACTGTGCTATGCACTTTGCACTACTTCATTTAAATTCTCCCTGCACTGGCATTGTCATCTTCCAGATGTGAAGACTGAGGTTCTGAAAGGCTAAGTAACTTGTCCAAAATCAAACAGCTAGTGACTGGTAAAGTAATTTTAAACTTAAGTGATTAATCATAGTACCTGAAATCGATCTTGTGCTGAAAATTCCCCATAGTTATGGGTCCAGAAAAGAAATTGTTGGGGCACCTGGGTGGCTCAGTTGGTTGAGTGTCCAACTTCAGCTCAGGTCATGATCTCGTGGTTCATGAGTTCAAGCCCCACATCAGGCTCTGTCTGACAGCTCAGAGTCTGGAGCCTGCTTTGGATTCTTTGTTTCCCTCTCTCTCTGCCCCTCTTCCGATCACACTCTGTGCATGTGTGTGTCTCTCTGTCTCTCAAAAATAAGTAAACATAGGAGGGAGCCCAGATGGCAGAACAGCATGGAAGTTTTTTGTGTGTCTCGCGTCTGTGAAATACAGTCAGACCAACACTAAACCATCCTGCACACCTAGAAAACTGATCTGAGGATTAACACAACAATCTGCACAACCTGAACCACAGAATTCTGCAGGAACATGGTGCGGAGAGGTGAACTTTGGAGGAGAGAAGCTATGGAAGGCAGGGAGCCACTTTTGCGGGTAGAGGGAGGATGGAGGAGGGGGGTAGAATACAGGAAAAGCACCCCTCCCCAAAAGCAGCTGGAAAGAAAGTGGAAAATTGGAAACAGCCACAGGGACTAAACTAAAAAGGGAGAAAGGAGAAAGGAGAGGGTTTAAATTCCATTAAGACTGTAAACAAGGGGAGCGCAGTCTGCAGCTCCACAGCTTGATACCTGGTGGTACTCTGGTGGGAAGGGCAAATCTCCAGGAGCAGAGTGGGATGCAGGAGGTTCTCAGGCCACATGGGGAAAAGCGGTTCCACTGCTGGGAGGACATTTGGTAGAGAGTGTGAGGCAACCTGGGCCCAGCAGACCCCAGAAAACGGCCACATTCGCTGGTGCTAGAACAAGGTCGTTAAGGGTGAAGCCTGGTGCCAGATGTGTGTTGTGATTTTCCATAATCCCTGAAACACTGATGCTACACTATCTCACGAACTTTTTCTGGGTCGGGCTGGCACCTGGCCGCAGTTTCTGAGCATCAGCAGCAGCACGGTCCCGTGAACGTTCCTGAGTGCGGCTGGCATTCGGCCATTGTTCGGTGAGACCCACCACAGAGGGGTGGAATGGGTTCAAAGCTGTAGCCTCAGAAGTAAGGGGCCGGGGAAACAAGATGCATCTGAGACAAAACTCAGGAGAGAGGTACTACCTGGGGCTTGGTCATGGACAGTGTAAAATCAGGTAGTGGACAAAAGCTGAAGACAAAGGACAGGTGCGCAATTGCTGATCTGGGAGAACAGAGTTCTAAAACTAGAGACTGGGTAGCTGGGTGGCGCCATTTTCACTGCTCCCACACATGCACATACTCACCTAAAAGCACCACAAAAATCCACCCCTGTAGGCTAGCAGCGCCATCTAGTGGAGAATGGAGTCATTACACTGAGCCCCACCCAAATGAGCTAACCTTGCTCTTCAAGAACACAAGACTCAGCGTCTGCTTAGTTTATGGACTATAAACCACTTCATATTCTAACTTCTAGAGGAAAAAGAAGTAATTTCAGTAGTATTTCAGTCTACTAGCAGGTCCATCTATTCAATTTTTTTCTTTTTTTTTCTCTTTTTCATTTTTCTCTTTTTCTTGAATACAGAAAGAGAAAAAATTTATTTTTATTTTCAATTTTTATTAAAAATATTTTTAATTTTTTACTATTTTTTTTGCTTTTGTGTAAATTTCTTCAAATTCTAGTTTACTTCCATCATTTCACTTTAGTCTACTTCAGTGTATTCACATTTTCAAATTTTCAAACAATTTCCTTTTTTTACCCCTTTAACTCTAATCTATCAAGCCACTTTCAACACCCACACCAAAGCACACCTACGATCTAGCATCATTTACTCGATTGTGTGTGTGTGTGTGTGTTTAATTTTTAAATTTTAATATTTTTTTAATTTTAATTTTTTTAATTTTAATTTTTTCTACATTAATTCCTTTTCGCCTTTCAAAATGACAAAATGAAGGAATTCACCCCAAAAGAAAGATCACGAAGAAATGACCAGATACAAGCAAGATGTCTGAAGTAGAATTTAGAATCATGATAACAATACTAGCTGGGGTCAAAAATAGATTAGAATCCCGTTCTGTGGAGATAAAAGAAGTAAAAGATAGTCACAATGAAATAAAAAATGCTATAACTGAGCTGCAATCACAAGTGGATGCAGCAAGAGGCAAGGATGGATGAGGCAGAACAGAGAATCAGAGATATAGAGGACAAACTTATAGAGAATAATGAAGTAGAAAAAAAGAGGGAGATTAAGGCAAAAGAGCACGATTTAAGAATTAGAGAAATCAGTGACTCATTAAAAAGGAACATTAGAATCATAGGGGTCCCAGAAGAGGAGGAGGGAGAAATAGGGGTTGAGGGGCTATGTGAGAAAATCATAGCAGAAAACTTTCCTAACCTGGGGAAAGACACAGACATCAAAATCCAGGAAGTACAGAGGAGCCCCATTAGATTCAACAAAAACCAACCATCAACAAGGCATATCATAGTCAGATTCACAAAATGCTCAGGCAAGGGGAGAATCGTGAAAGCATCAAGGGAAAAAAAAGTTCCTAACCTACAAGGGAAGACAGATCAGGTTTGCAGCAGATGTATCTCAGAAACATGGCAGGCCAGAAAGGAGTGGCAGGATATATTCAATGTGCTGAATCAGAAAAAAATGCAGCCAAGAATTCTTTATCCAGAAAGGCTGGCATTCAAAATAGAAGGAGAGATAAAAATTTCCCAGACAAACAAAAATTAAAGGAGTTCGTGACCACTAAACCCACCCTGCAAGAAATTTTAAGGGGGACTCTCTCAGGGGAGAAAAGATGAATAAATAAATAAATACCAAAATTAACAAAAGTTAGAAAGGACCAGAGAACACCACCAGAAACTCCAACTCTACAAGCAACATAATGGCAATAAATTCATATCTATCAGTACTCCCTCTAAACATCAATGGACTCAATGCTCCAATCAAAAGACATAGGGTAACAGAATGGATAAGAAAACAAGATCTATCTATATGCTGTTTCCAAGAGACCCACTTTAGACCTAAAGACACCTTCAGATTGAAAGTAAGGGGATGGAGAACCATCTATCATGCTAATGGTCAACAAAAGAAAGCCAGAGTAACCATACTTATGTCAGACAATCTAGACTTTAAAATAAAGACTGTATCAAGAGATGAAGAAGGGCATTATATCATAATTAAGGGGTCTACCCACCAAAAGGACCTAACAATTGTAAACATTTATGCTCCAAAATGGTACCACCCACATATATATATCAATTAACCACAAACATAAAGAAACTCATTGATAGTAATACCATAATAGTAGGAGACTTCAACACCCCACTCACAGCAATGGACAGATCATCTAATCAAAATCTCAACAAGGAAACAATGGCTTTGAATGATACACTGGACCAGATGGACTTAACGGATATATTCAGAGCATTTCATCCTAAAGCAGCAGAATATACATTCTTCTCCAGTGCACATAGAATGTTCTCCAGAATAGACCACATACTGGGACACAAAACAGCCCTCAGCAAGTACAAAAAGATTGAGACCCTACCGTGCATATTTTCAGACCACAACGCTATGAAACTCGAGATCAACCAGAAGAAAAAATTTGGAAAGGTAACAAATACTTGGAGACTGAAGAACATCCTACTACAGAATGAATGGGCTAACCAAGCAGTTAAAGAGGAAATTAAAAAGTATATGGAAGCCAATGAAAATGATAACACCACAACCCAAAACCTCTGGGATGTAGCAAAGGCGGTCAAAAGAGGAAAGTATATAGTAATCCAGGCCTTCCTAAAGAAGGAAGAAAGATCTCAGATATACAACCTAACCTTATGCCTTAAGGAGCGGGAAAAAGAATAGCAAATAAAACCCAACACCAGCAGAAAACAGGAAATAACAAAGATTAGAGCAGAAATTCATGCTATTGAAACCAAAAAAACCAGAACAGATCAATGAAACCTGAAGCTGGTTCTTTGAAAGAATTAACAAAATTGGTAAACCACTAGCCAGTTTGATTAAAAAGAAAAGGAAAGGACCCAAATAAATAAAATCAAGAATGAAAGAGGAGAGATCAAAACCAACACAGCACAAATACAAACAACAATAAGAGAACATTATGAGCAATTATATGCCAATAAAATGGGCAATCTGGAAGAAATGGACAAATTCCTCGCAAAATATACACTACCAAAACTGAAACAGGAAGAAACAGAAAATTTGAACACACTCATAACCAGTAAGGAAATCGAGTTAGTAATCAAAAATCTGCCAAAGAACAAGAGTCCAGGGCCAGATGGCTTTCCAGGGGAATTCTACCAAACATTTAAGGAAGAGTTAACACCTATTCATTTGAAGCTCTTCCAAAAAATAGAATTGGAAGGAAAACTTCCAAACTTTCTAGGAAGCCAGCATTAACTTGATTCCAAAATCAGACAGAGACCCCACTAAAAAGGAGAACTATAGACCAATTTCCCTGATGAACATGGATGCAAAAATCCCCAACAAGATACTAGCCAACCGGATCCAACAATACATTTAAAAAATTATTCACCACAACCAAGTAGGATTTATACCTGGGATGCAGGGCTGGTCAATACCCATGAAACAATCAACGTGATTCGTCACATCAATAAAAGAAAGGACAAGAACCATATGATCCTCTCAATAGAAGCAGAGAAAGCATGTGACAAAATACAGCATCCTTTCTTGATTAAAAAAAAAACTCTCAAGAAAGTAGGGATAGAAGGGATCACACCTCGAGATCATAAAAGCCATATATGAATGTCCCAATGCTAATATCATCCTCACTGGGGAAAAACTGAGAGCTTTCCCCCTAAGGTCAGGAACAAGACAGGGATGTCCACTCTTGCCACTGTTATTCAACATAGTATTGGAAGTCTTAACCTCTGCAATCAGACAACACAAAGAAATAAAAGGCATCCAAATTGGCCAGGAGGAGTTCAAACTTTCACTCTTCACATATGACATGATACTCTATATGGAAAACCTTAAAGATTCCACCAAAAAACTACTATAACTGATTCATGAATTCAGCAAAGTTGCAGGATATAAAATCAACGCACAGAAATCGGTTGCATTCCTATACACCAGCAATGAAGCAACAGAAAGAGAAATGAAGGAATTGATCCCATTTAGAGTTGCACAAAAACCATAAAATACCTAGGAATAAATCTAACCAAAGAGGTAAAAAAATCTATACACTGAAAACTATAGAAAGCTTATGAAATAAATTGAAGAAGACACAAAAAAATGGAAAAAGATTCCATGCTCCTGGATAGGTAGAACAAATATTGTTAAAATGTCAATACTACCCAAAGAAATCTACATATTCAATGCAATCCCTATCAAAATTAAACCAGCATTCTTCACAGAGCTAGAACAAACAATCCTAAAATTTGTATGGAACCAGAAAAGACCCCGAATAGCCAAAGCAATCTTGAGAGGAAAACCAAAGCAGGAAGCATCACAATCCCGGACTTCAAGTTATACTACAAAGCTGTAATCATCAAGACTTATGGTACTGGCACAAGAACACACACTCAGACCAATGGCACAGAATAGAGAACCCAGAAATGGACCCACAAACCTATGGCCAACTAATCTTTGACAAAGCAGGAAAAGAATATCCAAATGAATAAAGACAGTCTCTTCAGCAAATGGTGCTGGGAAAACTGAACAGTGACATGCAGAAGAATGCACCTGGACCACTTTCTTACACCACACACAAAAACAAACTCAAAATGGATGAAAGACCTAAATGTAAGATAGGAAGCCATCAAAATCCTCCAGGAGAAAGCAGGCAAAAACCTCTTTGATCTTGGCCACAGCAACTTCTTACTCAGTACCTCTCTGGAGGCAAGGGAAACAAAAGCAAAAATGAACTATTGGGACCTCCTCAAAATAAAAACTTCTGCACAGCATGGAAACAGTCAGCAAAACTAAAAGGCAACCGACAGAATGGGAGAAGATATTTGCAAATGACATCTCAGATAAAAGGTTAGTATCCAAAATCTATATAGAACTTATCAAACTCAACACCCAAAAAACAAATAATCCAGTGAAGAAATGGGCAAAAGACATGAATAGACACTTCTCAAAGAAGACATCCAGATGGCCGACCAACACATGAAAAAATGCTCAACATCGCTCATCATCAGGGAAATACAAATCCAAACCACCATGAGATACCACCTAACACGTGTCTGAATGGCTAACATTAACTCAGGCAACAAGAGATGTTGGCAAAGATGTGGAGAAAGAGGATCTTTTTTGCATTGCTGGTGGGAATGCATGCTGGTGCAGCCACTCTGGAAAACAGTATGGAGGTTCCTCAAAAAATTAAAAATAGAACTACCCTATGACCCAGCATTTGCACTACTAGGACTTATCCAAGGGATACAGGTGTGCTGTTTCAAAGGGACACATGCACCCCAATGTTTATAGCAGCACTATCAACAATAGCCAATGTGTGGAAAAAGCCCAATGTCCATCGACGGATGAACGGGTGAAGATGTGGTATATATATACAATGTAGTATTACTTGGCAATCAAAAAGAATGAAATCTTGCCATTTGCAACTATGTGGATGGAACTGGAGGGTATTATGCTAAATGAAATTAGTCAGAGAAAGACAAAAATCATATGACTTCACTCATATGAGGACTTTAAGAGACAAAACAGATGAACATAAGGGAAGGTAAACAAAAATAATATAAAAACAGGGAGGGAGACAAAACAGAAGAGACTTATAAAACTGAGGGTTACTGGAGGGGTTGTGGAGGGGGGATGGACTAAATGGGTAAGGGGTACTAAGGAATCTACTCCTGAAATCATTGTTGCACTATATGCTAACTAATTTGGCTGTAAATTAAAAAAAATAAAATTATAAATAAATAAATAAACATAAAAAAAAGGAAATTGTCTTTCCCCAGACAGATGCTAGGAAGCATTGAAAGTCTCAGAAGAACATCCTTACCTTATGGAGATCCTGAAAGAGCACTTTTCAGGATAGAAGTTTGAAAAATCAGCAAGTAGTAGATGAGGAAGTACTTCCCTCTGGTTTCATGACTGAGAGCTCTGGAATGCAATTCAAAAATAACATTCATGGAAGTAGGTAGTAGGAATTAACATTGAGACCTACTATGTGCCAGACATTCTTCTAAGATAGTGGAATTAACTCCAGTATATTAGTAATCACAATCCTTGTGAACAGATTATATCATTACATTTACCAATTAACTGATGGATATTACAAAATAAATTTTGTTAACAGCAACACAAAGTAAAACTACATGAAAGATGTAAAATAAAGGAATCAAAAAGATATAGTATGAAAATACCACCAAAAAGAAAATGAGGCAAGCAATATTCACTACATTAAAAACTATCTGAAGATTAACAAAAGTAAGGAAGAACAACATAATAATAAAAGGAACATTCAAACAAAAAAAAATACATGATATTAAAGACAGCAAATATGCACCTGACAGCATGGACTCTGAAGCAGATTGTATTTTCCAGAACTGGCTGCAAAAATATCTCCCATTCCACATGCTCTTTTGCAGTGTGACCCTGCCACTCCTTATTGAGAGGTAGAGACTGATTTCCCTCCCCTTAAAACTGAGTTGGCTTTAGTCACTGGATTGTAACCAATAAGACTCAACAGAAGTGATGCAATGAGACTTCTGAGGGTCAAGGTCAGAAGAAGCCTTGCAGCACCTTGTCTCTTGGAATGCTTGCTCTCCAAAGACTCCCCTTTGGGGTGCTCCCTCTTAGAACCCAACTGAAGGCCATGCTGTGAGAAGGCCGTGACTGTGGAGGGGCCCTGTGTGGGTGCCCCCAGAAATTACCTGCAGCCTTTGAGTCACCACTGCTCATACCCTAGACATTTGAGTGAAAAAGTCTCCAGATGATTCCAGCACTCAGCCACTGGAGTCACCCCCACCCACTTGTGTCCCCACTACTGAGGCTCCACAGGTTGCAGAGCAGAGACAAGCCATCCCCAATGTTCCCTGCTCAGATTTCTGATGCAGAACCCATGAGCATAACAAAAATGGTTGTTATGTTAGGCCACTAAGCATGCTGTGTTTTATAGTGATAGACAATCAGAATAAGTTCAAAGAATAAATCAAGTAAAAACGTACTACATAGGCTCCATATGTATAAAGTTATAAAACTGTGAAGAAAATTAAAGAACTTATAATCACAGTAGGAAATGTTAGCACAACTCTATAAAAAAACAATAGATCAAGGGGCACCTGGGTGACTCAGTCGGTTAAGCATCTAACTTCAGCTCAGGTCATGATCTCACAATTCACAAGTTCGAGCCCCACATCAGGATCTGTGCTGACAGCTCAGAGCCTGGAGCCTGCTTCCAATTCTGTGTCTCCCTCTCTCTCTGCCCTTCCCCCACTAAAGCTTGCTCATGCCCTCAGTCTCTCAAAAATAAACATTAAAAGACACAATAAATCAAGCAAATTTTAAAAATTGTGAAAATAGGGGCACCTGGTGGCCCAGTTAGTTGAGTGTCCAACTTTGGCTCAGGTCATGATTTCACAGTTCAAGGATTCGAGCCCTATGTCTGGCTTTGTGCTAACAGTGCAAAGCCTGCTTCAGATTCTCTGTCTCCCCGTCTCTCTGCCTCTCCTCTGATACCCCTCCCTCAAAAATAAAAATAAACTTAAAAAAAAATTTAACTGCAAAAATAAAGAACAACCCAATTAGCAAGTTCATCTAATAGATAAAAGGAAAATTCTGAATCCACAAAATGAATAATACAGTCTCTTTACAAATCCAAATACAACAATTATTTTTTAATTGACCTTAATCTTGTATTAAGTCACAAGAGAAGTCCCAAATAATTTCAAAGAATAAAACCAACATAATCAGATAACATTTCTTAATTAACACAACTAGGAGTGACTAATAACAAGATGATAAAATATAAAATAAATAATATTAACTATATAAAATACATACATATTATTTGTATATGAACGCATCCCTAAGTAATTCATTGTTTAAAGAGGAAATGACAATGGAAACT